>NC_138764.1:94210152-94715152 GCF_965113315.1 Podarcis vaucheri | reverse complement strand
TGTGAAAATGGGTTGAACTGCACTTAAAATGGGGAAACAGAGAAACTGAAAGAAACAAAAAAATAACCCGCCTTTTCCATCCTTAGTTCCTCTCCAGATCACAGGCCACCAGTTTGCTATCACTGGAGCAGAGAACAAAATTCCCCAAAATACTGGGCTAACATAACAAGTCTCTCTAGATGAACTCCCTATTCTCATACCAGCTTTATGTAAAAAAAATTAAAATCATGTACTATATGTGATTTACAACATGTTTACATCCTGCCCAGTTTAAAGAAGAGGAAATATTACAATTATATAAGCTTGCTGTTATTTAAATATTTACCAGCATTAAACACCAAAGGGGCGATGTGCTTGATCCAAGGGATTCATATTGTTCCAAACTAATACCCTTTGCAGGATATTATGCAAATCCCATAAACTTTTATTTTGTTGTTGTAGCTTGCAGCTCTGTGTCCCAAGGCGACCATTCACCACGTTGCAACAGATAAGGTTTTAATAATAAATACTGATGATGAATAAGTCAGAAAGTTTGTGCAGTGCTAATGTTCTCGTTGGCCCCAGGGTAGTTTATTAGATAAATAAGCAACGTTTTCTAACTTGCTTGTACTCATGTGGCATTTTTGATTTCCAAGATATCCTTGTTTGATAAATTATTCCAAGTTGTTAGGTGTTAACCGACAACAACTGTTCGCTTCCAATTTGCCCCAACTTTCACCAATAATTAAGATTGGAGGACAGGAATTTATGCATTTGTTTGGAGGAGACTAGCAAGAGAAAGTAAACTTGGCTTGGAGATGAGGACAAACTGAGCTGCCTGATGTTGAATATTTAAAGCAGGAAAGTAACATAAGTGCTGCTGGCCCTACTGTGCTCCCTCCCCACGTAATTTTGCATGGCTGGAGTATGTAATTGAACTGTGCTCATGCTTCTCACTTATAGTAATATTATTATTATTATTATTATTATTATTATTATTACTATTACTATTATTATTATTTGTACCCAGCCCATCTGATTGGGTTCCCCAGCCACTCTGGGCAGCTTCCTGGGTATAGAAAAACATAATAAAAATTAAACATTAAAAAGCTTCCCTATACAGGACTGCCTTCAAATGCCTTCTAAAGGTTATATAGTTATTCATCTCCTTGACATCTGCCGGGAGGGTGCCACTACCAAGAAGGCCCTCTGCCTGGTTCCCTGTAGCTTCACTTCTTGCAGTAAGGGAACCGCCAGAAGGTCCTTGATACTTGCTTGCTTGGATAGAGTGTCTAAATCTAGGGGAGAATCAGTCCCCTCCTTTGTCTCCTTCCTTCATCTTCCGATGCGCCACCTAGTGGCCCCCATTATTATTTATTTTCAACATAAATCCACCACAACTCAAATAAACAAATCCACCACCATTAGACATAAACGTAACATAAAATAAACATAAAAAACAACAAATGATAAAATAAAAGATTTCCTTTATCCTGTACATGGCCTCCTTGCTTACTTCTTATGAACTGTTTCCTTTATGAGTTGTTATTACGATTTTTCAAATTATGACTTTAAAAAACCCACAAAGTCTCCTGCAGACATTAATCGAAACAAGTCGAGGTGTATATTGTAGGGCACTGTTTTAAAAAGTATTCTTTACATTTTCCCCATTCTTTTTGAAATTCTTGTCTGGGGTGTCCCCTAATTGCCTCTGTTAATCTAGCCAATTCGATATACGTAGTTTAGTAATTTATCCTGCCATTCTGTTTTTGTTGGCACAAAATCTTTTTTCCAATTTCTGACGATTAAGGTCCTTGCTGAGCCTGTGGTATAGAGGAATATTTTCTGATCCTCTCTTGTTATACCTGTGTCCGTTATCCCTAATAGAAAAGCTTCTGTATTTTTTATAAAGTTATACTTAAACATTTTTTTAACTTCATCATACACTATGTCCCAGAAGCTTTTGATTTTTTCACAGATCCACCAAACATGTATGAATGTCCCCTCTGCTTTACCGTACCTCCAACACAGATTTGTTTTTGTTTTATAAATTTTAGCTATTTTGGTAGGTGTTAAATACCATCTATAAAACATCTTGATTAAATTTCCCCTCAAAGCTTCACAGGCTGTAAATTTCCAGTTCTTTTTCCATAGTTCTTCCCATGCTGTTAAGTTAATAGTTTTCCCTATATCTAAAGCCCACTTGATCATTACTTCCTTGACCTGTTCATCTTTGACCTCCCACTCCAATAATGTATCATACATTTTAGATATTACTTTGGTTTTATTTTGCAATAACACTTTTTCTAATAGTGAAGGTGCATTTGAAAAACCTTTTTTCTTATCTCTCCTGAACACTTCATGAAATTGGTGGTACTGAATCCAGCCCATTAGGTGTTGTTTAATTTCCTCATAGTCTTTCAATATCAATTTATTATCTTTTTCCTTTATCAAATCTTTATATGTGGCCCAATCTAATTCCATGTTTTTCTTTTTTATTGTAATTGCTTCTAGAGGTGAGACCCACCACGGTGTTTCCAGTTCCAGCAGATTCTTATATTTTATCCATGCTTTGTATAATGATATCCTTATAACATGATTCATAAATCCCCTGTGTACTTTCCCTTTTCCGTAAGCCAAATAAGCATGCCATCCATAGCGATTATTAAATCCTTCTAAATCTAACAAATCACCATCTTTTAGCACAATCCACTCTTTTAACCAATTTAAACATACAGCATCGTAATATACATTTAGGTCAATACTGGACCTACCAGTATTGATTTAATTCAATAAATAAGTAATCTAAAATCAATCAATGAATATAAAGAAACCCTTCCCGGGTGAGTCTTCTCTTTCAAACCCAGTTCATTTCTCCCTCCTGTAGCCCTCCTAATTGGCTCAACTTCCTGCAAAACAAAACTGTGGGGAATGTAGTCTGTAAAGTGGCAGGTGCCCCTTAAGGGAATCCAGTCTATGCTGTCGCCAAAGCCTAGAGCAGTTTGAACCAAAAAAAAGGTTGCCATGTACACAGTATCTATTGCTTGCTCAAAAGATAATGATGCTATTGTCTTAATCCCACCAGCTTTTAACTGGGGTGAACTGCTACAGAAAATGCGGCAAAACTTTAAATAAATAAATAACAATTTGTCACCCCTGTCATCCCCATCTATTTTAAAAAGGTATAAGTAAGCAACAAAAAGCAAGCATTTATTTTACAAACAAGACACTCACAATGACTCGCACAAATAGTAAAACAAGTAATCGTAAAACAAGATTAACATACCACTTTCTGTTACACTGTTTCTCTGCCTGAAGATGGATGAAGGGAATATCCTGGCCACAGCAAGACTTTTGGACTGAAATTGGCTGAGTGATTGGCCAGAGAACAGTAGATTGGCAGAAATGTCTCTGAGCCTCTCTAAATTAAAATGGATTGTGAGGTGACATGTGGGACAGGGAAGAGTGTGGCTTTGAGATTTGGGAGGAAACTTTAAAAAAAAAAAGTTTGACATTTCACTTCTTAGGATTAGATCCTGGACCAGCCTCCATTAATCAGGGAGTAGAAGAAATGAAGAGCAGATACAACGCAACAAACTAAACTACAGTGGTATCTCAGGTTACATACGCTTCAGGTTACAGATGCTTCAGGTTATAGACGCTTCAGGTTACAGACTCTGCTAATCCAGAAATACTACCTTGGGTTAAGAACTTTGCTTCAAGATGAGAACAGAAATCGTGCTCTGGTGGTGCGGCAGCAGCAGGAGGCCCCATTAGCTAAAGTGGTGCTTCAGGTTAAGAACAGTTTCAGGTTAAGAATGGACCTCCAGAACGAATTAAGTACTTAACCCGAGGTACCACTTTACTAGAATTCAACAATGCAACATTTTGATGATATCCTTTCTAGTTAACAATGTGTACTAAGAAACTGGGGCACCCAGGGACTTAATTCTATACATACCTAGAAATCCATCACACATTCCTATTTGCTCCATTGCTCCACCACAGTGGGATTTCCTCCCACTCTAAATAGCCCCATCAGAAGAAGGAGTCTCCTGAGGATCACAGCAGGGGAAGAAAGGGTTAAATTCCCCCACCCTGCCTGCTGCAAGCCTGATAATTATGCAGCCATCACCCCAGCCAATGCTCTTTGCATTTAAGAAAACTTGCATGCTAAATGCAAAGTAGAGCTAACACAGTGATGGAGGTTTGTGAGACCCCAGATGACGTTGGACTCCCATCAGCTCCCCATTACTGAGCTAGCATGGC
Organism: Podarcis vaucheri; assembly: GCF_965113315.1. Lineage (NCBI taxonomy): Eukaryota > Metazoa > Chordata > Lepidosauria > Squamata > Lacertidae > Podarcis > Podarcis vaucheri. The sequence goes on along the minus strand of NC_138764.1, from coordinate 94,710,904 downwards.
CAATGGTCAAGGATGATGGGAGTTGTGGTCCACCAACACTTGGAGAATCACAGGTTCCCCATTCTGTGCTCACAATACAAAATACAAAAGAAGCACAGGCTGCTTGTGTGCCTGTTGTCTGATCATTCCATTTCTGTTCCTCAGCTAAATTGTGCTCCCACTCAGCTTCAGGCAAGAAAAACCCAGAATTTTTTTTGTTCCTTTTCTTTTCAAGAAAGTCTATTTTATTTCATTTCATGGCTCCCTTTTCGGATAGAGCCCAGGGCTCCTGAAAGTTTGCACCATCCCTGCATCTCTGGGAGCTGATCTTTTCCACCTTTTGTCTCAAATTATTTCAAGTGGTGTTAATTAAAGTGTCTCACTGGAGTAACAATAATAGTATGGGAAAATTGATTCCTTAAGCCTCTTATGAGCATTTCAAATTGGGATACACTCAATTATTCTACAGAGCCATAAAGGGATTGCCTGTCTTACAGTTTCTTTGACAAGCAGCCTCTAAATAAATTAATCAAATAAATTAATTTCATCCAGGCTACCATGAAACAATCTATTTTGAAACGCCCCAGAAAAAAAGTTGCTTATTCAGCTTTCTTAAGATGTTTTCCGATTCCTATGGTCTGTACTCAGAAAGTTTCGTGGGAGGGGGAGTAAGAGAGAAAGATAGAACACTCAATAATATTTATTTTCACAGTAAATAACTTGATCCATAAGTTGGAAGTACAATATCAGATTCTAGAGAAGATATGCAACACATATTCAATTTGTTACCCCAAAAGAGAGGTTACTGTCTGTTGTTTTCAGTGGCCTTAAATATGACAACTAGTTGTGCACAGCCTATCACAAATATCAGCAATGTGACCAGGGTCTATAAGAGGGCCCCACAAAAGGCAGGGATATCTTGAAAAGGGCCACATGGGTATCTAGTATTGTATGTGTTATGTATTCAGTGGTCTGTGTTTGCCTGAGCCTGAGTCTGGACTCAGGATTCTAAGCCTCTGTGTTTTGATTTGATACATGATATCCAATCACAGAACATTTCAGAATCTGGGCCACTGCCATTGGCCCTTAAACTCTGAGTTATGATTCGCAATTTGGGAGTTTAGACAGCCAATCACATTGAGAGTGGGAGTGGTCCAGGCCTTCAGAAATGTACATAAGCAGTTGATTTGCTCCTGTTGTCCAGTTCTGTTAGTTCAATAAAGGTTCTTGCTGTTATCACTGTGTCTTGCTTCGTGGGTACCCACCTACAATTCAGTGTGGCATATTGTGTAAAGTAACAAGTGAGACTGGCCACTAGGGTTGCCATATTTCAAGAAGTGAAAATCCAGACACAAAAGTTCCTGAGATTTGGTGGGGGGGGGCAAAGTTGTGGAGCCCAGATGCCATTTTTGAAAGGAAAATCTGGATGTATGGCAGCCCTACTGGCCACAAAATATCGCAATGTGAAGCATTCCTGCTCAGGGTGCCAGCCAGCCATGCCTTTCCCCAGTACACACCTTTGCATTGCATTCCACTTCACTCCTCTCCCTCAATCTTCCATGTTTTCCACCCCACCAACACTCGGGGGGGGTTGACAAGATGGCTTGCTGCCCCTCCCCAGCTATAGAGCGGCCGAGGGCACACGCGCAGTTAGTATGAGTGCCACTCGCGTGGCGTCTGTAAGTTCCTGGAGATTAATTCCTCGTGTCTGCAGTTATGGGATTGTTGTCAGTTTGTATGGGATGCCATGCATGCGTAGTCCATATGGGATGCCGCATGTGGGCAGTCCGTATGGATATTGTGCGTGCGCCACCAGGGGGTTCACCCCACCCCTTGGCGTCCCACTTCAGGTGCTAGAGAGGGTTCCTCCACCACTGTCCTGAGCATAAATAAAGAAAGAAAGAAATAATAACAGAGGAATTGGTGGATGTGGGTGGTTGCTGCTTGTATACATTCTTAAATGGGTATTACATGGGAAAGACTCAAATCCTTTTTTCTTCAAAAGAAAGAAAGGGGTAACTGTTTGACCCGTTCTGCAGTTATTATGAGGTAGAAATAAGTAACCATAGCAAACGCAGCTAAGAGCGCACAGCTTGCTTTTTAGCAATTTAATCTTGAATTTATCCAAGCATGGGCATCTGAACCTTGATGGCTGTAAATCTTAAATCTCTTTTAAGCCCCACCACTGCCTCCTGGGCATCTGAAGTACCACCCCTGGACTTGCGCTGAATGTAGTATTGCCAGCCTAAGATCAGTTGATGAAAGGCCTACATCAACACAACTGGTTTACAACTCAAGAAACATGAGTTCTTTCATGATTTAGGATTGGCACTGGGGCAAAGCAGGGCTCGTGTGCCTTTAACAGCTGTGTGGCAGGCAGAAATTCGGTAGGTTAAGTCTTTTCTACTATGGAAAAAAAACCATTACTGAGACAGCTGCACCTGCTGGCTTTCTGTCTGCCATTCATCATGTTACTTGTTTGTACCCTTTGGGTTTATTATTGGGACCTCCATCCCACTGGCAGAAGAGGATGCCAGTTTGCATATGACACAAAGCTTATGCAAATCTGTGTCCTCTCTTGTGAGCGGGATGAAGGGCCCAATTCAGATGTAATGTTCTGGGTCTAGAAATCCTGTTGGCAGCCCTGCTGAACCTTGTGGATGGGCAAGGAAGCACAAGGGGTTTGGAAACTGTCTCAAACATAGAAATTACTGGTTATGGCATAGATAAAAAATTAAGGTGGAAACATATTTTCCTAAGAAGAAGAAGCACAGCTGCATTTTGCCTGCTACAGAGTGGCTGGGGAAACCCAGGCAGATGGGCAGGGTATTACTATTACTACTACTACTACTACAACTACCTTTGAGCACTGCTTAAGGCAGTGGTGCCCAACCTTTTTTCAAAGAGGGTCAGATTTGATGTAGTGAAGGGCCGTGGGGGTTGTTGAGGTTTTTTTTAGGATTTCACCCCAAATTAAACCAACCATGGGGCCGGATTAGGCCCCACAAACGGACTTTGGACATGCCTGGCTTAAGCCATGGGTAGGGATCCTCTGACCATGAGGGCCAAATGGGATTCAGACCTCTCTATCTACATAACCTCCAACATCCCACTGATTTTTGGTCCCGAGCTCTCATGGGAGACAGCTGATTCGCACAAGAGAATGAAACCAAAAAAAGGAGTGTCTTCTGGTCCAGCTCTCTTGGGGGAGCCAGCTGGTTCATGCCAGAGTGCCAGACCAAAAAATGGGACATTCCGAGATCCAATGAGAAGCCAGGATGGCTTCTGTAATTCTGGGATGTCCTGCTTAAAACGGAATGGTTGAGGGGTATGGTTGAGACAGCTCCAAGGTCATGTCTCCATGACATGCACCCAGGTCCCTCATGACCCTGCGTTGTGCCTTCCTCAAGTACTTCTTCATGCCTGGAATGTGTCATCGAACTATGATAATGCCTCTGGCTTAGCTGGATGGAGAGAGAAGTGGGTGGGTGTGGACCAACCCCAGAGTGCTGTGGCTGGAAGGTAGAGTTCTGTACAAATTTATGAGTCACAGCCATTGCTCTGCCTATGTTTTCCTGTGACCCCACCTACCGTAAGAAGAGCTTGCTGGATCAGGCCAATGCCCCATCTAGTCCAGCATATGTGTCACGGGAATTGGGGTTGCTTGTGTGTAAACCTCTAGCTGTTCCAAACTGCTTAGGAGCGGTTGTGTCTTTCCCTAACTGAGCAGCCTGGGTGCTGCTGCTGCTCAGTCGCTCGACGGATCTGTGAGTGGGCGTCTCCTAAATTTCCTCCAGCATAAGAGCTCCTTGACGGACAAACTTCGCCTTGCCTCTCTGCGCGTAACCCTTCTGCGCAGAGTGGGCGTACCTAGTGGTGCACCTCCACCCTCCTCACTGCCTTCGCTGCCAGAGTCTCGGAGCCTCTCCTCCGATATGCTTTCTCCCTCTCCCTTCTTCCTGGTGTCACCTGGACATTCTTCCCCAGATGACGTTCTCTCTCTACCCTTACTCGTTCCCTCTTCTGCCGAATCTGGAAACACCGCCTTCCCCCTCTGCTCCGATGTCAGTTCCCTGACAATATGGTTCCGCCACGTTGTGCTTTCCAGCAACTGGAATGTGGAAGCTGGAAAATGTTCTTCATCCCTGGCTTAAACTAATCTGTAAGATCAGGACTCACACAGCAGCAAAAGAGGCCCAGCAAACAGATTAGGTAGCTTTATTTCCTTTTGAATATTCTCTCATCTTATCTATGCCTTTAGTGGGGATAAAACCTTTGGCCAAGCCAAATTATTATATTTATTTTCACTTATTTACTGCAAGGCAACAGTTTGCCCATCTCTCATGCAAACACAGAGCGGCGAGATTAGATTTGCCTTGTTTATACAATTAGCAATGCTCCAGGAAAAGGAAGTGTGCTGTGAATGCAGATGGTCTACCAAAGGTCTATCAGCTCACAGCTCGGAGTATATTAAGCACTTCAGATAGCATAATGGTGCAGACACTCTGCTTAATTTAATTATGGAAAGGCAATACCAGCTCTAAATGAGTGATTAAAACTTGCTGCAAGAGACACTGCAGGAGGGGGTAAAAGCGAAGATTGTGCTATTTGTAGAGATTTGGTGCACCATAAGTGGCGCCGACCCAATTTAAACATAATGATGGCGAAGGCAAAATTTGAACTGGCGACATTCCAGCGTCACACTCTTGGGTCTGATTTAAATTTGACACTGGCCTGGGCACTTGAACTTTCTAAGAATTCTGTTTCGGTCAAATGCTCTTAACTGGTCCTCGTACATGCAATATCAGCAAGCTGGCAGCGCAGACCATCCATGATAGAGTTTGTCAGTAGGTTTTGCTAATGGTGCTGTTAACATATGGGCTGATGCATGTTATGAGCATATTCAAATGAGACAGAGGCCACATGGAACATTTATCTGGATAAATGCTTTGCCCATAGCCAGCATCGGATTTTGAAAGGGCTTTAGAGCTGTGAAACAAGGCATCTGCAGGTCAACTCTCGATCTGCAAGCTCACACTATAGCCTTAGGCATGCTACTCTCTCTCAGCCCCAGACACCCACCCACACCCATCTGTCTTGCAGAAAAATGGAAGGGCTATTGTTGATGCAAATGTTGGAGCAAAAGTGAAGGGGAATTCTGTATACAGAAGGTCCCAGATTCAGTTTCTGACACACCGCACCCCACACAGTGACGTAGCATGGAGTGCTGGGGTGCGTGGCCCCAGGTGCATTTTTTTGAGAGGGCACAAACAGGTGCCACCATGACAGGCTCCCTCATTGGAGCCTGGCTCCAGCGTGATAGGGCATTGCGAAGACAGCTTCCTTGCACAATGGTCCAACACCGCCAGCCAGCCACAGCTCCACTCCTGGGTCAGGTCTGACCCAGAGACAGAGATGAGCAGCAAGGCCAGCAGAAGCTTCCTCACTCTTCTCCTAGCTTTGGCTGTGGCTCACGAGTGCGGCCCCCATGTCACTTCATGAGGCAAGTGGCAGAGGGCTCCCTCTGTGCCACAACCCCCCTTGGGGGTGCACCCTGCACACGCATCCTGGGTGGCAGTAGCATACGCTCTGCCACTGCCCACACAGGTCTGGGGAAAACCCCTGCCTGAAACCCTGTGAGCCACCAACAGTCAGTCAAGACCAGTCTTTCTCAACGTGGTATCCTCCAGGTGTTTTGGACTACCACTCCCATAAGCACTGACCACTGGCAATGCTGACTGGGGCTGATGGGAGTTGTAGTCCAAAATATCTGAAGGGCACAAGGTTGAGGAAAGTGGTAGACCCAGATGTTTTATGACCACAACGCCCATTGTTCATGCTAGCTGAAGCTGCTGGGAGTTGGAGTCAAGCAACACCATTGGTGTAGACAGTACTAAGATAGATGGACGAATGGTATGACTTAGAATAAGATAACTACTTCTGTGTTCACCTTCTACCACAATGGTCCTGACCGTGTGGAAATATCACAGGACTCAAGCTTGATTCCTGGTCTCCCAGGTGTACCCCCAGTGCACTTGAGACCCCATATCTAAGGGAAACAAGAGCTACCAGTGACTCATATTGCAAGATTGAAGCCAGTCTGGTTTTAAATTAAGATTTTGCCCTTGACATCATGTGGTGAGCAGTGCTTAAATACCATGTAAATACTTTTAAAATATTAGTCGAGTGTTCCCTGAGAGTTCTGCATGGAAATTGTTACAGAACTTGTCAAGTGTCGTTGTCGTCTCTCTCTCTCTCATTCACACACACACTGAATTTTCCACACTAGTGGCTGTTGCTATGATACATCATGCCCATTGGTATCAGCGCACAACATGACTCATTTCATGGCTAGGAGATGGCATGACAAGGACTTATCAGAGCGGGAAATTAGAAAGAGACTGTTCCAGAAACCCAAAAGCATAAGGCACCTAAATATAATTTAAAAGTGGTTTATGCTTTTAAGAAAATGACGCACATTTACATTGTGTGCAAAAATATGGTACTGTGGATCTTCCTGAATTCAGGGCAAATGTTCAGGTACTAAATGTGTTGTGAGGAGAAGAGAAAGCAGCTGATTGAAGTCAATATTGCTGTTCATACCAATTTCATAGAATTGTAGGGTTGGAAGGAATGCCAGGTTCATCTAATCCAACCCCCTGCAATGCAGGAATCTCAACTAAAGCATATTTAAAGGGTGACCATCTAACCTCTGCTTAAAAACTTCCAAGGAAGGAGAGTTTGCCACCTTCAGAGGAAGTGCATTTCACTGTCAAAACAGCTCTGATTGTCAGAAAGTTCTGCTTTATGTTAAGTCGGAACCTCTTTTCTTGTAACTTGAAGCCATTGATTGAGGTCCTGAGAGCATCTTGCCCAAAGGGCACCTGGCACCTGGAACCAACCCTGGAATGTGAAATATTGTTAGCTGCTTCGAGCCCCTAGTATGGATCAGACTAAAAATAACAAAATATATTCAGAGGGCATCGTACTGCCTTGAGAATCAGTCCAATTATGCCCATCAAGGGTCTGACACAGCCCAGAGTTAATAAACTACAGCGTATTATAAAGCACACAATTATAGACGTTTTCATTAAATCATGAAATTAGCTGAAGGATGTGTAGGTGAATTTAGGCACCAAGGCACTGATGAGTGCTTTATGAGCTCCACTAATGGCCAGCTTGAAAGTATCAGAAAGTACAGCAATCAACATTGCTCTGTTATTTTCATTAACTTCATGACACCTTTAATTGGATCCTCTTTCTTCCTGCAAACACCTCCGCTTTTAAGTGCACAGCGTCTCAGACAGTCCTCATACGTGGCGAGCTGTTTAGATAAATCAATGGAATATCACTTTCCAAAAGGGCTGCCTGATGCCTGAAAGAGGAAACGGCCTCTTGCAATCTTCTTCAAAGGCTTAACTCAGCACTCAAGGGATACAGCCGAAACTCAAGGCAGAAAGCTCTGCCACTTCCATTGGCGAGCTGTCCTCTTGAAGGGAGATGATAGAAAACGCCACTTTTGTTGGATTAAATTTAGCATAGACAAGAAATTGCATCAATCCCCAACCTAATTGCTCTCTTATTGAAAGCCAATCGAAATGGGCTTAACACTCAACCTTCTGGTGGATCTGTTGGGACTCCACTGTGGAACTAGAGTGGAATTTGCATCTCGGCATTGCAGATTGGAGGGTTGTACCTGGAAAGATTAGGACAAAGGGTCTTAAGATAAGTGAGAGGCTAAATGAAGGCAATTTCACCCAAATATGGCAAGGAAAGGTCCGTATAGTTAAAGCTATGGTTTTCCCAGTAGTGATGTATGGAAGTGAGAGCTGGACCATCAAGAAGGCTGATCGCCGAAGAATTGATGCTTTTGAATTATGGTGCTGGAGGAGGCTCTTGAGAGTCCCATGGACTGCAAGAAGATCAAACCTCTCCATTCTTAAGGAAATCAGCCCGGAGTGCTCACTGGAAGGACAGATCCTGAAGCTGAGGCTCCAGTACTTTGGCCACCTCATGGGAAGAGAAGACTCCCTGGAAAAGACCCTGATGATGGGAAAGATTGAGGGCACAAGGAGAAGGGGACGACAGAGGACGAGATGGTTGGACAGTGTTCTCGAAGCTACAAACATGAGCCTGACCAAACTGAGGGAGGCAGTGGAAGACAGGAGTGCCTGGCGTGTTCTGGTCCATGGGGTCTCGAAGGGTCAGACATGACTAAACGACTAAACAACAACAACAACATGGCAAGGAAATGTGCATCAAACTCAGGCCAGCAAGCTTCACATATCACAGCACATTGCTAGATGTTCTTCTTTCATAAAGATGGCTTCTGGATTTGTGCAACAAGCATGGGTTTTTTGTTTGTTTGTCTTTTACTTGTGATTGATCTCTGGAACCCGCCCTGTGGAGAAGTAGACTTTGTTCTTAGGATTCTCCGCAAGCTCTCCTGCTCCTTGTCTTGCCTTTTCAAGAGGACCTGTGTTCTCTTTAAAGTCACATCTTGACTCTTGATCTGTTTGTTTTGCACTCTGTTTCTTGCCTTCTGTCCCCAGTGTCCTGTCTAGTCCTGATCAAATGACATCAAGGGCCATTTGTAATAATATGTCTTTTCTAGTGTCCATACTCATCACAGTGTTCTTGTATCCTGATTTCTATGCTATTCTGAGCTGGTTTCTAATTGCCTTCTCTGGAATATATATGGGGACTGACCCAGAGGAGGGGAGCAGCGATTTATGGGGTTTGGTGCCACTCCAGAGGCAGGAGCCAGGGTGGGTCAGAGCAGCCAGATGTGTGGGTGCAGGATGCATCAAATGCAGAAGAAAGGGCTGTTCAGGTGAGAAGTGGGGTGGTCAAATCCTCACCATCTCCCACTGGTCTGTCTCGGAGAACCAGGAGGGGCCTGAAGAGGGAAGAACCATGATGGCTTCCATGTATGAAAAGTCTCAGGTTGCATGTGCTGGTGCAAGGGAGTGGGTCCACTGTTGCTGCAACTACCCCGTAGGGCACAAACCTGGGAATAGCTGCCTAGAGGCTAGAAGCATGTTTGTGTTTGTGAATCCGGGGCATCTTAAGAGCTGCCGTTAAGTGTGCGCTTTTGACAATACAGTGGTACCTCGGGTTAAGTACTTAATTCGTTCTGGAGGTCCATTCTTAACCTGAAACTGTTCTTAACCTGAAGCACCACTTTACCTAATGGGGCCTCCTGCTGCCGCCGCACCCCCGGAGCACGATTTCTGTTCTCATCCTGAAGCAAAGTTCTTAACCCGAGTACTATTTCTGGGTTAGTGGAGTCTGTAACCTGAAGCGTCTGTAACCTGAAGCTTATGTAACCTCGGGTTAAGAACTTAATTTGTTCCGGAGGTCCATTCTTAACCTGAAACTGTTCTTAACCTGAAGCACCACTTTAGCTAATGGGGCCTCCCGCTGCTGCCGTGCCACCGCCACATGATTTCTGTTCTCATCCTGAAGCAAAGTTCTTAACCTGAGGTACTATTTCTGGGTTAGCGGAGTCTGTAACCTGAAGCATCTGTAACCTGAAGTGTCTGTAACCTGAGGTACCACTGAATTATTAGACATGTGCCTTCCTTGGCTTGGGTGGGTGTGCTCAGGACGGGTTTCCTACAACATAACGTGGGGTGGAATGGCCCTAAGGCTACTTCTGCTCCATTTCTGGTGGGAAAAAGAGTAGCGACTTGTAACCACCTGAGAGTCTTTAAAAAACCCTATCTATGACAGCATTCCTGTAGCACCTTAAAGACCAACTAAGTTAGTTCTTGGTATAAGCTTTCGTGTGCATGCTTATACCAAGAACTAACTTAGTTGGTCTTTAAGGTGCTACAGGAAGGAATTTTTTTATTTTGACTATGGCAGACCAACACGGCTACCCATCTGTAACTATGACAGCATTGTTGTACACGTGCCACTAATGTATCATCCATGAGTAGGCTAGGATGATAAGCACTTCATTATGGAATTACAACGTCCTAGTGAATACAACATAGCTTTTGACACAATAAACATTTTGCCATATGCCTAATGTGGCTGCAAAATGCAGCTGACTGACAATCGTTTGTCAAAATCTGGATCGCATACTAAACACCTACAAACGCTTTCTCCTGGGCAGAGTGCGTGTAAATAAATGATCACAAGTATTATGCTTCAAACAACCGGCTTCTAAGGAAGGAGAAACTAGAGGCCGCATAGTACTGATATGCAGAACTTACAAAACGCTGCTTGCTCCTTTTGCATTCTTTTCGACCGTTCACAAGGTGGTGGTGGTTGTTTTGCAACAAGGGATTCAGTATTAATTAGGACAGTGCTGCAGTACAAATAGAAAAAGAATGTCTCCATTTCATTATTTACCTGATCAGGAATCGAGCCTCCAGTAGGTCTGTAACCAAACTATTTGAACCATTATCGGACTTGATAGTCCCAACTGTGGAGTCCATTAGCTGTATGCTTTGTGGTGTCAAAATCATATATTTAATGCAAGGGTGGGGAATGTCAGGCTTGGGGAGTGCAAATTGTATTGTATTGTATTGTATTGTATTGTATTGTATTGTATTGTATTGTATTGTATTGTATGATTATCCACCTTTCATCCTAAGGCATTCGTAGGCAAACTCAGCCCTCCAGATGTTTTGGGACTACAACTCCCATCATCCCTAGCTAACAAGACCAGTGGTCAGGGATGATGGGAGTTGTAGTCCCAAAACATCTGGAGGGCCGAGTTTGCCTATGCCTGTCCTAAGGTCCCAGGGCTGGTTACAACAATTTAAAATGCAGGATTAAAAACAGTTTTAAAAGCATAAAATTGCCAAAAACAAACAAAAAAACAAAAAACGAGAGGAGATACAACTGCTCACCCATTTTGCAGAATACAATATTTTATCACTGTGATGGAAATCTTTTATTGCTTCCAACTTACATTTAGACTTCAACCTGTATCATGGGACCCACTTTAGCATTTGGGGACCGTGAAGCTTGAACCAGCAGTGAGGTTAGGGTAACCACTGTTATCTTCTTCTTCAATGGGGTTGTTCCAAGACAGATCACCACATTTTAAAAAAAAAGGCTACTACATCTCAGATTTCAATTACAATTGCTGTACTTGATCATCTCATCTGTCAAAGTCACTGGTGTGAATAAAAATTTCCTATGCCTTACAGTTTTCAAGTTATAGCTCAGTTGGAAGGGCATGGAAGTCTTAGTCTCAGGGTCATGGATTTGAACCCCACGTGGGGCAAAATATTTCTGAATTGCAGGAGGCTGGACTGGATGACACTTGCGGACCCCTCCAACTATTCTATGATAAAAATTAGGGGATAAAAATTAGGGGAATGTTTTTACGCCTTTCAAAGCAAACTTTTTAAGCAATGTGGACTAAAGTTGCTTGTGGGGCCCTTCCTGAAGCTTAAGCTTCACAGCAGATCCAGCCCTGGGCAAGGGTGAGGTCAGCATGGTGTGAACGCACTGGCAGGAGCAGAAGATTCACTCCTGGTGTGTTTGCACTATGCTGACCTCGCTGTTGCCTCACCACTCTCCCCTCTGCCTCCCAGTAATCAGCACTGGTGCAACCAACCAGAGCTCAGGCGTATGCCGCTATCTGCAACTGCATCTAGCTTCCATTTCCATGTCCTCTCTCTTTAGCTCATTCATTCACCAACAAACATATACGCCCCCACTGGAACACCCAGCTCCATCCCTTGCCTTTGGCTTTGCTCACAGCTTGTAGGAAGTTGAGAGTTTTTGCACTGTGGCCTTTCTGCATCGTAAATATTAAATGTTAATGTGCACGCTCCATCTGGAAGCCACTTCATTTTCAAATTCTCCCTCCCATAATAACCAATAAGGGAGAGATCGTTAAGGGGAGGAAGTTTTATTTTGGCACATTGAGAATGTGACCTATAGTATGCCACATATGCAAAATATTAAGGAGAAAGGTTTTATCAGCCAATCTTTCTTTATCGCTGCTTATTTGCAAAGAATGGGGGAAATAAAAAAACATGGAGTCGTAAAAATAAAACAAGCACCAGGGCTAATTTAATGCTGCAACGAAAATTACCTTGTTCACTTTTTTGATGGAGCTTAACCGAGCTTTCAATTCTGAATCTATTGGTTCTTCCCAATATGGCCCCAAAGCACCATAATAATGCAAAAAAACTTCACTTTATTTGTCTCCATGATTCAGTCCACATGAAGCAAGGGGCCGAAAAGCAAATTGGCTCCATCCATTGAAACAATCCATTAAAACAACCCTCCAAGTGTTCTTATTTTCCAGGGATGACCCTGATTTAGAGATGCCGTCCCAGTTTCTGATTTGATGCTGGAATGTCCCCTTTTTCCTTAGGATGTCCCTACTTTCATTAGAGAAATGTTGGAGGGTATGGAGTTATCCAACCCTAAAGCGATCTGAAGGCAATCCTGTGTAGGGAAGTTTTGTTTAATGTTTTATTATGTTTTTATATGTGTTGGAAGCTGCTCAGAGTGGCTGGGGCAACCCAGTAAGATGTGTGGGGTATAAATAGTAAGATTGTCATCAGAGAAATGTTGGAAGGTATGGAATGGGTAAGCCGTGCATGCAAGGGCTGCTGTTTGCTGACTGGTAGTGGCTACAAAGCCAATTCAGAGCCACATAGCTAATTAGGAGTAAGGGCAAAGCTTCCTGCTCTTATTTTTAATGGGAAATCACCTTTGACTCTGTTTGCAGCCTTCACAATCCCAAAACAATTTTTGAAAAGGAAAATCCCTTTTGCAGGAAGTGAAAAGCACCACTACCCTGTTTCAGCTCAGTGTCAGTTTTAGGTACTTCCCTTCTTTCAGGATGCAGGTTCAAAAAGTTGGAAGGAACCCAGAAAGTCACAAAGTGATACCCTCCATCCATCCCATCAAGGCCTCACCCCCCCCCCTCACTTTTATAATACTCATTTTATAAAACTATTTGTGTGAGGATTTGTTGTTTAATTTAACCTACTCCTCTATTCTGACTTAATTATCTCTTCTACTCTGTGTTGTTTTAAAGCACCATGACTCTATTCTTAAATGCCCTGATCCACCACCTAAAAATATTAACTTGTTGCATGGTGTCATCTGATTGAACAGACACAGGCAGGATATAACTCACGGTAGTAGAAAGATAATAGCTACAGACCACTTAGATACATTTACCAAGTCTAAACCAGGGAACCAGTCAGACCAGAGAAAGAAGTTCCTTCCCTCTTCCAGTAAACTCGTCACTAAGATCCCAAATCCGAAGCAACCTCCATCAACTCAGGCCACCTCGGATGTGGTTTTCATTCAGTATAAGCCCCTCCTCCAAATTATATTTCAGACCATCGGTTTCCTGCTTCAGACACCAGCAATCCTTGGGCTGGCTAAAAGTCGCCCGCAAAGCACCCATTACGAACCAGGTACGTGTCTCGTTCTTTTCATGTGGTGAGGACTGCCTGTGGGTGAAAGATATTTGTGTCCTTCTAACCTGGCGCAACAAGACGTTGTGGCCTGGGAACACCTGTGGGGCAACAGTTGGGCATCTCTGGAAGATTACATTGGTTGATGTGGGGCCTGCTGAGAGGTTTGTTCTGCCTAGCTTCAGAGAGCTGGACTAGATGGCATTTTGACCCCTTTCAAAAGCTATGGGGGCTGGCACCTTGAAGCTGCAGGCACAGATTATTAGTAGGGGGATACAGAATCAGAAGAGTCTTAAGATGTAGATCATGCTGAAAGCATCTGAACAGAGTCACATAAGCCAGCAACTCTCCTTGCATGGGACATGTTATGCATTGCAGGTTCATTTCCAGGAAAAGCTGGAAATAGCTCTATTGGTAGAGCATGACACCCAGCATTGTGGGTTCAAGCCCCACATTGGGCAAAGGATTCCTTCATTGCAGGGAGTTGGATTAGACAATCCTCATAGTACCTTCCAACTCTACGATTATATGTGCCTGCTTATAGCCCAGGAGACCCACTGCCACTACAGGCGAGGAAGGACCTGAGGCACTTTCCTGTGTTCCTGGCATTTTACTAAATAGTACAGCCTCTGCAAGTCCACAGCCCAGCTATTATGTTTAATGTACATTAAGGCTCCATTAAACATGGCACATGACAATTGCAATTCACACTGCTCCCTTCCAAACTGATGCTCACCTGAAGGCTGTTGAATGGATTTTGTCAAAGCCTAAAGTAATTACATCATAAAAGTTCAGCTCCTGCTCCCATCCCTTTCTCTCTTCCCTTGATAAATATTGCATAAGGACGAAATGCAGGAAGAGCTGTTTATAGCCATCACTTTTTAAAATTTACTCATGTGCTCATGCGATTCACAGTGCGGTGTCAGGAGGGTGTGTGGGGGGGGAATCCCTGCAATGTATTATTCCAAGTCAGGGAGCAGAACAGCAACAGATAAAATAACTCAGTGCTTGATTTCTCCTCAAAACAGATTGCAACCAAAGCTTTACGTCTGCTATGGAATGCATGCCAGCTGGGCCTGGTGGGAATTGAAGTCCAAAACCTTCAGGTTGGTGAAGACTGCTTGATGCCTTCACCCACAAAGCAAAGCAAACAACAACAAACAAACAAATCAAAAGTTCTGGAGGTTTGGTCCAGGGGAGGAATGTTGTTGATGATGCAGTGTTATCATCATCATCATCAATGTCGTGTTTAATTTTGTGGCATTCATGGTTCTCCGACTCTCCATATTATCCTCAGAACAACTCTTAACTGCTGCCTCTGAGGCTGCTTTTGATGCATCGACGCACAAAAATGATCTCTTCGGAGCAAAAACTGGGCAGTGTGTGTGGAGGACCTCGGGTGCCCAGACAACAAGACCCCTCTCTTGGCCTCACTGATGTGGTCTAAAGAGAATTATTATTATTATTATTATTATTATTATTATTATTATTATTATTATTATTTATTATTTATTCCCCGCCCATCTGGCTGGGCTTCCCTAGCCACTCTGGGCGGCTTCCAAAAAATATTAAAATACAGTAATGCATCAAACATTAAAAGCTTCCCTAAACAGGGCTGCCTTCAGATGTCTTCTAAAAGTCTGGTAGTTGTTGTTCTCTTTGACATCTGGTGGGAGGGCGGGTGCCACTACCGAGAAGGCCCTCTGCCTGGTTCCCTGTAACTTGGCTTCTCGCAGTGAGGGAACCGCCAGAAGGCCCTCAGTGCTGGACCTCAGTGTCCGGGCAGAACGATGGGGATGGAGATGCTCCTTCAGGTATACTGGACTGAGGCCGTTTAGGGCTTTAATGGTCAGCACCAACAGTTTGAATTGTGCTGGATGGAAGCAAAGCAATCCATCTGGCACCAGCATGGCTGGAAGAAGGCACACATGGAGTATTAGGAGAGGAGTGGTACCTTGGTGGGGGATAGATGGGATAGTTTGTCCACCTTTGGTCCCCACCCTGTGCTCAGCTCTCATCCGTGGCTCCTAAACGCTGTTGGCATCCACAGAGGCCACACCCTGGGATGACTTAATATAAAATTGCAATATTACTTCTAAAATAAAACCTACTTGAGTTTTGCTTACATAGGAGGCAATTGTTTCCTTAACAATATTGCATAAAGGGCAACCACTATCCCCATAATCTATTTATTTTTCACCATTATATAAAATGTTATTTTCCCCCATTATAGCCTAATCCCAAACTTCATTAAGCCATTCTCTCCATGGAGGTAGTAATGTAAGTTTCCAGTTTTGAGCCATTAACATTCTAGCAGCTGTTAACAGATAGGATGTGAGTTTGTTATGGTCTTTCTTTATGAGAGGTGATACACAGTTCAGCAATATCAGGGCTGGATCCAAGGGAATTTTGTGTTTCGGTATTTTTTGCTATTATTCTAATAATCACGTTCCTGTATTTTTGTGCTTAATGACATGTCCACCACATGCAGAAATATGTTCCGTTCTGCTTTTTGCACCTCCAGCATTTTAAAATAAAATATGATATATTTATTGCTTCAATAAATATATGCCAGTCAGATGCCGTAGCTTGGGAACAATTTTCTTTTATATTTATATTCAGAGAAAATTAATGACATTTTCTATTGTGCATGCACAGAGCTCTGTTCATACAAAAGGTTGTGAGCAAAACCAGATAGTGTGATCCTCCTTCTCCTCTCCCATAACATTAGATCAATGCCAATAGTTTCTGGGGATACTCTGAACAGCACTCTTCTGATGTGCTGGTTGCAGCATATGATAAAGAACAAAAAAGGGAAAAGGAGGGAGAAAGAAACTTCCGGCATATTTTAAGATATATGCTTATTCTGAGCCCAGAATCGTTGAGGTTTTAAAGAAAAGTAACTCAGCTTTAGAAGATTTCACACTGTTTTGTTAATGCTGGTTAATCTAGCCTCCATGTTAGAGAATGCTGAATGTTTGAACATCTCTCAAAAATGGGGCTTTAAACTGCATTTTGCTCCCCCTTTTCATTAAAAAGAAGAGGGAGGGAGGGAGGGAGGAAGTGAAGACCTCTTTTGAAGATGAATTCTCAGCTGGAATGTCGCTTTTACTTTTAAACAGAGAAGGGAGAGATTTTCTTTGCCTTGGCTTTGACTTCAATCCATCCTTGTCTATCAGCCTTTGCAGAACTCTCTCTTGTTTTTTTGAAGGTGCATAAATAAAACGTTAAGATTTAGCCTTCACCTGGCTATCTGAAGTGGGAGGATTTTTCAGAACAGCAGAACAATACGGCGCTGACAAATAAAACCAACACAAGTTGCAGACAGGAGAAAGGAAGGCAGGACTTCACAGGTCTGGCTCAAGACGTAGTGCTGCATTTGTGACTGGAGAACTCCTATAGTGTGGCATCTGAATATAGACTGCATTTTTAATCAAGGCATATATTGGCTTATATCTTGATCAGGTTCCTAAATTAAATGGGCTTAGATTTTCAAAAGTTTCATGCCAGGCAGATCAGCTGCTTAGAGGATCTTGGCAATGTTTTCCTCCTAGACAAAGGGGCCCCTTGATTTATAGCAGAAAACAATTCTCAAAGTCGTAAAAAGGGAATTACAGGTTAAGAACAAGGTTACATAGACCAAACATAATTAGGAATGGGTAAATAGTAAAATAAAACCGTTAAACTTGAGCCACAGGACAAAAGGCCAAGAGCACATGGAAAACAAAGCAACTGGCTGGAGAAGGGGGGGAGTGTAAACTGAAGAGGCTTCTTTTAAAGCGGTTTTTTTACTGTGTTCCTTTTTACTGAGTTCCTTTTCTACTTTACAAAGGCCTTATTCCTTTTAAGAGGCTACCTGTGTTGTGTATTAAGTGTATTGGCATAGATGTAATTATGCAAAGGATTTAAGAAATGCTAGATTTCATATAGTTGTAAGAGTTGTATTTTGAAATTAAGTCAGCCACCAGTCTAGCCCCCCTGCCAGACAAGAGACGCCATCCAAGCAGTCCTGATATATTAGTTGTCAGACATTTGTTTAGAAACCTTCAAATGAAGGAGATCTTTCAATGTTGATATGAACCCAAGGTCTCTGACATCTGTTCAAGATAAAATTTTAAAATTATTCGATCCTCCAGTACATTCCATTCACAACTACGGATCTGATGAATTGGAAAACACCCCATCTTTCGCAGAAAAACCTCAGGCTATGATGGACTTGGTGACTTCAATAGTAAATACTCATAGTCCTACTTGGACAGATTGTCGCCAGCTCCTGAATACTCTCTTCACCACTGAGGAAAGGAGAGACATAATTGAAAAGGCACAGATATATTTGCGTGAGCAGGCCAGAGTGGGAAATATTTATAATATTGACCGTCATCTCCAGGACAACTTTCCCTTGGAAGATCCTAATTGGGATCCAATCAATGCAATTCACCTGGCCAGGCTTACCACCTACCGCCAGACGCTTGTGCAAGGTATCTGCAGGGCATGCCAGAAGCCCACTAATATGTCTAAAGTCTCAGGAGGGTAGACGTGTTACCCATAACACTGTTTCGTGTTCGGTGCACACCCACAAAAAGACTTAAGTTGTCACCTTTTGAGCTCCTGTATGGGAGGCCGCCCTCCTTTGTTCAGGATATTCCAACTGACCTCAAACAAATAGGAGACCATGCGACACAGGGACAAGTGCAATCTCTCTCCCGTGTTTTTGTCTCTCTCCTGTGTTTGTTTGTTTGTTTGTTTTTTTATCTTAACAGGTGGGCCCTCGAGCGCACGCCGTGCAGCATTGCCGTGCCGATTCATCAGCTCCAGGCTTGCATAGCATATGGGTGAAAGAGTGGAAACGTGATCCACTTGCACCTAAGTGGCGTGGACCTTACACCGTCTTGCTCTCTACTCCAACAGCGGTGAAGGTAGCTGAGGTGACCCCCTGGATTCATCACTCCCGTTTGAAGAAGTCCGAAGGCAGTTGGACATGCAAAGGTGACCCCTCTAATCCTCTTAAACTGACTCTCTCCAAAAACCCCTGTATCTAGCCCTACCGGGAACGGGCTAGGTCACGGGCAACATTAGACGACCGGCCTGCTGCAGCCACAACCTGGAAGCTGGCTGACCTGCGCACGCCTGAAGCTTGAGGAGCGTCTGAACCAGCGACTGTGAGCGGGAAGATTCTCTTATACAATTGATTGACTGCCCCCTTGTGGAACAATTATCAGAGATATTACACATTGGGGATCCTTGAGATATATGTTTTGGTCTTGGTGGTTCCCCATTTCTGTCACTGGGGGAATTATATTGGGACTAATATTTATTTGCTATCACAATAAGGTAATCTTTTGTGGAAGGAATGCATATGCTAGACATCAACATGATTTTATTATTAATCCTGATCCCTTGGGAAGGGGAAGGGTCCTTAAATCTGACCAAATTTACTAAATATGGATTCCGCCATGACCACAATATGTGGGTAGGTTTAGCTGAAATGGTAGCCAATGTTGCAAATAGGACCAATTGCCTTGTTTGCTCTCTTGGGCCAGATGATTCAGAGGGAGGTATGCCCTTATTACCAATACCATTAAATGCCATTGGTATGGTAAGCGAAATGCCACACCAAAAAGAAGTACAGAATTTCCCCGGATGAAACTCAACTAAACCATTACGAGTTATACCTGTACAAGGGGAATTCTGTGTACATAAATCATCAGATGCAGCTGATTCTACCATGATAGGCTCTTCTCATTGTCACTATACTTGGGATAATATTAAGAATACCTGGGCACACGGTACTACCTATCGAACTCGGAATACCTTGCCCTGTGCACCTCCTTTTATTCATGCATGGAAAGTGGTATGGAACATAACTGTGACAGAGAAAGGCAATCTAACATACTGCACTGTGAACTCTATACCCCTTGTGATATTTCGCCTTATGCACTCCACATACCAAAAACCTCAGACCCGATGGTTGTGGTGGATATGTGGAGAATGGGCATACAAGAAACTCCCTTCCAAATGGAGTGGGACTTGTTTCCTGGGATGGGTATTACCACCAATGTGGATTATGCCCACTAGTTCAGCTAAGCGAACACGAAGAAACGCTGATATTTCTCATATAGCAGGAGGAAGTAGCTGTCAGGGTTGCTTCCAGATCCTAGCTCACAGAGGATCACGCCAGCCAGCGATCATTAAATAAAAGTCTTTATTGAGTTACAGTCTCCATTCTCAAGCTGCTGCGCGCAACTCTACGCCTTATGCTTAGATCGGCGAAGCTCCGTCTGAGTCTCCGCCCCTTGTGCACCAACTTAATATCCTAGCCCTGCTCCACCTTTTCCGCCTGACAGTTCTCCTCTGGGTCCCTCTGCCCCCCGGGGTCTCTTCCTTCTGGGATTCTTCTGACGCTGACCCCCCGGACCCTTCTGTCTCCTTGCGCCGGGCTTTAGGACCTGGCTCCCTTTCCGGGCTGCCTACTGCGCCACCTTCCTGTGCATTTGAACTTGGCGCGCGCGCCCAACCTTCCACTTTCCGTCTAACCGTCTCTTCGCTCCCCGATGGAGGTGTGGCCACTCCTGACTCGTGCCCTCCCTCCTGTTGTGAGCTGCCAGCGCTTGATCCCTGGCGCCCTTCCTCATCCCTGCTCTCTGGCGGTGACGCTGGTCCCGATTTCCAACTGCTCCCCTCTGAGTCCCCTCTGGCTCTATCTTCCTGGGGTGCCCCCCTAGTCTCCCCCCTTGCCCTGGCCACTGGTGCTCCTCTTTGTGAATCTTCTGATTCACTGGAAAGACTCGGAGATCTCGGGTCGTCGTCATCACTCATCTTTTCTTCTGCCTCCTCCCCCTCGCTCTCTGTTTCCTCCCTTTCCCTCGCCTCTGCTCCTGAACCCCTGACATCCATCCCCCCCTCGAAGCCCCCTCTTCCCCCCTCCCCGCCTTCCGGTGCTGGAGCTGGGTGCTGCCGTGTCAAGGGGACGAATGTCGGGTACAGTTCGCTTCCCGTGGTGGGCCTCCATCTGAAGTCTTCCGGTTCTTCCTCCCTGCTCTCGTCGACGACGGTCACCTCTGCTTCCATCTCTGTGCCGCCGTGCTCGAAACCCTGGTCGTCCCCGAAAACGTCCATGTCCATCTCTCCCTCGCTTCCTTCTGGAGGCGTTGCTCGTCCTGGACCCTCCAGCCACTTCCTGCGCCACTGCTCCTCTGGTCGATCATCCCACCAATACGAGGGTTCTGAAGCAGATCCCGAGGGCGACCCCTCCGGGGAACTGGCGTCTCGTGTCGGTTCCTCATCCGAGTCGAACCCCCGGAACGTGCTGGCTGAAATCGTGGGCGTGAAAAGCCAGTCGTCGAAAAAGTCCGCTGGCATTGGCCTATGCGGGAAGAGGGCATGAAACTCTTCCTTGAGCAGAGGTTCGTCTAAAGCGTAGCCCGGCACCCAGCTGTTGGCACTGGCCGGGGTGCCCTCCTTAGCGAGAAGGTATTCTACCCCCTCTTCCCCCCATCTGGAGTCCAAAATCTCCGTGACTTCGTTGATGCGCACCTCCTGTGCCACTCCCCGTTGCCCGGTTCCCTCTCGGAGCGGACTCGGCGCCGTTCCTGGTTCCTGAAATCTGTGAGGTGCCTTGTAGGGAGTGAGCACCGATCTGTGGAACACCGGATGCATCCTGGAACCCTCCGGAAGCGCCAGCCTGAAAGCCACCGGGTTGACCTGCTCTTCGACTTGGTAGGGCCCCAGTTGCTTATGCCCTAGTTTCTTCTTGGCCAACGACCTGGCCGGCACTGCGTGGGCTGCTAACCAGACCCAGTCTCCCACATGGATCTCTTCGCCAACCCTTCTGTGTTTGTCTGCCTGCACCTTGTATGCGTGTTTGGCCAGCTCCAGGTGCCGCCGCAGCTGATCGTGGACCTCCTGCAACTCCGACGCGAACGCATCTGCTGTCTGCGGCTCCCCCTCCACCATTCTTTCCAGTCCCAGGAAGGTTCTGGGGTGCCTCCCGTTGTTGGCGAAGAACGGCGTGACCCCCGTGGACACGTGCTTCGTGTTGTTGTAGGCGAACTCGGCGAGCGGCAGGTAATCCACCCACGTCGCAGGCTGTTGATTCGCATAGCATCTCAGGTACTGCTGCATGATGGCATTGACCCGCTCCGCTTGCCCGTTGGTCTGCGGGTGTCTCGCCGACGCCAGGTTGATCTTGACGTTTAGGAAGCCCATCAGCTTCTGCCAGAAATTCGAGATGAACTGCCGCCCGCGGTCGGACAGAATAGACCGTGGCAGACCGTGAACCTTGAACACGTGGTCTATGAACAGTTTGGCGGTTTGTTCCGCCGTGGCTACCTTTGCACACGGGATGAAATGTGCCATCTTGGAGAACAAGTCCACCACCACCAGCACAGCCGTCTTGCCCCTCGAGCTGGGCAGATCCGTGACGAAATCCAGGGCGACTCTCTCCCATGGTTCGACCGGAGTTTGCAGCGGTTCCAACAGTCCGGCCGGCGGTCTGTGCACTGGTTTGGCCCTCTGGCAGGTGTCGCACCTCGCCACGTAGTCCGCGACCTCCCCTCTCATTCCGGGCCACCAGAAATCCCTGGCGACTAATTCCACCGTCTTCTCCTTGCCAAAGTGCCCGGCAGTGGGCGCGTCGTGCAGCTGATGCAGTACCTTGGCGCGAAGTTCGTCTCCCGGCACGTAGATGGCCCCTTTACGGATGAGCAATCCATCTCTCAGCTGGAACCCATCGGTCGCCGCCGTGCCCCTTTGCATCTCTGCCATCTTAGCTTGCGCGAAGGAGTCATTCTGCAACGCTCGTCACACCGCCTCCAGGTCCACTGTCGCCACAGCGCACGCCCACACTGTTGGTGCGAAGATGTGCATGGCGGCCGCTGGCGTGGCGTCCTCCAGATACTGTGGCTTACGGGAGAGCGCGTCCGCCATGATGTTGGTGTCCCCCGGGACATACTCTATTCGGAAGTCGAAGTTCGCAAAGAACTCAGCCCAACGTATCTGCCTCTGGTTCAGGAACTGTGCCGTGCGCCAGTGCTCCAGATTCTTGTGGTCCGTGCAGACCTGCACCGTGTGCTTGGCGCCGATCAGGAAGTGCCTCCACGCTTTGAATGCTGCATGAATGGCCAGCAACTCCCTGTCCCAGATGGTGTAGTTCTGTTCGGACTTGCTGAGCTTCCTGGAGTAAAACGCTCCCGGCCTCCAAACCCCCTGCGGGTCCTTCTGCAGCAGGACGGCTCCGACGGCCCTGTCTGAGGCGTCTGTTTCAACCCTCATCGGCCTGCTGGGGTTGACATGAAGCAGCTGTTCTTCCGACGCGAAGAGACGCTTGAGTGCCTGAAAGGACTGCTCCGCCTGCGCTGTCCAGATGAACTTCTTTTTCTTGGAGCTGAGCGTGTCTGTGATGGCCGCTGTCTGCATAGCAAAGCCTTTGATAAACTTGCGATAGAAGTTCGCGAAGCCGACAAACCGTTGGACCTCCTTCCGGTTGCGTGGGCTTTTCCAATCCAACACCGCTCGAACCTTGGTGCTGTCCATGGCGAGCCCCTTGTCAGACAACTTGTAGCCCAGGAAATCCACCTCCGTTACGTCGAATTGGCACTTCTCAAGCTTGGCGTACAGCCTATGTTGCTGCAGCCTGCTCAGCACTTCCCTGACGTGTCTGTCATGCTCCTGCTGCGATTCCGAAAAGATCAGGATGTCATCCAAGAAACAGACGCACGTCTTGTAGAGGAGCCCCGCCAACACGTGATGCATGAAAGCTTGAAAAACGTGGGAGCCATTTTGCAATCCAAAAGGCATAACTCTATATTCGTAGGTGCCCAGGGGCGTGAACATGGCTGTCTTCCACTCATCTCCTTCCCGCATGCGAATGAGGTTGTACGCCCCTCGCAGGTCCAACTTGGTGAACACGCTGCCCTTGCGTACTTTTGCGAGGAGGTCGTCGATTCGGGGCATGGGGAAGTCCGATGGCTTGGTCACACTGTTCAAAATGCGGTAGTCCACCACGAGTCTTTTTTGGGGTGTGTCTCGCTTCTTAACAAAGAATACCGGACTGCCCCCCGCTGCCCTGGACTCTCGGATGAAACCGCGCTCCAAATTATGATCTATGAACTCTTTGAGTTCCTGCAGTTCGTCCTCAGACATGGAATACAGCTTCCCTTTGGGCAGCGCCGCCCCCGGCAGCAGGTCAATCTTGCAGTCATATGGCCTGTGGGGGGGTAGCCTGTCTGCCTCCTTCTCGCAGAAAACCTCCAAAAATTCTGCGTACTTGTGGGGAATCGCTTGCAGCGTGCCTAGCAGCAGCTGTGACTCCTCTTGCTCCCCTTCCTGCCGGGGCATGATGCAGTGTTCAGCACAAAAGGAAGAGCCGAAGGTCAGCTGCCTCTGGTACCAAGCCAGCGCCGGGCTGTGCTTGTCCAGCCAACTCATGCCCAATACAATAGGCGTGTCCGACAGTTGAGTGACGTTGAAGCTGATGATTTCCTTGTGATTTCCAAGCCGCAGCACCATAGGTGGCGTCTGCTTCACCACTTGCCCCCCTAGCAGCTCCCTGCCATCCACCGTGACAACCTGCAGGGGCAGCGTGGCAGGCAGCAACTGTATAGCGTGCCGGTCGACAAAGTCCTGCCCTATGAAGTCTGCATTGCTTCCCGAGTCGACGGTGATTGGCACGTCCATGGTGATTCCATTGGGTAGCTGGAGCGATGCGGTGAGCCTCACTACTGGCTTGGGCGGGAGGGGGTCCATGGGCGGTAAATTCCCTGGGGACTGCTTCACTGACACGTCTGGCTGGGCCCCAGTGCCTCTTCCTCCAGCCAGACATCGTCGTTTCCCTGCTGCGGTTCTCCTTGCTGCGTTGCTGCAGTCACCATTGCCGAAGCTGCAGTGTGCTTGTGGAGCCTCCGGGGACACTCTTTCGCCATATGCCCTGGATCCTCGCAGATATAACACTTCCTGTTCCCTCTAGGAGGCTTCTCTTTCACTGCTGCCGGTGCTAGGGCTCTGGCTGCTGACTGAGCCCTTGCACTCCCAACCTCCATCGGTTCCACCCCTCCCCCTGTTGGAGGCGTGGATTGCGCACGCGCTGCTTCTCTGGGAAGGAAGGAGGAGCCCCTGGCTGGTTCGCGCCCGCTGCGCCCTTCTTCCCTGCTCCACGGACGTTCTTCCAGCCGCACCCCCACCGCCAGCGCCCTCTGAACGATCTCCTGCGTGGTCCGGGGTCTCTCCCCCCTCGCAATCTCATCCTTAACCGAGCTGTGCAAGCCCTCCCAAAAAAGGTCTCTGACAGGAGCCGAATCTCTGTCCCATTCCAGGGCACTGACCAAAGCGAAAAAGCGGGCATGGTACTGCCTTACGCTGGCTCTCCCTTGCCTTAGTCCATGCACCTCCTTCCGGGCAAGATCCACGTCAATGCTTGATAAAAAACACCCATCCATCGCTTTAATAAAGGCGTCCGCAGTTTGGAGCGCAGGATCCTTATCTCTCCACAAATTGCGCAGCCATGCTTTTGCGTCTCCATGCAAATGGGACATGATGAACCCCACTTTCTCTTGTTCATCTCTAAAGTCTTTGTGCAGTAGTTGCAGTGCACACATTACGTCTGCTCTAAAGTTGGGGTACTGTTGCAAATTCCCATCGAAGTGAGAGACCAGACCGCCTGTGCGTCTCCCCAACCCAATCCCCTCTGGTTTGGGTGTCTGTTGCCCTTGCTTCGTAAGCACGTCCAACCTGACCTGGAGATCCCTGTAGGCGGCAGCTGCGTCCTCCTCTCTCTTCCTGGATGCCAGCGCCTCAGCATTCAGTCGTGACACTGCTTCTCTCAGTTCCGCTATTTGCTGTTCAGCCGTCATATTGTCTGCCGTTCGTGAGCTCTCTAGTAGGCACCCGCTTTCTCTCCTCTCCGCGAGGCCGTGGATGCCCACAATTTGAAGAGACGGAGCTTACTGTCAGGGTTGCTTCCAGATCCTAGCTCACAGAGGATCACGCCAGCCAGCGATCATTAAATAAAAGTCTTTATTGAGTTACAGTCTCCATTCTCAAGCTGCTGCGCGCAACTCTACGTCTTATGCTTAGATCGGCGAAGCTCCGTCTGAGTCTCCGCCCCTTGTGCACCAACTTAATATCCTAGCCCTGCTCCACCTTTTCCGCCTGACAGTTCTCCTCTGGGTCCCTCTGCCCCCCGGGGTCTCTTCCTTCCGGGATTCTTCTGACGCTGACCCCCCGGACCCTTCTGTCTCCTTGCGCCGGGCTTTAGGACCTGGCTCCCTTTCCGGGCTGCCTACTGCGCCACCTTCCTGTGCATTTGAACTTGGCGCGCGCGCCCAACCTTCCACTTTCCGTCTAACCGTCTCTTCGCTCCCCGATGGAGGTGTGGCCACTCCTGACTCGTGCCCTCCCTCCTGTTGTGAGCTGCCAGCGCTTGATCCCTGGCGCCCTTCCTCATCCCTGCTCTCTGGCGGTGACGCTGGTCCCGATTTCCAACTGCTCCCCTCTGAGTCCCCTCTGGCTCTATCTTCCTGGGGTGCCCCCCTAGTCTCCCCCCTTGCCCTGGCCACTGGTGCTCCTCTTTGTGAATCTTCTGATTCACTGGAAAGACTCGGAGATCTCGGGTCGTCGTCATCACTCATCTTTTCTTCTGCCTCCTCCCCCTCGCTCTCTGTTTCCTCCCTTTCCCTCGCCTCTGCTCCTGAACCCCTGACAGTACCCAAAGTTGGAGCGGTACTGATGATTGGCCACCAGAGCGCATTATAGCCTATTATGATCCTGCCTCCTGGAATCCTGGTGAGCTCATACAAGGGGCACGGGATCCTATTTATAATCTAAACAGAATAATTCGATTGCAAGCAGTAGTGGAACTTGTAACCAATGCAACGGCCCAGAGTTTGAGACTTATTGCATAACAGCTGGATGAAAGTAGAGCCGCCATTCTGCAGCTGAAAATGGGAATGGATTATGTACTTGCCAAGCAGGGAGGCCTATGTGGAGTCTTGAACTTGACAGGGAATGCCTGTTGCTTTAACATTTCTGATAATGGTGAGGCAATCCGTGTGTTGGCCACAAAGATGGAGAGTATAGTACATGTCCCAGTACAAACATGGGAAGGATGGGATATGGGATGGCTCACCAATTGGTTACCTAATGTTGCGGGACTCAAAGGGATATTATTGTCTTGCTTGTTTTTCTTGACGGTAGTAGTGATGGTTTTATGTATGATGCCATGTATCATTTCATGTTTTAGAAGTACAATTAGCAAGATGATTTCGAATGAAACTCTACCTCATATCATGGCCCTATACAGAGCTTTAACTCAGGAATATGATGAAGATCAAGCTATCAAGGACGCTTGGTAGCAAGGTCCTTGAGCTTGAAAGGGGGGAATGTGGCATCTGAATATAGACTGCATTTTTAATCAAGGCATATATTGGCTTATATCTTGATCAGGTTCCTAAATTAAATGGGCTTAGATTTTCAAAAGTTTCATGCCAGGCAGATCAGCTGCTTAGAGGATCTTGGCAATGTTTTCCTCCTAGACAAAGGGGCCCCTTGATTTATAGCAGAAAACAATTCTCAAAGTCGTAAAAAGGGAATTACAGGTTAAGAACAAGGTTACATAGACCAAACATAATTAGGAATGGGTAAATAGTAAAATAAAACCGTTAAACTTGAGCCACAGGACAAAAGGCCAAGAGCACATGGAAAACAAAGCAACTGGCTGGAGAAGGGGGGGGTGTAAACTGAAGAGGCTTCTTTTAAAGCGGTTTTTTTACTGTGTTCCTTTTTACTGAGTTCCTTTTCTACTTTACAAAGGCCTTATTCCTTTTAAGAGGCTACCTGTGTTGTGTATTAAGTGTATTGGCATAGATGTAATTATGCAAAGGATTTAAGAAATGCTAGATTTCATATAGTTGTAAGAGTTGTATTTTGAAATTAAGTCAGCCACCAGTCTAGCCCCCCTGCCAGACAAGAGACGCCATCCAAGCAGTCCTGATATATTAGTTGTCAGACATTTGTTTAGAAACCTTCAAATGAAGGAGATCTTTCAATGTTGATATGAACCCAAGGTCTCTGACATCTGTTCAAGATAAAATTTTAAAATTATTAACCATCTGTTTTGGAGGGCAAGGAAGGCAAGAGGTGAGCTGGTAATTAAGATTCCTTGCTGAGACACATGTAAGATATATTACTACTTATTTGTCATTTATAGATGTAACAATATATAGCTCTTTGTGTTCCATATAAGGACAGGAGGATATGGGTGTATCTTTTAGAATTGGTTATAGCAATCAGCCAATAGGAAATTCAACCAGGCTGATTGAACAGAGGCAGCCACAGGAGGAGCAAAGGGGGCTGGATTAAGGGAATATAAGTGCTGGCCATAATGGCAGGAGGCCAGGCCAGAGCTTGGTAGCCATATACCACTGTGCCTCTCATTTATTTGTCTGACAAATAAATTATTATTTTAATTTCTCTGTTGCTGCGTTGAATATTTCATTCCAGCTAAGCGTTAACCACAAGCAGGGTGCTACAATAGCAGGTACGTATTTGCACACAGAGTCCTTGCGCAGGCAGGCTGCTGGATTGTGAGAGCTGCAAAATACTCTTGAGATATGCCTGTACAGTGGTGGATCTTGATGGTCTCAAATTTCAGTCCAACGTCAAAATTTGGTGCCCTTCCAGCTCTTGCGCTCCTTTGTAAATCATAGTTGTGGCGTCCTCAGCAGCAACCCTTAAGCTCTGCTCCCACTGGAACTGAAGCTGTTGCTGAATCCACTTCTGACCTTTACTTCAGAGGTTGAAAACTTAAAGTCCAGGGGCCAGTGTGGTGTAGTGGTTCAGAGCGGTGGACTCGTAATCTGGTGAACCGGGTTCGCATCTCCGCTCCTCCACATGTAGCTGCTGGGTGACCTTGGGCCAGTCACACTTCTCTGAAGTCTCTCAGCCTCACTCACCTCACAGTGTATGTTGTGGGGGAGGAAGGGAAAGGAGATTGTTAGCCGCTTTGAGGGTAGTGATAAAGCGGGCTATCAAATCCAAACTCTTCTTGGATTTGGACTTCCAGGCCTCTTTGGCTGGTCCTTAGAATTCTGCCCAGGCTTGTCCCTCCCTCCACAGGCTGCACTCCCCACTGTTCCTTCTCTGTGCTCTCCTCTACTGATTTCACCTGACAGGAATGTGTCCTTGAATTGTGATAATTAGTACTGTATGCTGTCCCCTTCTGAATCCACTCTGTGGCTCTAAACCAGGGAGCATCATGTTAACCCATCCTGAGTTGACCAGGAAACCACCATCCTACCTTTGAATGAGTTCAGGGGTTGGGTTAATGTTTAATTAGGGTTTAAGAACCCCAATTGAACATATAGCTGGGAGACGGGTGGAGGGAAGACACCTGGCATCTCCTTCCCCACCTCCCTACAGAGACTAGGAGTACCTCCTGCTAAGGAACACCAACCCTGCTCAACAGCTGTTGTGCATTAGGAGAAACGTCTTGGTGGAAAAAGCAGCTCAACAATGGAACCCAGTAAGTAGAGGGATGGTGGGTTCTCCCTTGGTGGATGCGTCCAAGCAGATGTTGGACTCCCATCCTTACCTTTGGTCCCTTACCTTTCTCGCCCTGATCTGGCCACAGTGATCCACACAACGGTCACCTCCAGGCTTGATTAATGTAACTTGCTCTACGCGGGGCTGCCCTTGAAGTTGACCCAGAAACTCCAGCGGGTGCAGAATGCCGCGGTGAGGCTCCTTACGGGGTCCTTTTCAGTATTGGCCCCGACTTGGTGGAATGCTCTATCACAAGAGACTAGGGCCCTGCAGGACTTGACATCTTTCCTCAGGGCCTGCAAGACAGAGCTGTTCTGCCTGGCCTTTGGTTTGGACTCAGGCTGACCCTTATGTTTTTCCCTCCCCTTACAGTTTTGTTCTATGGGCTACTTTTAAAATAAGGCTGCATTTTAAATTGCATTTTAACCTGTATTCTAAATTGGGGTTTTCCTCCCCTATTATGTTTTTATTGTAATTTTACTGGTGTTAGCCGTGTTAGTTTCTGTTTCTCACTGTGCAGCTGCTTGCAGTCACGGGGCTGTGTTTACAGTCCAGGGATTCCAGGCTATTGGAGTCTCACGGGAAAGGGAGCCGGGATGTGACGTTACTGGTTTCCTGTTTCCTTTGCTTTTTTGCTTTCTTTGTTCAGTTTCTCTCTGCTCTCATAGAGAGAAGTATATGTCTTTGCTCTTTGCATAGCTTAGTAACAAAGCATAAAAATGTAGCTCATACCTATCTCATCCTTCCGCTGTGTTGTTTTGATGCTCTGCTGGGAGGGCTCGGAGGAAGATG
The DNA here is from genome assembly GCF_965113315.1 of Podarcis vaucheri. Lineage (NCBI taxonomy): Eukaryota > Metazoa > Chordata > Lepidosauria > Squamata > Lacertidae > Podarcis > Podarcis vaucheri. Next base: position 94,681,190 of record NC_138764.1, on the reverse strand, counting down.
AGCCTTATCAGCTCGGACGAACGGAGCTGCCAACAAGCCGCCCATCTATTGTGGATGCTCTAACTCAGGGGTGGAGATCCTGTGGACCTCCAGAAGTTGCTAAACTACAAGTCCCATCAACTCAACCATTGGCCCAACTGGCTGGGGCAGATGGGAACTGAAGTTCAACAATGTATGAAGGACTACCACTTTCCCCATCCTTGCTCTAGCTCTAAATCTCCTGTATCTCCTGTATTGGGTTGGATTAGATGCCTTACAAGACCCTTCCCCAATTCACTGACCCTAGGATGTCAGTGTCGGTCTTCCTGCATAACTCCTGATCCTCACTTCTTTTGCCCATCCTACTGCTTGTTGTGACATTATAGAAGGAGCAGGTAGAGATGCCTACAAGACCTAAGATGCAATGGTAAAATCAATACTGCAGCCCAGTTTTTAATTATTGCTCAGTGGCCAGCATTTCCTTCTGCCTGCCTATGTTTTCACCTGTCCAGGCTGAAACAAAAGGATTTATCTTTTAGGTGCCACATCAAGTCTTATGGAAAGAACATTCAAAGCCTTTTACTGGGACATAAACTCTAGGCTAAAATGTCACCGCATTTTATTACACAATCTAAACTTAATTGCAAATAAGTTGGTGCGCTCATAAAAAATGATGTAACACTTCTATTAAATCCTGCATCTGCTAATTGTTCACAAGAGGATGGCAACTGAAGACTTGGTTAAACATTTCTCATTTGGAAAACAAACATGGTAGCCTATAGCTGAGCAGCAAACTTTCCAAATAAAGGATTATTCCTAATGCTGCAAAGAGCACCGCAGACATTGATCAAATAGCAATGGCTGAATCAACGCTACCACCTCAGCTTGTTTGTGGTGTGCTTGTGTCCTGCAGCTAGGAATGGGGAATAAATTTGATTCAGTTCCCATTTAAAGGCGAAGCTACCAAATTTGCAGATTGCGAAACAACATAAACACCAAAGCATAGCAAGGCTTCAAATTTTGCACTGCTTCGAATTTTGCGATGCAGTCCTCCAGCCAATGAACGTGTACAAAAATACATATGCGGGGGTAAAGTGTGAATAAAAATGTGCATATTACAAAAAATAGCATGCACTGCAAAAATGTGTATATTAGGCAAAAATCACACAAACCTGCACATTACCAGAAAGTCAATGCTTAAGAGTTTCCATGAGGACTTTTAAAAACTGATGCAAGTTAAGATTGGGAAAATCAGGAACTGAGATAAATAAAAATAGGTAGATTTGCCCATCCATTCCTATGACCACTTCATTTGGAGAGAGGTGTTTTCTGGAGTTTCCTAGAAATGTTTGCAGTGGTCTTGCTTTGAGCAGAGTAAACTGGTTGCTTTAAACAGAAGATTTTGAGTGTCTTAGGGCTTCAAGTTATCAGTCAGTACTTCTTTTGTTTTTTATAGCTCTCAGCAAATAAGTCCTAGCAATTACAGATTCATGAAGGGGCAGAGAATGGGCAGTACTTTCACAAAACTACAGTTCCTAGGATCCTATGAGTGAAGAATTCAAAAATTGTCATCAATTCATTGCACAATCAGAAGACCTTTTGTGGGCTTGTGCTGACAGGACTTGTTAGGTGAACCCTGTCCCAAGTGAGTTTTTGTGGCTCTTAAGGAAACATTTTAGGTCCTCTGAATGTTACTTCTAATGAATGTCCAGAGGAGAAAATTTAACACAAACCTAATTAAAACAGCCCTGTGTTAACCTAGTTATTTATTTATTTTTCATCTGCTGCTGCGTCTTCTGCATCAAATACTGATTTACCTAATACCTTTATTAAAAGCCTATTCCGAGATCAGCCTACAAGAATTGTATAGATTTATTCTGCCATGTTTAAGCACTTTTGCTCACTGAATTAATCATCTTCCTTATGATTTGCCAGGCTGGGTTTTAGAAAGCAGTTATTGCATGAGAATTAATAAGAGGTTTATAATCTATACGAGAGTGAGAGTGACTGTTAATAAACCTCCGCAAATATTGCCAGTCAAGTTTTCTAACGCCAGAAAGATTGACAGACTTGAAGTCACAGGATGGTGAGTTTTAATCTGGTGTCCTAGTGAGGTCGCACAGGAAAGAATTTAATTCACTCCCCAAATTTGGGGCCAGTACAGATGAGTCAATTGTGCACAGCTCCCAGATTTGGGACTTCATCATCCGGAGGGAATCTGAATACAAATATAATGCTTCTCCCAAAAGAACCTGGGCAGTCCTCTTGGGACGGGAGATGGAAGTTTTCTTTTCTCCTTCCTTCTGAGAGCCTGCATGCAAGTTACACTCGACATGCGAAGAACAGTCAAGAGCGAACTGTTAAGAATTCTGGACGCTCCCTCCTTATAGGGAAAGAAAGCTGGAGGAGACTTTCTTGTCAAACTGCGGAGGGGGGGAAATGCCAGTAGCTGGCTCACTGCCTTTTCCCATAAGTCAGCGCTCATGCTCTCACTCCTACTCCTCCCGCTCCCAACTGCTAGAGCCCATATGAATGGCAGAAGATGATCCATCCAGTATCTAGGTCAGGGATGGCCAGTGCAGCTCCCTTCAGATATTGTTGGACTGCAACTCCCATCTATACCTGGCCATTAGCCAGACCAACTGGTGCTGATGTAAGCTGGAGTTCAGCAACATCTGGTGGGAACCATGTTGGCTATTCCTGTGCTAGAGAGATTTTCTGAGTGGGATTTCAGGAGGTAGGTTAACACATAAATGTAAACCAAACTCAATTTCTCCCCCACCCCAGTAACTCAGACTTGGATGAGTGTCAGGCCAAACGAACACAGTATCTCATCCCCGGTAGGTCTCACCCCATTGAATCAGTTGCCAAGACTAAAGGTCACCACCTCCCCACAGCCGTCTATGTCTCCTCCTTTCCAGGGCTTTCCCCAAGCCATCGGAGACTGTGCCTGCATGCAGCCTACCTTTGCTCTACCCATTTCATGCCTCTTCTGGTTCTGAGTCAGTGGGGAAGAGAGCTTGTCACAGCAGAAGGCGAAGATACCAATGACTCTCCACCAGCCTGACTCATCTCTACCTTCTGGCCTCCCTCCTGTCCTGCTTCAGCTTCTGCCTCCGATTCTGGACTTCTCTCTGCCACAGACTCTCCCAGCTCACTGGGAGCCAGTGTGGTGTAGTGGTTAAGAGTGGTAGACTCGTAATCTGGTGAACCAGGTTCGCGTCTCCGCTCCTCCACATGCTGGGTGACCTTGGGCCAGTCACACTTCTCTGAAGTCTCTCAGCCTCACTCACCTCACAGAGTGTTTCTTGTGGGGGAGGAAGGGAAAGGAGAATGTTAGCCGCTTTGAGACCCCTTAGGGTAGTGATAAAGCGGGATATCATATCCAAACTCTTCACTAAGCCCTGTTACCTCTTCCGCTTCTGACACCTCCTCTTCCCAGTCTTCTCCCTCTGACCTTTCAGCATTGTCCCACCACCAATCCCCAGACTCTGAACCTTCTTCCCTTGGCAGTTTCCCAGCTGGTTCCTCCCACCATTGTGTCCAACCAGTCCATGAAATCACCTTCAGAGTCTGTCAGCAGGCATGGTTTGGATACAAGCCCCTCCTGCGAAGAGAGAGGAGTCATCAAAAGAACTTGCTCTCAGCACCAACCAGCTAGTTGTTGTTGACACAGAGCCCCTTGAAGTTGTCACTCAATCTCATAATGATGTCAGGTGACTGACAGTTGGAGGGTATCCCTGTCCACTTGTCAAATTTGGCCAGAAGAGAGGGGTAGGCAAGGATCTGGCCCCCCAGCTGGATCCAGTTCCCCACCCTCGTTTTACACAAGCAAAATAAATAACCTAACCCAAGCATTTTTATCCCCAAACGTTTGGTGACATCCATCAGAAAGGACCAAGCATTTCCCCCCTTATTGTTATTATTACTATTCAGTCTGGTGGGTTCCCCTTCCCACTTCAGAGGAAATATACCTGGAATTACATGATGGGAACAGAAGTTCTTTGATCTACATTTTGCATGCACTGTTTCTACTGGGACTCCCGGTAAACCATTATTGTCTAATTATTTCTGACATTGTGCAAATGTTTGTAAACATCCACAGAGAGGGGGAGAAACACCCACACAGTTCTGTTTCCCTTTGACAACAAAGAAATATGGTGTTCTTTGCAGGTGACAAAAAATATTTCTCATTTCGGAGAGATGTTTTAAGCCTTTATCATTTCAGTAAACCCCGATGTTATCAAGTTGGGTGGATAAACACACTGTAGCTTCAATACTCAAACCTGTTGGTCACCCTTAGAGTAAACCCACTGAAATGAACAGGCCTACAGGTAAGTTAATGGTGTCCGTTCATTTCAGTGGGTCAACTTAGAGGGTGATTAATGTGGGATACAACCCTATGATTCCACACTTTAGTATGACTACCATTTTATCCTGTTTTTTGAAAAGAAGAAACGATTGAATTGATTGTCCTAAGCCTGTGATGATATTATTATTATTATTATTATTATTATTATTATTATTATTATTATTATGAATATTATTGTTGTTGTTATTATTATTTATTTTGTCTGCCTCCACCTGCTTAATTGTTTTAATACTCTTTTTTTATTAGTTTTAATTACAATCCAATAATAGCCTCACTATAACAATACCAATTTATAATACAATTATTAATACCAATAGTTCAATACCGAATTATATAATTGAGATAAGGTGCCCCCCCATGTGATAGAATTGATGGCTTGATTATTTGCTTTATTTCTCTATTCCAAAATCTTATTAATTTCCATTACATTCCGGTCATAATAATAAATCCCTTATACAACACCTGCAATATTAGGAACTTCTATTCATGTTGACTCATTAAATGATTTATAAAACTACAAGTGAGGAACTCAAACTGTATCCTTGTTATTCCTGTGTCTGGCAATTATTCTGTCCGTGGTGTTTCTTCCTGCCCTTGTAAGATATTACGTCTTTCTTTCCCCTGATTGTTGCTATTATCCATCATGCTTTGGGTGAAGCTGATATCCCTTTGTTGTTTCAGAAATTTATCCATTGCTCCATCCCATGCTTCACTCTTTTAAAACTCTAACAACAGCTGCAAAAATCACTCTGTCCCCATAAACACAGTGGTACCTCGGGTTAAGTACTTAATTCATTCTGGAGGTCCATTCTTAACCTGAAATTGTTCTTAACGTGAAGCACCACTTTAGCTAATGGGGCCTGCCGCCGCCGCCACGCCACCGCCGAGCGATTTCTGTTCTCATCCTGAAGCAAAGTTCTTAACCCGAGGTACTACTTCCGGGTTAGCAGAGTCTGTAACCGGAAGCATCTGTAACCCGAAGCGTTTGCAACCCGAGGTACCACTGTGACCTGTTTTCACCATTTTCCCTCTCAGCCTGGGAAGAAGAGTGGTCTGTCGAACTGCAGGGAGATCAGTGGTTCCCAGGTGGGCAGTTCTGCCCCTGGGGAGTGATGGGTTTGCCACTGAGTTAGTTTGCTTCCACAACCACTCAGGACACTTCTGATTTCTCCTTCCCCTCTTTATCTCCAGTGACACTTCCTACGCTGTTTTGGAGGCTCCATCAACTCTCCATAGCAGATTTTCAAGCACCATTGCAGAGGGTTGGACCAATGACCCTCAGGGTAAATTCCAACTCTACAATTCTATGTCTCCTCCCCTGTTTGATTGGTGGGATCTCTCCGTGGATCACAAGCCTTCCACAGGCTGAAGGTGCCCTCTCATTCCAGGGAGCAAAGTCTGGATTCAATATAATAGGGAATCCATTTAACCTGGTGTCAGGGAATTGGAGGCAGAGAAGGGGGAGGGAATGGGGACCTATAGAGATAAACCTCCAATTGTTAGCAGTTGTACTTCCTCGGAGGAGGAGGGTGACGAAGGGTTGTCAGGAAGCAATGACTCAGAGATGGGGGAGCAGCTTCCGGGGCCCAGCCACTCTCGTAACAGAGGAAGGAAAGGGGGAGGGTTCCGGAAGTGGCTCTGCTGGAAGAAAGAGAAAAAAACGGCAGTCTCTGCAACTGACACTCCATGATGCAGATGTACTCTCAGAGCTCCATATAAATAGCAGAAAGAAACCAATAAATCTTGTAAATATGGCTGGATTCCCGGACTCTTATCTATTCTAGCACTCACCAATCAACCCCTGACACCTGGGTTGCCTCTGATCCCGTCAGACTTTGCAACAGTTTTAATACACTATGTGGCTGGTTACTGCTCCAGTCAAACAGATAGGATGCGTAACAGTTTGGTACCTTCTGAAGGACACCAGAATGGGCACCAACTGTGTTACAAATAACCGTTGAACAGAAGCAATAAGGCAGCAGTTTCTCTAAGGGATAAGAGAACAGAGCAAATTAGGGTTGCCATATTTTGAAGAGCAAAAAAGAAGACACATTTGCTAACTTCTACTTTTAACTATGGATCTCTGTGACGACTCTCATTATGAAAACGAGGACTTCTCCTGGATACAGAGGACATATGGCAACCCTACAGTAACTGATGGGAAACTTCCAACAACACTTTGAAGGAGCATAAACAACTAATATTTGTTTATTAGCCTACTTGAGTTTGCATCATCTGTACAGTGGTAACTTGAGTTAAGTACTTAATTCGTTACGGAGGTCCGTACTTAACCTGAAACTGTTCTTAATCTGAAGCACCACTTTAGCTAATGGGGCCTCCTGCTGCCGCCGCGCCGCCAGAGCACGATTTCTGTTCTCATCCTGAAGCAAAGTTCTTAACCTGAAGCACTATTTCTGGGTTAGCGAAGTCTGTAACCTGATGCGTATGCAACCTGAAGCATATGTAACCCAAGGCACCACTGTATTGCCCTGGAAAATGTCCCACTGACTAAGCGGTATAATTCAAGAGGGATCGAAGCCCAGTTAGCCATTGTCATAAGAGACTCTAGGGCCCCGATTCTCAATTTTCAGGTGTTCTTTCTTATACCTGTAGATTGCCCTGGCAAAGTGGTTCTGAAGGAAAAGACAGGCTTAGAATGAGAAAGCGGGTAGGAGGGAGAGCCAAGACAGACAGAGTCAAAGACAGATAGAGAAAGACAGAGGCACAGATAGATATTGTCACGGGGAAGTCAAATTATGTCTCTCGTTGGCAATCGATACCATTTTTCTAATTAATAACAGGGAACATTTCAGCAGATGCTCTTAGAGAAAAAAGAAAGCATTGTAATGAACCAACATAGGTCCATTAATGTCAGCAGGTCTTCCCTGAGTAAAACGTAGCTAGATTCAACCCAGTGTTTCCCCAGCTCTTTCATCCCATCTCATGCTGCCTTGTTACAACTCGCTAAATTGCCAAGGGTGGACTTTCCTTTACACTCCATGGGGGGACATTCTGGCTCCTGTGACTAGGTAGATAGGAATGACTTTTATCACTTCGTATGCGATTTTTCTGCTTTGCCTAGCAAGAGCAGGACCTTCCCACCAAAGGACAAAAGAGAGGTGTGGCCATTGACACAGAGATGCTTAACAGGGGCAGCTGGAATTAAACTCAGCAAGGGGAGGACTAGTGTGTCTAGAGCAAGAGAGGATCAAATGCCATCCCTGTTCAACTTCTGTGCCATGAACTGCTGAGACTTGAAAAGAAGAACTTCCCCAACAGGGTGAGGCAGATGTTCACACTGTGAGCTGCCATTCACAGGCACTGCTCTGTAGCTGATCAAGGTCTCACCTACCGATAGAGAGAAGGATCTTCTTCTTTTACCTAGGAGGTAGAATTTATCAAAAGAAGCAGGGCAGCTAGGGCTGAAGTCCATGGCCCCACACATCAGCCCCCAGCCTCAAATATCCACCCAGCTGGCATATTTGCAGCAGACCTTGGCCACCGCTGAAGTGCAGCAGCAATGAGGTCAGGGCTGCCCATGAAACAGTAGAGCATGCCCTCCAGCGTTTCTCTGATGAAAAATAACAATCACAACAATAACAATACAGTGGTATCGCAGGTTAAGAACTTAATTGGTTCCAGAGGTCCATTCTTAACCTGAAACTGTTCTTAATCTGAAGCACCACTTTAGCTAATGGGGCCTCCTGCTGCCGCCGCGCCGCCGGAGCACAATTTCTGTTCTCATCCTGTAGCAAAGTTCTTAACCCGAGGTACTATTTCTGGGTTAGCGGAGTCTGTAACCTGAAGCGTTTGTAACCCGAGGTACCACTGTAATATTCATACCCCACCCATCTGACTGGGTTGCCCCATCCACTGCGGGCGGCTTTGAACACATGTGAAAACACAATAAAACATTGAACAGGGCTGCCTTCAGACGTCTTCTAAAGAATGTATAGTTACTTATCTCCTTGGCTTGGTGGGGGGGTCGCATAACTCCATACCCTCTGATGAAAATAGGGACATCCCACCATACCCTCCAACGTTTATCTGATGAAATGGGACATCCTAAGAAAAAGGAGGACTACAACCCACATCGTGTCTGACCCCCACTGGTCATGCTAGTTGGGACTGGTGGGAGTTGGTGCCCAACAATATTTTGGAGGTGCACATGTACCCTGCCTTTGGCTTAAAGGCAGTCTTTGTTCCAAGCTACAGAAATGTTGCTAAGATGGAGCGTGTTAACTGACATGTTTTGGTGCCTGCTGTGTAATTATCCAATATATTTTGCATTTTATTCTAATGATAGATGATAGATAGATGATAGATGATAGATAGATAGATAGATAGATAGATAGATAGATAGATAGATAGATAGATAGATGATAGATAGATGATAGATAGATGATAGATAGATAGATGATAGATAGATGATAGATAGATAGATAGATAGATAGATAGATAGATGATAGATAGATAGATGATGATATAGATAGATAGATAGATAGATAGATAGATAGATAGATAGATAGATGATAGATAGATGATAGATAGATGGATGGATAGATGATAGATAGATAGATAGATAGATAGATAGATAGATAGATAGATAGATAGATGATAGATATAGATAGATAGATAGATAGATAGATAGATAGATAGATAGATAGATAGATAGAGATAGATAGATAGATAGATGATAGATAGATAGATGATAGATAGATAGATAGATAGATAGATAGATAGATAGATGATAGATAGATAGATAGATAGATAGATAGATAGATAGATAGATAGATGATAGACAGACAATATCACTGGGGAGGGAGAGAGAACACACAAAAGCCAGCCAAGCAACTAAACCCACTGTTCATCTTCCTGACAGTCCAAGCTGGAACGTAAATACTTTGTGTGAGTAATACTTTCTCAGAGCGACGGGGCTTGGCCATCACTCATTCATGAAAGCCACACAGGCTGCAGCTCTAGCTTTCCGCAAGATGTGGCGGAGGCAACTTGTGTGAAATGGAGAAATCTCATTTGGCAAATCTATTTCGGTGGGGGGGGGGGTGCAGCGTAATGCCTGTATGGAGGAAAGAAGCTTAAAGGTTGTGTCTTAGTTCCATGCCAGGTGATACTCATGGATCTCCACAGAGGCAGTGGAGAGGCCAGCTAAAACCTTGTGTTGGTCAGCTCAAGAGGCTTTGCATTGCATGCAAAACGGGTGCCAGGTTCAATCCCAGCAACTCCAGGAGGGGTTGGGGATGAATCAGTGGCGTAGCGTGGGTTGTCAGCACCCGGGGCAAGGCAAGTAATTTGCGCCCCCTAACCCGTGGATTTGCGCCCCCTAACCCTAACCCCCAGATGTTGCGCCCGGTGCGGCCGGCCCCCCCTGCACCCCCCACGCTACGCCACTGGGATGAAATTCTATTTTGTTTCCAATATAATCCGCAGTTCTCGTACCGATAGCTGAAGTGAAACACAGCCGTTCTTCAAAATTCTCACTTCTCCAAATAGTGTGATGCAGTTCTCAAGTAGCGTTAAAAATGCAATGTATCAGGGGAAATTGCCTCCAAAAAGACATTTATTACTCAAAACTGCATACAAAAACTTGTTCTCTAGGAGAAATTTACACAAAACTCTTGATGGATTTCTGCAAGTATTTAAACGGCAAACTCCTGCAGAAATGTGGGGAACTGGATTTAAGATGGGAATGCTGAGAAACAGAGAAACCAAAATTGTGTTCCTGTGAGGAGGGTTTGATTGTTAAACCACTCTTGGGATTGCAACTCTGTCAGACGAACCCGGGACCTTCTAGCAACTCTCAGCGCCCTTAACAAACTACAGCTCCCAGAATCCTTTGAGAAGCCATGACTGTTTAAAGTGATATAATACCTGTGTGAATGTGGCCATAGTTGCTTTCAGATGGGCTCCATCACATCCCAAGGGAGCCCAAATGAGCTGTATGACTCTTCTGTCAGGCAGATTTTGCTATGGGCAGAATTCTGTAGAGCCATCTGTGTGAGATTTTAAGGATCCCTTGTAGCAAGCATCATGTGTTTTTAATGGCCTAAGGAAAGATCACTATCTCCACCTGAGAAAAGAAAGGAGAGAGGAAAGAAAGCCCTTTGTGTTCTGTTTTCTGGAGACATCAGTGGCTCACACATTCTGAGTAAACTTTCTACCCAATCCTCCTTGGCGCAGGCTTCTCAGAAACAAAGGCATGCCAGCCACAGCAGGTGCACACATGAAAGGCCCCTCCTGAAGAGAACTAGAAAGGCTATCAGCTCAGCCTGCCCCTTTAATGTCTCTTCCTCTCTCCCAATGCATGTTATGCTGTTGTTTGCCTTCATCCCTCTGCCCACCTGCCTCACACAATGCGCCTCACGGAGGCTTCTGGTTCGTCGAGGTGGAGAAAAATCGCTGAGACACATAGAGCTGGAGGTTACCCTGAGCATGGAGAACAGAGGCTGAGTCGTTTCTGTCCAAAAGGGGGTAGAAAGCTGTGAAAGGTGCCTTGGGGGTCCATATATTATTATTATTATTATTATTATTATTATTATTATTATTATTATTATTATTATCTATATCCCGCCCATCTAGCTGGGTTTCCCCAGCCCCTCTGGGCGGCTTCCAGCAAAACACTAAAATACAATAACCCATTAAACATTAAAAGCTTCCCTAAACAGGGCTGCCTTCAGCTGTCTGGGCTGGGTCATCATCTCTGGACTGGCCCCTTTCAGATTGGGGTCCTTCCAAAGGGCCAGGTCATCCAGTTCAATATCGGTGCAGGATCTGCAATGGAGGATACAGCTGCAGCATCCCTGAGATATCAGTCTAGCCTCTTTAAACATCTCCAGGAAAGTAGAACCCACCACCTCCCGAGGCAGTTGGTTCTACTTCCATGCACCTTTTGACATTGGGATGTTCCATATCATGTTTACCTGCACTCTGCTTCCTTGCAGTTTGCACCCATTGGTTTGGGAAGGGCCGTAGCTCAGGGGTGTGGCATATGCTTTGCATGCAGAAGGTTCCAGGTTCAATCCCTAGCATTGCCAGGTAGGCCTGGGAGAGACCACCTGCCTGAAATTGTCAGTGAAGACAAATATGAGCTAGATAGATCAATGCTCTGACTCACTGTGTTCTAGTCTTGCCCTCCTATACAACAAACAACAAGTGTACAGTGGTACCTTGGGTTAAGTACTTAATTCGTTCCAGTGGTATGTTCTTAACCTGAAACTGTTCTTAACCTGAAGCACCATTTTAGCTAATGGGGCCTCCTGCTGCCGCCGTGCCGCTGGAGCACAATTTCTGTTCTCATCCTGAAGCAACGTTCTTAACCTGAAGCACTATTTCTGGGTTAGCGGAGTCTGTAACCTGAAGCGTATGTAACCTGAAGCGTATGTAACCCGAGGTACCATTGTACTCCGTCATTTGTGTGAGAGCCCCCCAAATATTTGAAGACTACAGTTGAGTCTCCCGTAAATTTTCTTTCCGTTTGAAAACTATCAACAAACCCTAGACTCTGAATCATCCTTATTTGTGTGATCAGGCGCAACAGCCCCAGCCCCCAGGGAACATGGGAAAGGAAATAAAGACTCTGACAACATTATGAAATTAAAATAAGGCCACAACTTTATTAAACTTCTGCATGTAGGAAGACCTTGGCTTAGGTCTTGGGCATGTATCCCTCCCAGCCCCCCAGCCAGGGGACTGAGACGTAAGTGTAGGCAGGCAGCTGAGCCCATATCCCCGCACGCAGGGTAGTTCACTGACAACCTTTCAGTGTATGGCCAGTGACACCCATTTATGTAACCCCTTTAAGAGGGGACCCAGGAATCGCCACCTCAGGGGAGTGAGTCACCACTTCACCACCACCCCCATTATAGGGAAGAAAAGACTAAAGGATTCCACCCAAGGCCATAACCGCCAAAGTTGTGACGAATTGCTACGGGGAAGACAAAATCTGCCAATGCAGGAAAATTCCTTTCCAGTCCTTCAACAGCAACCAGTCAAAGACCATAGCAGTGTTAGGATATTTCCGTTCCACCTTAAAAGGGAGCAGGATGTTTGTGTCACAGCCTGCGTATTTCCTGTTCACAGGATGTTTATGTTATCTATTGCTTTCGTTTCTCTCTCTGCTGGAGACACTGACGCAGGCAGTCATGTCTTTCTTTGTTCTGATCAACACTGAATAAAGCTTGTAAATAATGCTCTCCTGAGTGCAACTTTTGGCTGTGCATTATCTGCTGATAAAGAGTGTGCATCGGCTCTAGATGTTGGGCTATTTCTGGAGCTCATGTCACTAATAGCTGATACTGCATGACTACGGGAGATCGATGGATCGTCCGGCAGCCAGCTTGGGGGCCATGATGGACTTTATCTCCCTGGCAGTATCCCAACAAGCAGCGCCTGCTAAACAGGAAGAAAAAGTTAACCTGTAAACAAGAAACATTAACAAAGGGAGGGTAGGGAGGGTGAATCTCCAGAGCAATCTGCCTGGCTAATACCGGCTCCTCCCCCTATTTATAATGGGTCTGGCCCCACTTCCCAGGAAACGAAACTTAAAGCTGGGGCTGGGCGTGAACCTCTGAATAATACACAGAGAAGCAGGCCAGCCCCCTTCTACTAGCAAGCTCCCTGGGAACTGTAGCACCGCACACAATCCCGCAAAAGGCACCCACAATATAGTGTGAGTGCTCATTCTTCGTAGCTGCAGGATCTCTCCATTAAAGTTGGCTTCGGCCATCTGCTGGCTCCCTCTTTTGCTGTGTCCAATTAACATCTCTTCTGTGATGCACCTCTGAGCTTGGTGATCTCGTTTTATGGATCAATAGCCATCCAGCTAAGAAGACCAGTATAGGCCAGTGGTCCCAAATTGGTCCCAGAGAATAGGAAAAGGAAGAGAGTTAACAGAAAACCACCCCAATCTAGCAAGTGAGATCTGTAAGCAGAAGCAGACTTCTGGGAATGCAGTCCAGTGCAGATACACTTTGGATCCATGTTCATCCAGTCCCAACAAGGTGAATCTTTGGGCGCGGACAAGGATGTGCCCCCACTTTCTAGGGCCCTGGATGGAAACAACTTTGTATTGAGCCCTCATCTTGGCTACAAAAAATAAAATTGCCTGCATCTGTTTTGAAAGTTGTGCTTTGAGTGAAAATACATTAAGGAACACATCTTGAGACAAAATCGTCTGAGGTACACATTTAAATGCAAATGATGGCCGGGATTATTTTGTACAGTGGTACCCCGCAAGACGAACGCCTCGCAAGACGGAAAACCCGCTAGACGAAAGGGTTTTCCGTTTTGGAGGCGCTTCGCAAAACGAATTTCCCTATGGGCTTGCTTCGCAAGACGACAGCCCATAGGGAAATCTCCGGGACAGCGGGAAAGCGCAGCGCGTCTTCCCCACTGTCCTCGGACCTCCTCCCGCCGCCGGCTTCGGAACGAAGCTCCGATGCCGGGCGGGGGGGGACGCCTCCTCCCGCCGCCCGGCATCGGAACGAAGCTCCGATGCCGGGCGGGGGGGAACGCCTCCTCCCGCCGCGCGGCATCGGAACGAAGCTCCGATGCCGGGGGGGACGCCTCCTCCCGCCGCGCGGCATCGGAACGAAGCTCCGATGCCGGGCGGGGGGGAACACCTCCTCCCGTCGCGTGGCATCGGAACAAAGCTCCGATGCCGGGCGGGGGGGGACACCTTCTCCCGCCGCCCAGCTTTGGATGGCTTTCCTGAAGATTTGGGGTGGGAGGAGGGTTTTCCTTCCCACCGCCAACATTCAGAATGCTGTTCTGAATGTTGGCGGTGGGGAGGAAAAACCCTCCTCCCACGCAAGCCCCGGGAACAGAGGGAAAGCGCTGCGCGCCTTCCCCTCTGTTCCCGTACCTGTCCTGAAGGCTTGTGGTGCGGAGAAAAGCCCTTCTCCGCACCGCCAGCCTGGCAAGCGGTTTCCCTAGGAACGCATTAATTGATTTTCAATGCATTCCTATGGGAAACCGTGCTTCGCAAGACGAAAAACTCGCAAGAAGAAAAAACTTGCGGAACGAATTAATTTCGTCTTGCGAGGCACCACTGTAATTGCAGATTGGTGCTGAAATGGGATGGACTAGACTTATGGGTGAACACATGTAAAAGGGATCAGTACTGGAAATTGACAAATTCACCCAGCAAATTAGGTTCCAGTGGTGTCCAAACTTTTTTCAAAGAGGGCCAGATTTGATGAAATGAAGGGCCGTGAGGGCCAACCAAAGTTGTTTGCCTTTTTTGAGGATTGAAGTTGTTGAGGTTTTTTAAGGCTTTTACCCCAACCCCAACTGGCCGGTGGGCTGGATTAAACTCCCGAAACGGACGTTGGACATGCCTGGTAATCTACTCCAAACCCTTTGAGGCATCTCTCACCTTGCACCTTCCAGAGGCCCCATAGCAATGATTGGCAGGGCGAAAAAGTGGATACAGCCAAAGGTGGATGTGGTCACCCCACACGCTTGCAAATGCTTGCATACCCTCCAACATTTCTCTGATGAAAATAGGGACATCCTATTCCATACCCTCCAACATTTCTCTGATGAAAACAGGGACGTCTTATTCCATACCCTCCAGTGAAAATAGGGACATCCTATTATACCCTCCAACATTTCTCTTAAGGACGTCCTAAGGAAAAGCAGGACATTCTGGGATCAAATCAGAAACCAGGACAGCGTCTGAAAATCCTGGGCTGTCCATGGAAAATAGGGACACCTGGGCGGTTTGTGCTTGCATTTGCACACCACAAACATAGCAGAATATAACACATACCAGAACAAAAACGGAAACCCGAGGGAGCGTCACCCTCCTCTTCCACTGCTGTTGTGTTATTGCGAACCTCCCCAATGCCCTGGGGAAAAATGGGACATCCTGTTTTTTCATGTGAGGTCACATAACAGCTATTTTGGGTGCTGTACTCTTACACCATGCTTCCCCCCCCCAAAAAAAAAATGCTATGAAGGCCGGGGGGAGCAAAGGCCAGGTGGTGAGTTGGTGGGGCAGTGGAGGGAGGGAAGCTGGTACCCACGGCAAAAGTTTTGTGGGTGCCCGGGCCCCCTGAGTTGGCACCAGTTTCCCATAGGCCACTGTGGGAGCAGGATTCTGGCTTTGTTGGGACTTGTGTGTTTTATGTTTCCCCTAAAACCATTTTACTTGTTTGCCTCAATGATTTTTAAGCCGCCTTTGCAAGCCGAGTGCTTCCCACCCCACCAGGATGGCAAACACTCACAATAAAAGCCTTCTAAAATAATGTCCATGCCTACAATGTTAAAACTAGGACTGCATGTCCAGCAAGGGCCAGGACAGATCCTGCCTGTAACCCTGGACAGCCACTGCTAGTCAATACCAATACAGTGGTACCTCAGGTTAAGTACTTAATTCGTTCCGGAGGTCTGTACTTAACCTGAAACTGTTCTTAACCTGAAGCACCAGTTTAGCTAATGGGGCCTCCTGCTGCTACTGCGCTGCCGAAGCACAATTTCTGTTCTCATCCTGAAGCAAAGTTCTTAACCCGAGTTAATATTTCTGGGTTAGCGTAGTCTGTAACCTGAAGCATATGTAATCTGAAGCATATGTAACCTGAGGTACCACTGTATTAAGCTAGATGGAACAATGTTCTGACTACAAGGCGAGTTCCTATGTTCCGATGTGGAAAGAGAGATGTAAGATAAAAGAAAGAAAAGGCACTTCAAGCAAAAACACAAAAACAGAAATGCAACTGAGAATTATAAATTATCCAGCACAAGTAGATAAATGCACAAGTGCTTTCCGCACCACTAAAAACTGGCCGTAAGTATATCCTGAATTTACTTATCTGTGTGTACATATATAAAGAGATATCTTATTGCTTCATTTCCATATCCTTATTCTTTCTGGGCAATAATGCTTTTGCTCCTTTTTTACGGTCCCATTTAGGAGGCCTATTTATTTACAACCGCAGCATAAACCTCAAATTCTATTTCTGCACAAGGACACACCATCTGCCAAGCGCAGACTCTCCCCCTGCCAAGGCTGAGCACTTTATGCCTCAGTGAGCTGTATCACGAGAGCGCCCACCCCATGCTACTTTCGGATTTTAAAAATTACTTTCCTCTCATCTAGAATGCAAGGAAATAAAATAACACGGCCCCTGTTTGTTCCAAAGGAAGTTTTGAAGACTTTGGATTCCTAAGGTGGTTGAGCATTTTATGGCGGCACAAGCTGGCAGAGGTTTTGTGGAGTGGGGGTGGGGAGGTGGAGGCGCATCCATTGCACATAATTCCCTCATGTTCCACATCCACTCAGAGTAAGGCAATGTCCTGCATCCCCAACTTTCTGTCCCTCAAGAAGTCCCACATCAAATGTAACATCAGAACATAAGAGCTCCACGCGAGTGGCGCTGTGGGTTAAACCACAGAGCCTAGGGCTTGCCAATCAGAAGGTCGGCGGTTCAAATCCCCGTGGTAGGGTGAGCTCCCGTTGCTCGGCTCCTGCTCCTGCCAACCTAGCTGTTCGAAAGCACGTCAAAGTGCAAGTAGATAAATAGTTACCACTCTGGCGGGAAGGTAAACGGCATTTCCGTGCGCTGCTCTTGTTCGCCAGAAGCGGCTTAGTCATGCTGGCCACATGACCTGGAAGCTGTACGCCGGCTCCCTCGGCCAATAAAGCAAGATGAGCGCCGCAACCCCAGAGTTGGCCACAACTGGACCTAATGGACAGGGGTCCCTTTACCTTTAGATCATAGCAAAATGAGGGAGGGGCAGTTTGTTCACATTCCATTCTGTGGAAGGAAAACCAGTGACTGCCCTTGACTCATTCAATCCCATTTCTGAGATGAACAGCAATTTTTTAAAGCTCTACAACACAGGGGTAAAAAGCAGTTCCACTAGGGCAATGGATTTTAGTTGTGCAGTGGGAATTCCTGCCTCTCCCCTCCCCTGGCATGCCTTAAATATTTTTGTAGGTGGCCCCAACCCTCCCGAGCAGATTTAGAGAGAAAACATGGGGTGAACAAGAAGAGAAGAGCTTGGGGAAGTTTCACTGCACAACTAAAACTCCTTGCATAGAGGAATGGTTTAGTTGGATACTGGAGTCCCCTGAGTCAGAGGCCAGAAGCTGCCTCCCATGGGAGCAAGTCCCATAATTAAATGTGATGCAGTTTTTCTGACAAAATGATGTGCATATTGAGCGTAAAAAATTGCATGTTACTGAAAATAGCATGTGAAACCTTCGACGCCTCCCTTTCCATGGAGGCGCAAGTTGCAGCTACAGCAAAGGTGGCATTTTTACATCTCCGCTGTATCTCTGCCTTTCTCGCCCTGATCTGGCCACAGTGATTCATGCAACAGTCACCTCCAGGCTTGATTATTGTAACTTGCTCTACGTGGGGCTGCCCTTGAAGCTACCCAGAAACTCCAGCAGGTGCAGAATGCCGCGGCTTACGGGGTCCTTGCCGCAGGACCACATTTATCCAGTGCTTTACCAACTGCACTGGCTCCCGGTGGAGTACAGGGTCAGGTTTAAGGTGCCAGTTTTGACCTTTAAAGCCCTATGCAGCCTAGGGCCCATGTATGGGACCGCCTCTCCTGGTATGCCCCGCGGAGGACCTTAAGGTCTACAAATAACGACACTTTGGAGGTCCCAGGTCGCAAGGTGGTTAGATTGGTCTCAACTAGGGCCAGGGCCTTTTCAGTACTGGCCCCAACTTGGTGGAACGCTCTGTCACAAGAGATTAGGGCCCTGCGGGACTTGACATCTTTCCGCAGGGCCTGCAAGACAGAGCTGTTCTGCCTGGCCTTTGGTTTGGACTCAGTCTGACCCTTATGTTTCCCTCCCCTTATGCTTTTGATTTATGGGCTACTCTTAAAATGAGGCTGCATTTTAAACTGTATTTTAACCCGCATTTTAATAAACTGGTGTTTGTTTGTTTGTTTGTTTGTTTGTTTGTTTGTCGTCGTCCCCCCATTATGTTTTATTGTAATTTTACTGGTGTTAGCCGCCCTGAGCCTGGCTCTTGCCGGGGAGGGCAGGGTATAAATAAAAAATTATCATATTAGGGGGAAAGCGGGTCCAGCGTTCAAGGAGGAAGTTTCTGCATGTGCCGTAAAAGGAAGTGAGGGGCAGACAGGGTTTGACAACTTGGGAAGATAGCCCATGTAGGAGAAGGAAGATTCTGGTCCTAAACCTTTGCTCCCTTGTGGAATAATCCTGAAGATGGTTGGATGGAGTCTTGTACGCCTCCTTCCAGCAACTCCTGCAGCCAAGCTGGTGCCAAACATATTGCTCTGCTTTCCTTTGGACCAGTGAGGTCAAGAGGGGGGTCTTGTTGTCTGGGCAGCCCAGGACCGCCATGCATGCTACCCAGGCGGTCATGTTGGTGCTGGTAGCGCAGCAAAAACAACTTGGGAAGCAGCAGTTGCAAGTTACCAGTCTCTGTTTGACTTCACCCCCTAGAGGCACACTCCCTTGTCTCTTGAGACAGATGGGTGCCAACAACAAGGGGGAAAGTGCTTCCAAACACGTATATCAGGGGAAATAGCATTAAAAAATGTGCACGTTGGGAGAAATATGCACTAAAAAGCTTCCATATTTTCATGGGGGGAAGAAATCGCAAAGTGATGTGAAGCGATGGAGAACTGAACTTAAGTTGGTAGTGCCTTGACTTTGGGTGTTTATAATACAGTTGGTGGTTCCTTGTATCCCACACCACCACCACCCCAAAAAGAAACCTCGGGAAATTAGAAGAGAAACAAAAAATGACCGATTGCTCCATCCCTAAATAACACAAACACACACACATTAGAATGCAACGAAAGGTCTCCGCAGATGCATAGAACACATGCAGCCCTGGCGATTACAGGACTCTACATGTCTAGAAAAGAACCCTGCCGCCTCCTCTGAAATGTATTATTTTTTCCAAGGGCAACATTTAAAGCAACAAAGAACCTGAAAGATTGGGAGTAACAAAACTGAAAGGCTCCTGGAGAGAATTTATGATTTGCCAGAGGTGCGATTTCCTGCCCAGTATTATAACAGCATCGTTGTATATGGAGCGATTTGAGAAGCAACGTAGGCTGCCATTCCGGCTGATGTTTCTGCAGTTATTGCTGTGATAAAGCACTTTAGGCACAGGGGACATCTATAACGCTCCGATTATTATGATATACCTCTCTGGTTTAAAAAAAAAAAGGCTTTCTCACTTTCATTATTTTGACAGGCAGATTCCATTCAAAATTCTACAACAATCATGTGCTTTTGTTTGTTTGTTTAGAGGGGGATTAATATATATATATATAAAAGGGGAGAGAAATTATTTCTGTAGACCAGACATCTCCAACCAAGTGCCCTCAAGGAGTTTTTGGACTACAATGCATGCAGCATGGTCCAGAATGCCCACGTGCATTTCAGGTGGTCGGACTTAACAGATTATCCTGGAGGTCCCTTCCAAGTCTACAATTCTATGTTTCTGTGATATTCAACAACACCTAGTGGTGAGGAAAATAAACCCATATCCCACCATAGCTTTTCAGTAACCAAGGATGGATTAGAATTTGTGTTGCGGGAGGAAGAGAGGGAGTGTGATGGGGAGCTCTGGTTGCCAAACATCCTAGCCACCAAACATTCACTGTTTATTTATGTATAGACTGCCAGTCTGTCAGGACAGCATACAACAATGCAGTGAAATATACAGCACCTTTTTAAAAGTACAAAAACCAACATTAAAAACAAGAATACTGCATAGCGCTGTCAGCATAAAAAGATCTCCAAGAGATGCATGAAAGCCCAATGTGAGGGTGTCTGTTACATCTCTGCTGGAACAACATGGGACCAGAAACACTACATGCCCAAGTTCCAGAGTACACCAGATGGGTCTCTGTAACATGGGGGGGGTGGGCAGCTAGCAGAGCTCTTCCAGATTATCTGAGTGGTTCTGCTGAGATATAAGGACTCAGGTGGTCCTGAAGAACATAAGGACCCAAGCAGTCCTATAGTGATCAAAGTAGCAGCAGAGTCTGGAATATATAGAGAAGACCTGATTGTGGACCATACATCAGGGTCTTTTCCAGGGAGTCTTCTCATGAGGTGGCCAAAGTATTGGAGCCTCAGCTTCAGGATCTGTCCTTCCAGTGAGCACTCAGGGCTGATTTCCTTAAGAATGGATAGGTTTGATCTTCTTGCAGTCCATGGGACTCTCAAGAGTCTCCTCCAGCACCATAATTCAAAAGCATCAGTTATTCAGCGATCAGCCTTCTTGATGGTCCAGCTCTCACTTCCATACATCACTACTGGGAAAACCATAGCTTTCACTATACGGGCTTTTGTTGGCAAAGTGATGTCTCTGCTTTTTAAGATGCTGTCTAGGTTTGTCACTGCTTTTCTCTGACATGCCACATATATAATAGATCTCCCTCCAGTGTAGAAACTTTCAGTCCTGTTGTCCCCCCAAACACACACACACACAGTCTCAAATGATACAGTCTGCAAATACACCTCCCCCTGCAATGTGAAGTGGTACGTTCTTATTTTCTTTTTTCTTGTGAACTGTGCTGAGATCTTGTGATGTTGTTGTTGTTGTTGTTATCCTGCAAACAAGTTGACCACCTCACCTGCTCCTTGTGGGTCCTGGTCCCCAGTGCCACAGAATGAGGTGTTGGCTGAGAAGAAATCAGCTGTCAAAGTCACACTTTTGGATGGATAATTTATGGGGAAGCAAGGGATCCGTGAAGACTGAACATCCTCTCCCCTTTCACTCCATAAATATAATACTGTCAGTTTAAGAACATAAGACCGTAAGCTGGATCAGGCCAAAGGTCCCTCTATTTCAGTTTCTCACTGTAGCCAACCAGATGTCTATGGAAGCTCATAAGCATGACATGAGAACAGCACTTGTGCTCCCCGACAACTGGACTTCAGTAACATAATGCTTCAAGCCATGGACATAGAAGCCATTTAGAGAAGGCACAGAGCAGTGTCAGTAAGGGGTGTGGCCTGGGAAGAGTCCTGAGAGCCTGATAGAGAGCTGTATTCCAATTGTGGTTCCCCATCCCCATTGTAGGAGGACACAGGTGGCGCTGTCGGTTAAACCACAGAGCCTAGGACTTGCCGATCAAAAGGTCGGCGGTTTGAATCCCCGCGACGGGGTGAGCTCCAGTTGTTTGGTCCCAGCTCCTGCCAACCTAGAAGTTCAAAAGCCCGTCAAAGTGCAAGTAGATAAACAGGCACCGTTCTGGCGGGAAGGTAAACGGCATTTCCGTGTGCTGCTCTGGTTCGCCAGAAGTGGCTTAGTCATGCTGGCCACATGACCCGGAAGCTGTACGTCGGCTCCCTCGGCCAATAAAGCAAGATGAGCGCCGCAACCCCAGAGTCGGCCACGACTGGACCTAATGGTCAGGGGTCCCTTTACCTTTACCTTTTTATCCCCATTGTAAGCAAGCAGACACATGTCAGGACTGTTCATATATAAAAGGAAAAGGGTCTGCAAACTGGCCTTGACTGCTCATAGCCACTAGCTTTGCAAGTTAAGAGATCAGAAGGAGGACAGGCAGATGCTCAGGTTCCTAGCAATCCACACCTTTGAATAACTATGGAAAACATGTCAGATCCCAGCATATGGGCATAGATCAAAAAGGGTGGCTGCCCATGCTGACAGGACACTAATTAAATTGATCCGCACTTTTATGATTTACCTGTTTGGAGCTGTTAATTTTGCAAGAGTTGAGAGAAACCGCCTTGGTTTCCTGTAATGAAAAAGAGATTTCCATCTTCAAGGTAAGGAGCACCACCTGCTGGACATCCAGCATAGCCACTGACCTGGAAAACGAGATAAAGGTCCTTTTTATTATTATTTCAATCTCACAAGTGAGAAAACTGCAATGCAAAGCCACTGATTGATGCCATAGTACAACTAACCGTCGCCCTTTAGCCTTTTTAGCGTCCCAGAGGTTTCATTTCAAAAGACTCAGCACAAGGCTGTTCCTGACTTGAATAATTTTCGCATTACAGCAATAGCGTGCTGCATAAACACAATCACATCCTTGGCTTGTAGCGCTGCATGCTCTTTCTGCTTGAATTATTTCACCTTGATGGAATATTGCAAGCCCCTTGTAATGCCGATCGATATATGTGTTGCCGTAAATATCCTGAATTCAGCGATTGTTAACAACCTCAGACGAATGTCACGAATGTTGTATGTATATATTTTCCCCCTTTTCCAGACACACACTGGCAAACGTTGGCAATGGCTTTTGGGTGACTGTCAACATCCGCTACTCTACTACTGAGCTTTCAGTCTTTCACACAATTTGGAAAGTAATGTCGGGACATCTGCTTGGTGTGCAGAACGTCCCAGTCTCAGGAATCTGCAGGGAGGGCTGGAAATTAATTCTGTCCAAAACCCTGGAGAGCCACTGCCAGTCAGCAGAGGCAGACCTCAGTAAACTGATGCCTACCCCCTGCCCTCAACTCTTGCACTGTCTTCCCAAAGCTTTGAAAATGAGGCATGGGGGCTCTGGCAGAGCCCTAGAGCCCCCCAGTTCCTTCCCCAAACTGGGCAAGTTGGCAGGATCCTACCAGAGCCCTCACACCTCCTTCCCAATTAAACGAGAAGGGGGAGAACCATGTTGGCAGAGTAGCTGAATTGCAGCTAGGAAGCCGTATCATGTGCAATATGTTAGTTTCTGTTCTTATTACTGAGCAGCTGCGTGGAGTCACAGGACTCTGTTTACATTCCAGAGACCCAGTCTCATGGGAAAGGAGACGGGATGTGATGTTAGTGGTTTCCTGTTTCCTTTGTTCCTTTGTGCAGTTGCTCTCTGCTCTCACAGGGAGAGGGTGTAGATTTCTTTGCTCTCTGCTATGCGGACGTTTCTGTGCTAAAGGGGAAGAAAGGGGAAGCTTTGGAAAGAAACTTAAAAGGGGATATTTTACAGGTCTAACTGGCCTATATTTCCACACTTTACTTTGCTGCATGTTTTGTGATTTTAAATATTGGCTGTGGCTCTCTTACCAAGATAATATTTGCCCTAAACCTAGATCTAGGCATCCAGATGGAGCAAGGCAAATCTGCTGTCTCACTGGATTCTGTTCTTAATCTATAGCTTCAAAATACAGAGCTCCTGCCTTCTACTAACACAGGAAATCGTCATTTTATTCTTTTAAAACTTAACCACCAGATAACCCACAATTACCACTCTGCAATTTAGAACCTGCAGCCAGGCAAAGATGCAATGGAGAGGGTGGGGTGAACTGGCTCATTCCTCTCCCCTGCTCCTCACATGATCTCCATTGTGTGATTTTACAGTCCTGAACGGAGCCAGAATGTAGCTACATGGACTCACATCCATCTCCTGCGACCCTGGACTCAGACTCTCCTTCTCTTGCCTTCCACACGGTCAGATTTAGATTCTAATCACCTTGGGGGTCAGGGGCCTGCCATTTCTCCCTCTAAGAAATACTAAAAATGCCATGTGCATTTATGTTTATGCGATTTATTCATATAATGAAAACATATAGGCTAGCCTTTCTCCTCTCAAGAAAAGGGCCCTCAAGGCATGGCGCAACAACAGCCACAAAAATGTAAAACAATCAATCAATACAATAAAAAGAGTCTCGTAAAACAAAACACGAAGAGCAGCAGTGAAATCAGAAATGCAGGAGCAGAAATAACCAGCAAGCAAGCAGTTTGGCCCACAGCAAACAAGGGTGGAGGGGGATAACTAAACTGATAAGAGAAGAGACCTTTGAAAGGAATGGGCTTTGCTAAGCATTGGAATATCAACAAAGAATGAGCCAAGGCCATTCGCCAGTCTGGGTGCAGCAACCAAGAAGGCCCTGCCCAGCGTCCCTCATCAGTTCCTTCCTTCCCATACTTTTCCTACTTACTTACTATTATTTTTTAAAGTATGAATTCCCTCTTTCTATCTGAAAGCAACTGAAAAGGGCTGAAAAAATTCTGCTGGTTAAGCGGCTTGAGGACATGATGTAATTTTTCCACAGCTGCCCAGGAACAAATGGATAGGCTTCGTGTGTGTGTGTGTGTGTGTGTGTGTGTGTTGCACCCTAAAGTCAGAAAGCAATTGCTGCCACTTACTTTCCAGAACTCTAGAGGTCTGTTAAATACACATCTGCAAGTAACCCCATCACACCCAGTGGGGCTTGCTTCTGAGTAGACTTGCCTGGGATTAAGAATTCTAATCTGAGGTAGCCATGGTGAAAATAGGAGCAGATTTATTCCAGATCAGTTAATCCATGACACGTTCGTCTCTGGCCCTGTCCATCATTGCCTCTGTCTCCACCCATTGCCAGCATGAAATCCCCGTGAAAGAAGAAGAAAATCCACATGCCAACAGTTGGACGGAGAGTATGACTTCCAAGAAAGATTTTAGTGGGTGGCTAGGATGACGTGAAGCTGCTCTCTCAAGTGCAACAGCCAATCTTTAGTCTTAATATGCACAGCCATTTAGATCTGAACTAAGGTTACCAGATTTCCCCGTTTCCTGGGGACAGTCCCCAGATTTACAAATCAGTCCCCACACACCTAGCAGTTCAAAAGCACATCAAAAGTGCAAGTAGATAAATAGGTACCACTCTGGTGGGAAGGTAAACAACGTTTCTGTGCACTGCTCTGGTTCGCCAGAAGCAGCTTAGTCATGCTGGCCACATGACCCGGAAGCTGTCTGCGGACAAACACCGGCTCCCTCGGCCTTTAGAGTGAGATGAGCGCGCAACCCCGGAGTTGTCCGTGACTGGACCTAACGGTCAGGGGTACCTTTACCTTTACCCCCATACAAAATCCATTGAAGTTGAAAAGTGTCCCCAGATTCATTGAAAAAAATCTGGTAACCTTAATCTAAACATAGATATATTCTCATGTTGCAAGAGTGGGAAGCTTGTACATGTGAGGCTTCTGCTGGATTTTCCTCACATCGTTTTGTAAAACCTACATTGTCATTGACCGAAAACAATAAAATCTTACAGTCCTGTGTGCCCATTTTCCTTCTGTGCTGCATCTCTCAACGATGGCACTCGCGTGCAGCACAAAGCAGTAGCTCAAAGCAGTTTAATTTTTTAAAAAATGATGTGAAAACAATCTCAGGTTGCAATTCAAAATATACTTATTGGGCAGTAAAGCCCATTGAACTCCATGAGGTCAACTTCTGAGTAGACATGCTTAAGAGGCTCGGTAATGCCGTAAAACCTGCTACCTGTCCAAAACAACCTGGTGAGTTTTGTTTTATTTATTATTTATTTATTACATGCCTTTTTATTCCCCTGAGGACCTCAAGGTGGTCACATGGTTCTCCTCCTCCCCATTTCATCCTCACAACAGCCCTGTGAGGTACGCTAGGCTAAGAGACGTTGACTGGCCCAAAGTCACCCAGTGAGCTTCATGGCTGAGTGAGGATTCAAACCCTGCTCTCCCAGGTCATAGTCCAACACTCTAACCATTACGCTACACAGGTTCTGTAGTCCGGCTGAAACAAGAACCCAGACCAAAGGTTAGCAGTCTCTTCCTCTGTTAACCCAGAGGGTGATGATGGGGAAACTGTAGTGCTCCAGATATTGTTGGACGTTTGCTCCCATCATCCCAAGTCAGCATGGCCAATAATCAGGGATTCTGGGAGTTGTAGTCCAGCAACATCTAGAAGACCCCAGCGCTCCCCAACCCTGCCATAGATTGTTCTGAATTTGAAGGAGGATGTGGAGGTGAAGGTTAATCTACCCATAAGAAGAATTTCTTCTTTTCAAGTAAAAATGCTCCACTACTTCAGTGATTAATGTCACTACACTGTGCTGATTTCACCACCTCATAATTAAACAGGAGGCATTCGGCTGTACAGCAGTCGAGCATTATAATGGGTTATGCATTAGCTCCTTTACCCTGCAATTTCCTAACCTATTTTCCACTTTTGTTGTTGTTGGGGAACATAATGCAATCATATATTCAACACCAAAGACTCGAGTGATGACCTCCAAATTTTCCTGGAGGAAGGAAACTCTGTTGCCACTGATTGTAGCCTCGGTCCATCTGCTAAATTGAAATCGCACTCGAGAAGTAAATTTCCAGTGGAGCATTATCTGTGCAATTCCCATTAACAATACAAAAAAAAAAACCCAGCAGCAGTTTTCCCCACCCCCACCCCTTTTTTTGATAAATGGTGCTGAAAATTGCCCAAGTCTTCACATGAGTAACGAAGACTACAATAAAAGGAGGGAAAGAGTGGGAAAAGTGGCCGAGCTGCAAAGAGTTTGCCCTTTGGTTCCTGCTGTCATATAATTTATTTCCTGGTCCCTTCCGCACAAAAACCACTTCCATCCTAGCAGGTTCAGAGGCAGCACATAGCAAACAGGCAAGTGCTGGAAGTCTCAGGTGCCAGAAGGGTCTCCACCTGGTGCTGGGCTTCAGCCATCACCGTTGGTCTTCCTGCATCGTAGTGGAGGCACCACACACAACTTTCCCTGTGACTGCTACTGGCCATTTGCTTGCCCTTGTCAGTAGCCGGAAGGCATGAGGGAGCTGCTGTGAAGAGCTCCAAGGCCACACCTAAACTCACCCACACAAGAAGAGCCAAGATGGCCCATCTCTTCCAGCATCCTGTTCTCACAGCGGTCAACCAGGTAAAATGACACGGTGGAAACAGATGCCAAAATAACGTTGTACCACCCCACGATCTCAGGACTGGAAGAAGTGTAAAGGTCACAGCCCCAATGTATCTGCCTGGGTTTGCATATTGTGTCAATAAAAGGAGCCTCCACAGAGCTGGCCGGCAGCTTGCTTGCAGCTCACCTGTGTGCAGCTCACCTGCATTATCAACTCCTGCCTCATGTCCACTTCACCCCTAGATGGTCAAGTCAAAGGCGACTCTGGGGTTGTGAAGCTCATCTCGCTTTCAGGCTGAGGGAGCCGGCATTCGTCCACAGACAGCATTCCACATCATGTGGGCAGCATGACTAAACTGTTTCTGGTGCAACGGGACACCGTGACGGAAGCCAGAGCGCATGGAAATACCATTTACCTTCCTGCCACAGCTGTACCTATTTATCTACTTGCACTGGCGTGCTTTCAAACTGCTAGGTTGGCAGGAGCTGGGACAGAGCAACGGGAGCTCACCCCATCGTGGGGATTTGAACCACCAACCTTCTGATCGGCAAACCCAAGAGGCTCAGTGGTTTAGATGCCTGCGTCCCAGATGCCTGGGAAAAACCAGCGAGCAGAAAATGAGCACAAGAGCAACTGTCCCCTCCTGTAGTTGCCAGCAACTGGTATTATCCATCATCATCATCATCATTAATTTCATTAAATTTCTATACTGCCCTTCATCCGAAGATCATAGGGTGGTTTGCAATATAAAATCACAAAAAATATATACCATATTAACAGACTAAAACAATAGCTCCTCCACCACCACAACACACAGTTTAAAAGGCCATTGGTTATTGGCTCTCATCCAGTCCATTACTGAGGCAAGACACTGGTCCAGCACTTCCACTGCCACACCTGCAGATGTAAAAGAGAAGTAGAGCTGTGTGTCATTGGCATAGTGCTGACAACGTATTCTGGATGACCCTATTCAGTGGTTTCATGTAGATGTTAAATAGCAAAGGGGATGAAATTGAACACCAAGGAACCCCACCTGGAAGGTTCCATGGG
This sequence comes from Podarcis vaucheri, assembly GCF_965113315.1. NCBI lineage: Eukaryota > Metazoa > Chordata > Lepidosauria > Squamata > Lacertidae > Podarcis > Podarcis vaucheri. Next base: position 94,653,194 of record NC_138764.1, on the reverse strand, counting down.
GCTAAAAAGCACTCCCCAAGCATCACTGTTGTAAACAATAGTCCAAGTAGGACCAAAACCACTGCAAAGTGGAGCCACTCACTCCTAACTCAGACAGCCGTTCCAGAAGGATACCTTGGTTGATGGTTACAAAAGTTGCCAAGAGGTCAGGGAGAATTCAGACATTTCCCTGTCTCTCTCCCAACAGAGGTCAACCAAATCAGTTTCTGGGCCAAAACCGGGCCAAAACCCAATTGAAATGGATCTAGAAAGTCATTTTATATTTATTTATTAAATTTGTACACAGTGGTACCTTGGTTTATGAACTTAATTCGTTCCTGAGGTCCGTTCTTAAACAGAAACCGTTCTTAAACTGAGGCGCATTCCCTAATGAGGCCTCCTGTTGCCGGTGCCCTTCCACCATTCAGATTCCGTTCTTAGACAGAGGTAAAGTTCACTAACCGGAACACTACTTACGGTTTTGCAGAGTTGTTATACCAAATAGTTTGTAAACAGGGCTGTTCTTAAACCGAGGTACCACTGTACTGCCCTTCATCTGAAGCTCATAGGACAGACATTTAAAACATGAAAGACTACAAACATAAGATTTGCCGGGACCCTGATCTGTTGGGTTCAACTTTCATCGCTTTTCACAACATTGTTTTTGATACAATTTATTTAGCTACCATCATCATTGATGTCTAATCTGAACTGTCTTACTGCTGAAACGTGTATTCGTTTTAGCTTCTGTCTCATTGATTGACTGTTGAAGTGATGATGTTAACCATTCACATTCATTATTTTAGTCTCTACCTTGTCTTTTCCCCCCTCTGTGACTTGAGCCAAAACACACAGACACTGCAGTCAATGTGTGTTGATATGAATCTATGAGATTTCTTAACATAGTCAAAAATTGGCTTTACTTGTATTTTGTTAGCTGAACTGTGAGTCTGGTGCATATATTTTTTGCAATAACATTTGAATTTGAATTTCAACTCAGAATACTTTAGGTCTCAAGGATGACTCTGGGTTGGAGTCTGTATACTGGCATGTGGAGGGGGGGTTCATTTTTGATAATCCGATCCACCAATCAGGTCTAGCTCCCATTTAAATTTCCCACAATGCAATGCAAGAGAATTTGGGAGAATTGAAATGGTAGTCTCTCCGGCTACCTGGTGCTGTTTGGATTGTCACTAGGGCAGGCAGAGAAATGCAGTTTGATTTGCATGTCAATGTGAACCTACCTATGTAATTCACACGTTCCAAAAGACAATGAGCTGAAACACAGTCAGCCTTTGAAATTTGCACTTCTCTGAATTTTGCGGCGGGCCAAGAAAAAGTGTGCAGAAATGCATTTATTGGGGCGAAGTGTATACAAAAAAAATATGCATGTATTCATGAAAATAACAAACAAAAATGTATCATGTTAAAGAATAATACTTGCCCCCAAAATGTGTATGTTAGGAAAAATTGCTTGGAAAAAAATGTGCATATTCAGACAACCTGCTAATGACTTTTTTTTGTTAGGTCCTGAAGACTGGAAAAAATAAGAACATGACCAAAAGCAAAACTCTCTACCCACCCACCCCTGTGATTTAAGTCCAGCAGATCTCATTAGGTAGGAAGGGTCCTTTGCCTGGACTCCCCTCAAATCCGGCATTCGCCCATCCAATGGAGTATGTGAAAGAATCTCTGCCCTCAAGTTCTCCCAACTGCATGCTGTTCCTCCAAATCCAATTATATCACACAGAAAAACCACTTTCATCCTCTGTAGGGGCCCCAAAATATGGGGAGATTCTAATCCTGGATTTCTCAGCCAGGCAAGGGGTGGGGGAATCCACCGCTCAGAGCCACCTTCGTTTTGGAGTTATGTGAATAAGGGTGGCAGGACTGAGCTTCAGAGTGATAATAGCGTGGGAGGATAATTGCTATAATTCAAACGTCAAGAAGCCAGTCAACCTCTTGTGTTGCTGCTCTCCTTTCCTCTCCTTTGTGCTTCTCCACCTGCTGTAACCTAGTCTCATTCCGATGGCGGGGTCTTGGCACCCTCTCCTGCTAGAAGAAGATAACTCTCTCTTTTTTTATCCCCCTCGCCTCCTGCATTCGGAAATAATTTCAAATCCTAGGGAATTATCCTTTAAAAAATGTAAATGGATTTGGAAAAACAGATAGGACAAAAAGAGAGAGAGACCCAGGAACTATCCAGCATAACTTTCTGCTGTTTGAAATGTCAAAACAATTGTACACCATTTACGGGAGAATTTAGCAAAACACAGGAGATGGAGTGTTTTAGCAGTTGTTCACAAATTCCTCAGCAACCCACAGATTCCGACGCGATAATGGCATCTGCATCAATTTCCAACTAACAACAGGAGTCTGTTAGGTTGCTTTTGGCTTATATTATAAGACAGGGGTGAGGAATATGTCCCAAATTACAACTCCCATCATCCCTGACCATCCTTGAACTCTTCTCCATTCCCACTTTCTTCCCACCTGGGGCAGCCCTGCCCTCTGCCTGCCTCTCAGAGCTGGCGCATCACATGGGACTGGTCCTCCGTGGCAGCAGCCTCTCCTGTTGAATGGTCTCTTTAAATTTGAAGGTTCATTATTGTTCCACAAGATGTGCATTTCTTTAAGGGACAGAGCAAATAATGTGACCTAGTTTTACAGCTGTGAAGCAGTATAGCAGGTGCTGTTATGTTAATTAAGCTGTTGGGTATAGTATATAAAGAGTAGCACGAAGCTCTCTCTGTACCCTGGGGAATGGGTGTTAGTTTCTGTTTGTACCACTGTGCAGTTGCTTGGAGTCACAAGACTCTGTTTACATTCCAGACATTCCAGGCTGTTGGAAGTCTCGCAGGAAACAGATGTGATGTTACTGTTTCCTGTTCCTTTTTTTCAGTTGCTCTCTGCTTTCACAGAGAGAGGATGTTTCTTTTCTGTCTGCATAGTTAGAAATAAAATGCTCTTTACGATGTAGCTCATAAATCTCATCACTTCTGCTGCTTTGATTCTCTGTGTAACGAGGGAACGTGCTTGGAGCCTCATCAAAGGCTCAGGTTGTTAATTGTCATCGGAGGCGATTCTGAAGGACTCGACTGCAGGAGGAGTAGCTCTGTAGAGCGGAGATTCCGACAATGGGTTGGTGGATGGGGCATGCTTATTGATATATTTAATGTAAAAGGGGTTTTTGTTTTTATTATTAAAGCCTAGCAAAAGTTATTTTGCATTCCTTGTAATGTGTGGTCTCCCCAGCATGCCTTCTGCAGTGCAAATAATAGCCAACATCTTTGGTTATGGGCTTTGGTTACGAGCTGCCCGAGGGAGGAGGCCAAGCATGGAGGCCATGGAAAGGCTTCAGGGTGCTTCCTTGCAGCCAGCACTGCCACCACTGCCAGCACTCAGGACAAGTGTTGGCTCATCCTCCACCATGAGCTAGGCGCTGGCAGGGGAAATAGAGACATTCCAGTATCAAATAAGAAGCCGGGTTGGCTTTCATAATTCTGAGACTGTCTCTGGAAAATCAGGACAGTTGGAGAGTATGCCATTGTTTTCAGGCTAGGGTTTCCCATCACACCTGGAGATTGCAGGAACTGGACCTGGGACCTTCCACATGCAAAGATCACTCAGTTGCAATCCTTCCATTATGCCAGGGTAACAAAGGCTAAAAGTTTGTGGCCATTTAGGAATGAGTCGCAGTTCAATCTAGCATTTTGATCCTTCCTGGGGAAAAGGGAGTCAGAAATCCCAGCTGTCTTCCCCTTCACTCTCATGGCCATGCATATGGTAATCAGCAGTGCGGTGGAAGCAGTGGGGTAAAATATTGGAGGCACAAATGGAGGAAATTGCATTTTAGCGGCACAATGCATTTATGGAAGGTATATTTTACATTCAAATTTCAATCCTAGGGAAGGGAGAAACAGTTTTTGTTTCTCATTTCCCCAATCCTAAATTTTGTTCTCGACATTTCTGCATCTGTTTGCATTTTTTAATTATTATTAAAAAGACCTCACCCAAAAAAATACTATCAGGATTTATCTCCTAATTAATCTCCTAATACGTTTTGGGCATGCAGTCTTGCCTAATATATAATTCTTAGCAAACAGTTTTTGTGAAAATATGGTGTAATGGTTAAAGTGCTGGAACAGGACTTGGGAAACCAGAGTTGAAATCTTCACTCAGCCATGAAACTCACTGGGTGACCTTGGGCCAGACACTGTCTTTCAGCCTAACCTATTTCACAGTGTTGTTGTGAGGATAAAATGAGAAGAGAACCGGGAATGCCACTTCGGAGAAAAGGCAGCATTTGTTGTTGTTTAGTCGTGTCCGACTCTTCGTGACCCCATGGACCAGAGCACACCAGGCACTCCTGTCTTCCACTGCCTCCCACAGTTTGGTCAAACTCATGCTGGTAACTTCGAGAACACTATCCATCTCATCCTCTGTCGTCCCCTTCTCCTTGTGCCCTCCATCTTTCCCAACATCGGGGTCTTTTCCAGGGAGTCTTCTCTTCTCATGAGGTGGCCAAAGTATTCGAGCCTCAGCTTCACGATCTGTCCTTCCAGTGAGCACTGAGGGCTGATTTCCTTAAGAATGGGGAGGTTTGATTTTCTTGCAGTCCATGGGACTCTCAAGAGTCTCCTCCAGCACCATAATTCAAAAGCATCAATTCTTTGGCGATCAGCCTTCTTTATGGTCCAGCTCTCACTTCCATACATCACTACTGGGAAAACCATAGCTTTTAATATACGGACATTGTTGGCAAGGTGATGTCTCTACTTTTTAAGATGCTGTCTAGGTTTATCATCACTTTTCTCCCAAGAAGCAGGCATCTTTTAATTTCGTGGCTGCTGTCACCATCTGCAGTGATTATGGAGCCCAAGAAAGTAAAATCTCTCACTGCCTCCATTTCTTCCCCTTCTATTTGCCAGGAGGTGATGATTTCGTTTTTTGATGTTGAGTTCAGACCATATTTTGCACTCTCCTCTTTCACCCTCATTAAAAGGTTATTTAATTCCTCTTCACTTTCTGCCATCAAGGTTGTGACATCTGCATATCTGAGGAAAGGCAGCATATAAACATAATAATACATAAGCAATATAATGCACTGGAGTGGGTGAGATTCCACTGAATATGAATTCCCCTAATGCACACATTTTTGGACACAACTTTGGGTCAGAGAATGGCATCACAGAATTTGGGAACATCCCGTGGGCAGGTGTGTGTGTGTGTGTGTGTGTGTGTGTGTGTGTGTGTGTGTGTTGCCATAGCTTTAGTGCTGGGATGTGCCTAATGACTAAAAGCAAAAGTCTGTGTGACTCAAATCTTAGCATGTTTGGTCTTGGGCAATTAGAATAAAAATCATTTGGGGTCAAAACAGTGTTAACTCTCCAGCTCTGTGCATGATTCCATGTCCTCATCTTTTCAAATAGAGTATCTCCGTAGCAACAGACAACACACTTTTTTCCTTTCCCTCAGGTCATCTTGTTCTCAGATGATACAGAAATAGTCTGCTTGAAGCTAAAGGGCTGTTAATAGCGCTGCAACTCTTTCTCAGTATGTGAGGCAGATGAACTGCCCTTGAACTCTGCAGGGGCCTTCGGACGCTATTCAGAAAGGATTAAATTCCATCCATAGGGAAGCCAAAGGCCACTGAAGTCACTAGAACTATAGGACAACACTGATTTGAGCCTCCTCATTATTGTTGTTTATTAAATTTGTTTATCTTGTCCAGGAAAACCCCTTAATCCCGATTTTATTTTGTCTTATTCTTTGGCAGATTTACCAAAAGAAAAATACACACCAAAAAACAGATTTTAGAAAGGGGCAAGATTAGGCACAGAAGCACAAAGTATTTTTCCCAATAAAAAATAGGAAAACTCCTTGCGCTCCACTCTCTCTTTCTTCCTGCCCAGGGTGGCCCTTCCCTCTGCAAGACCCTCAGAGCTTTATGGCTTGTTTTCACCAGATAAGAATCTGACCCATTGCTTTTTTCAGAGACTTGCATAGTCTACAAAGACTTTCAGAGACTTATAAGACTTATGTTTATTTGGTTCTGTGGTTTCAAGAGAATCCATCAAGAGTGCATATTTTGTGGCTTTAAGAGATTTATAGATTTCTGTTTACAGTGGTACCTCGGGTTACATACGCTTCAGGTTACAGACTCTGCTAACCCAGAAATAGTGCTTCAGGTTAAGAACTTACTTCAGGATAAGAACAGAAATTGTGCTCCGGCGGCGCGGCAACAGCAGGAGGCCCCATTAGCTAAAGTGGTGCTTCAGGTTAAGAACAGTTTCAGGTTAAGTACGGACCTCCGGAATGAATTAAGTACTTAACCTGAGGTGCCACTGTATTTGGTTTTGCAGAAAGTGCATATTTCATATAGTTCATATTGTTCAATGTTCCGTATATATTATATAAAGAGTTCACATTGATATCGCATTGTTGTACTTGGTCATCATGTTGCCTTGGATATTACTGTTCCCCAGAGCTGGCACATCACCAGAGCTGGGCCTCAGCCTCTCCTCCTCTCCTGTTTTCCAGCAACCACTATGAGCTGCCCAAGGGAGGAGACCGGAAGCAACAAGTCATGGAGAGGCAGTGGGGTGCCCCCTTGGAGCCGCCACTGCCACCACTGTTATGTACTGAAGTTCTCAGCCTGGGCCAGCAGGGGGATACTGTAGATAGTTATGCAAATAAGGGATCGAAAGTGACGTTCAGTGATTGGATAGTTTTAGAAAATTGTTACAGTTACATTGTACTGGAGCTCTATATAAGCAGGCTGACTGAACCCTTCAGTTCTGTCTTGGCCTGTGAATAAACAAGAGCTGTTTGAAGAATCTCTGTGTCGTCTCATATGTTCACCCACAACTTAACAACCACAGTCGACCAGGACAAGCGCCGGCTCATTCTTCTGCCCATGGCTCAGTGGCATTCCGGGATCAAATCAGAAGCCAGGATGGCATTCATAAATCCGGGATTGACACTGGAAAATCGGGACACTTGGTTCCTATACACAACAACAGCGGTGTGGTTACTGCTGGCTCAGGTGTGGAAACAACAACAATTGCCAACAGTAGAAGAGTGGCAGTACAAGGTCATGGAATATGCGGAAACAGCCAAATTAACGGGGAAAATTTGATAACAGGGCGATGAAACATTTCAAAAAGAATGGGGGAAATTTATGTTATACATAGGATAAGGTAAAATAGTGAAATCAGTAGAATGGAAATAAACCTCATAATGGGAAATTAAAAGAAACTTTATTGGATGTTAAATGACAATATGAATTACAATGTAAAATACAATCAAGGTAACTAATTGTATCTGTAAATGAATATAGACAAACAACAAGACGTGTATATACAGAAAGATTTATTTGTATATAGACACGGTACGGATAAAGTTGAAAGAAGAACAACAATATACAAAATTGATAAAGGCAATGTAAAAAACTTAGAGACGACATAAAAAAAGCCAGAAGAAGGAAGGAGGGAAGTCAACTCTTAGGAGTAAATGTAAATGAAAAGTAATGTGTATATGTATAGTATGTAATCATAAAATCAATAAAGATTATCTTTTAAAAAAAGAAAACGGAAAATGGGGCACTTAGAAGGCATCTCATCTTTAAGAGATTTTTCTAAACCCCATCCAGTGGTAACAAACAGGTCGCTCACCCCTTCCCCACAGCAACTGCTGCTCTTCTGTAGGAAAGCAAATCAAATCAGGTGTTTTTTAAAAGAAAACCCACATTCTTAATATTTATTCAGCTCGTTTGGAAAGGGGGGGCGGGAATGAAATCTCTGTGCTTGGTTTTATTTGATTCATAAACATTAATATTCCACGAACACCTAAAATCAATACTTCCATCTCACATTTGCACAGCACACATCCGTTCGTCGGGAGGCCTCCCAGAAGAGGGCTGTGTAGTTGCTAAGAGACAGGCGGGCTTCTCTCTGACCCCAGCATCAGTTGCCTGCCTTGACTAGAGAGTGAGCAGTGCATCGTGGGTAAGGAGCCTCACGCTGGCCACAAAGTCGCTGGGCAGTTTACTGGAGGTGCCTGGTTGGCCAGGATTCGGGGCTAGAAAGTGTTCTGTTTATGTTCATTTTCAGACTATGAGAAAAGTGAATGTGTGCAAGTGAGCTGAGTCCTGGTGCTGTCTTTTTTTAAAGGGGGTGAAATATACTCGGAGTCGAGTGTGAATTTCATGCTCTTTATTCAGCTCATAGTAGCAATGAATGAAACTTTCCCCAAAACATCTAGCTATATATGCATTATTTACACAATGGGCCCCGCGTGATTGGCTAATTCCGGGCTGCTCCTGTAGGCCAATCAGGTTGTGGATCCACCTCCTCCAGAAGCCTGATTGGCTGCTCCTGCAGGCCAATAAGGTTGCTGATTCATTTCATCCAGGAACCTGATTGGCTGCTCGTGCAGGCCAATCAGGTCGCTGATTTACTTCCACCTGGAGCTGTATTGGGTGGCTCCTGCAGACCAATCAGACTGCTGCATTCTGGATCCTATTGTTCTAGGATTCAGCTCAGTACATAATGGGAGGAAAGTCAATTTTGGAAAGGTGAATTCCATGCTCCTTCCAATGAAGAAAAGTTGCAGCATTTGGGACTTTTTAGTTTAGAGAAAAAGTGACCAAGAGGTGACATGATAGGAATGCCTGAAAGTATCCATGTCATGGAGAAACTGGATAGAGTTAACACTGTAACTTTTTATTTTATTTTATATTCTTTATTGAAAAATAAAAAGTACAAAATCACAGGTGCACAGAGTAAGGCACACAGAAAAGAAGAAACAAAAAACAGTACCCATGTGGAAAACAAAACAGAAGAAAAAATATTGTGTATATTACAAAAGAGCGGGGGGCCGGCTAGTTATTGTAGTTAACCAGACCTTAATCTAATACGGTATTTATAAAAACAAATTCCAAATATCATTAAATTTCTCCACTAGAACTTGTGGGAATCCAATGAAGATGAGTGTTGGAAGACTCAAGACAAACAAAGAAAGCACTACTTCATATCATCATCATCATCATCACTATTCCACACACCTCATGGTGAAACTATGGGGTTTAATCTTGATAGCTACCAGTGCTTTTTTCTTCAAAAAAATGTTTTGGGGTACTCTCATTTTGACTCAAGAAAATCACCAGGAAAGGAAATGAAGCCGCCATCGGAGGTGGTAAAAACGAAGCTGACCAACCATGCTAGATTCCAACTCGTACTTCACACATTAAACGCTCGCTTCCATCTGAGACTCAGGAAACACCGTGACAGGAAATGAGGCCGCCATCGGGGGTAGCAATGGAACTGACGATTCACCGTGCTAGAGAAGAAACTAAAAAAATTAAGATTTTTAGTTTCTTCTCGCGTTAGATTCACAAAATGTTTAGGGGTATGCATACCCCTGCGTCCCCCCAGGGAAAAAAAAAGCACTGGTGGTTACTAGCTTGAATGGCTTTAAAAGAAGATTGGGCAAATCCATGGATGGTAAAGTCAAAGGCCTGGAAACGATGCCTTATGAGGAACGGCTAAGGGAGCTGGGCATGTTTAGCCTGGAGAAGAGGAGGTTAAGGGGTGATATGATAGCCATGTTCAAATATATAAAAGGATGTCACATAGAGGAGGGAGAAAGGTTGTTTTCTGCTGCTCCAGAGAAGCGGACACGGAGCAATGGATCCAAACTACAAGAAAGAAGATTCCACCTAAACATTAGGAAGAACTTCCTGACAGTAAGAGCTGTTTGACAGTGGAATTTGCTGCCAAGGAGTGTGGTGGAGTCTCCTACTTTGGAGGTCTTTAAGCAGAGGCTTGACAGAGTCAGGAGTGCTCTGATGGTGTTTCCTGCTTGGCAGGGGGTTGGACTCGATGGCCCTTGTGGTCTCTTCCAACTCTATCATTCTATGATTCTATGATTCTATGAGTCTAAGAGTCTATGAAAGTTGACCGTGTCTACTAACCTGATGTTGGAGGCAGTTGATTCCGAATACAAGTTGCTGAGAACCCTGGAAAGGGAGAGCACTCTTGTGCTACTCTTCTTCCAATACCTATCTGTTTGGCCACTGTTAGAACAGACTGCTGGACGTCATAAGGTCAGTGGCCTGATCCAGAGGTGGACTGATGCATCCAGACGGTCTAACAGCCATTGACAGAGTTCTCCTCCATGAGCCTACCTGTTGCTGTCTTATCACGGCCTTTCCATTGTTTGGTAGATGGATTGGTAGCCTGGCCTGCCAAGTCCGCCATCTTGTCCTCACTTATTTGGAAGTAAGCCCCACTGAATTCAGTGGGGCTTACCTGGGAGTAAGCCCATACAGGCTTTCACGTGGCCTTTGCTCCTCTGTATCTTTGTGGGAGAGGCTCCAGTACTTTGGCCACCTCATGAGAAGAGAAGACTCCCTGGAAAAGACCCTGATGTTGGGAAAGATGGAGGGCACAAGGAGAAGGGGACGACAGAGGACAAGATGGTTGGACAGTGTTCTTGAAGCTACAGCATGAGTTGGACCAAACTGCGGGAGGCAGTGGAAGACAGGAGTGCCTGGTGTGCTCTGGTCCAGGGGGTCACGAAGAGTCGGACACGGCTAAATGACTAAACAACAACAACATCTTTGTGGGAAAGGCAAGTGGCTGTGGTTTTTAAAGCAGTTAGCACCTAGGGTGTGTGTGATAGAGATACCCTTTATTTCCATGGATACTTCCAGCTTCCCATTTGTTGGCATTCCACGCATGCTATTCTCCACAGATGGCTCGCAAGCATATCGGCTTACACATCTCATTGCCAGGAAGAAGATTTGTTTCACTTTGTTTTTCTTTGTGTAGATCTAACGAGGACAACATTCTCAAACCTGATGCCTGCTTAGGACACTTATCTGCAACGACCCATATTCGAGCCACACATCATGAATGGAAAATCACACAGTTGTGGCTTTCCTGGTTATTGGGGGGGGGAGCAGCAGAGAGACTCTTTTCCAGCAAAAGACATCAGTGCAAATGCATTCATAATATCTCATTTCACATGGTGCAAGGAGGCTGAGCCCTACTAGAACCACAGATGGGCTCCATAAGCAAACCCAGTGGTGTTCTGCTTTATATTAAAATCTCTCTTCCCCCACCCCCACCAGTTCTGATTCAGTCTAGCTGTTTGGATATTATTGGAAAAGCAACATTGGAATAACAACCTTCTGTTTGCAGCATTCCATATGCTTCTAAGCCATAGGTAGCAGTAGCGTGGCAATCCACCCACTTGCGTGGTCTACAGCATGTGGCCTGGATTAAGCTCTGCCGAGTCAAGAGTTCAGCTGCCTGTGTTTGCTGCTCGGGAAATGAGAAGCCGGGAGCTGGGAGAGCCAATTAAACAAACACCTCCTCAGGGATGAGGGTTCCAATCCTGTTTAAGCCACCAGTGAAAATGAGCTCAGTGGGCCTTCTCCTAGCTTCTTTTGCAATTTGCTGTGGTTCATCAACACTGGCTGGCTGTGCCTAAGCAGAGGACTACGGGAGTGGATTAGCGCATTTGCTGCAAGTCAGGATTGAGTCGCCTCGGCAAAGCTGAGCGGAGAGGTTTGCCGCCCGTCTGAGCCGCAGCCGTCATGTTTCTAAGCCCTGATCTCGTTCCAAAAAGGAAGACCAAAATAAGACACAAGGGATTGTAAGGATAGCAAAAGTTTAGGTGGCAAGAGTGGAGGATATTAAAGCAAACAGCTGACTGCCCAGCTTAGCTTAGATCCCACGCTGTGAAGATAAGATGATCCCTCTCCTCCTTCTCTTTCGCCCTACGGCTCCAGAAAGTAGGGTGCATAAAGTGAAGTTGCTGGTGTTTAGAAAGACAATTCCTGCACCCAACTGGAAGGGCAGGAATGTGGAGCCACAGAACCAACTCCTAGATCATCCTAGAATGATCATTATTTATTCTCCATCTAGGAAATATAGGAAGCTGCCTTATACAGAGTCAAACCATTGGTCCATATAGTTCAGCACTGTCTACAGTAACCAGTAGTGGCTCTCTGGGGTTTGGGGCAAGGGGTATTTCCAGCCTTTCCTGTACAAGCCCAGTGGACCAGTCAACTATTAGCTGCAGAAGTTGTGAGCAACCATTTTGGGGCTGAGGCCAGCATTCCCCTGGGATGAAGTGGTTGGGGCCACATCATGTTGGCAGTGGTCAGGAATCCATTCTCTCTTTCTTTTTCTCCCCTTTCATTCATTCATTCATCCACCCATCCATCCACCATCCATTCGTTCTACATCTGATACAAACACCAGAACACATTTCTCAGCAAGGTGTACAAACATGCAAGCAATCTCAGGACCAACACACACACACACACCCTGCAAAGTTATGTCTGGAGGCAGAAGCACAAAGGGGACTGGATGAAAACAACACAGGTAAAGTGCTTTGGAAATGAATATTGTTTAGAAGTATACAAACAGCAATACCTTGAACTTGAGCAAAATAATCACTCTTCTACAGTACTACCAACACCGCATTTATTCTGTTCCAAGCTAATGTCTGCCATCTTCTGGCTCATTTGTAGAATGGTCTGAATTTATAGCATTCAGCTGTTCATGTTTTCACACACTTGGCTGCAACTATTGAAGAAGTCCAGGATCTATTTTCTTATTACATGCACGAGTTGCTGTTGTGTATATTTCATTTATAACTAATGCAGGAGCATATTCACAAACTATAAATATTTGCCATGCAAATGACCAAAAGTCCTGCAGCAGCATTGACTCTTCACCGTTTGCATTCTACCCTCTCAGATATAGAATCCCAAGAACTGAAAAGGACCCAGGGTACGATCCAGATTGACGCCCTCCCCCCCCAAAAAAACTTATAACAGACCCATATCCAGCCTTCAGTTCAGTTCTCAGCATTTCACATCAGTTTGTGCTCTTTTATAAGTCCTCATGAAATATACCGGTACACATTTTAGGTTCTTTTGCCTAATACACACACACACATACACGTTTTTGCAAAGCAGTTTTCCCTAATCCAATCCATGGTCTGGAATGCATTCGAAATTTTCACACAGGAATCGATCGAAACTGTCGGCATGTTATGCAACCGCTCACCTAAGGAATGAATTCCAGGGAACGCATTGTGTTTGGTAAGCGAGACCTGCATGTATAATAAAATGAGCATCGATAGCAATGTAATATGCCTGACCGGCTGTCTCGTGGCTATAATTAATAACAAAAGAAAGAAAGAAAGAAAGAAAGAAAGAAAGAAAGAAAGAAAGAAAGAAAGAAAGAAAGAAATGGTGTTGTGGCAGTCAACATCACCCTGGTGAGCCCAGGCAAATTCATGCAAATTCATGCAAATTCAGGTACTGGCACCACTGTCTTTCCCCACTGCCCCCACTGCAGTGAGATAGCACACAGGCTGTCCATCTTTGGTTGGGGGGAGGATGCATCATCAAAACAAAATTCTTCCTAGCAGCTTTGTGTGTGCTAGAAGTGTTCTTTCTTTACCAATACAGAAGCACTATTTGTGTGTATTTGCACAGACATAGCAGGTTGGCAGCATAAGTGGCATGCATGTGGCAGACGGATGGAAAAAGTATGGTTTTGCTCAAACTCTGCATTAACAAAACACTTTCCTGGCTGGCAGGTTTGCTAAGTGTCTTTGATGGGCTACAGTATTTCAATTAAGTGCTCCCAGCCAGAGAGAAGACTGTGAATCTCCTGACCCTTTCCTGCTGTGCAGAAGCCAGAGGGGGTCCCAGTAGTGCTAGTATATCGCCAGGCAGTTGAATCCCCTGTCTTTGTCTCACCTCATTTCTCCGTATATAAAAGAAAGGCAAGAATGTGATTGGGCAACCCCCATCGGAGGATTTCTACTGCTGATTCACAATCCTGGATTTGCATGAAGTCAGGGCGGGGTATGGGGGGAAATGAAGGCAGGTTGCATAACAGCAGTGGCCATGGCTTGGGAGTGAGAAGAGAGGGGCACTAAAAGAGGAACAGTGGCAGCTTGAAACAATGGCAGAAGTTTGAGGACTCTACATACTTCATCTTACTCATACAATGTGGTGGAGGAATGCAAGAGGGAGAAGTTTGAGTACAGCAAGAAAGGAGGACCATTGAAAGGTGAAAAAGTGGCTTGGTGTGATGGCAGGCTTCAGACAGAATGAAATCTGCTTGATAGTCCATTTTCCATGGATTCCTCCAACATTCCTAGTCTGGAAGCACTATTTTTCCTCCAGTTTAAGATCTTAGGTTGTTCTGAGCTGGGCCAAGGAGTGAATATTTTAAACCATGCACCACTTGGTGATGACCCCACCACAGAAGATGCAAAGATGTTCTGTTTCCATTATGTCGGGCACAAGAGCTTTCCATGCCAACTTCCCAACTCGAGTTTGCTGCCTTGGCTCCTGTGTCTGGCAGTAACTCGAGTCTTGTCATTCCTCAGGACCACCACCACAGCAGCCCCACTCAGGGTGGCATTCAGCTAAGTTTTACTCACAGTAGACCCATTGAATTTAAAGGTTAAGTTAAGTTAAAGGTAAAGGGACCCCTGACCATTAGGTCCAGTCGTGGTCGACTCTGGGGTTGCGGCGCTCATCTCGCTTTATCGGCCGAGGGAGCCGACGTACAGCTTCCGGGTCATGTGGCCAGCATGACTAAGCTGCTTCTGGCGAACCAGAGCAGCTCACGGAAACACCATTTACCTTCCCACCAGAATGATATCTATTTATCTACTTGCACTTTGACGTGCTTTAGAACTGCTAGGTTGGCAGTAGCAGGGTCCGAGCAACGGGAGCTCACCCCATTGCGGGGTTTCAAACCGCCAACCTTCTGATCAGCAAGTCCTAGGCTCTGTGGTTTAACCCACAGCGCCACCCGCATCCCTAAAGGTTAAGTTAGGACCCATTAATTCCAGGGTTTCCACCACTTTCAGTCTTCCTCAGGCCATTTCACAGCCTGCAGGAGAGGGAAGACTTTTAATAGGTCATCTGCATCAATGTTCAATTTTCAGCTCCACTCTGATGAGAAACTTTTGCTACTCTTCCAAGGCAGCTTCTCATTCCTCAGCTGTTGCACATCCAATACTAATGACAGCTGAAGGGGGGGTGATTTCTTATTTATTTGTTTGTTTTGCATGTGTTCTGGTGCTGAAAATTGAGACTAATTGAGGTTTCTATCTTGGCCAATAATTGCAAGCTGATCAGATAGCTGACAGGCAGGGTGGTTCAGCCCCACACCTAGGACAGCTGGTCAATTGCGGTCTGTGTTGTGAGCTAGATGTGCAACTCTAGATCCAAGCCCAAAGTATAGGATTGAGCGTGAACAGGCTGGCACTCACAAACCGGCATTGCGACAGACCTTTCCAATGGATAACACTAAGAAAATCCTTGGTTGCGACGCTTGCATTTCTGTTGGTTGGTTGGTTGGTTGGATGGTTGCCCTGGCACTAGAGCCCCAGACCCAGTTTATGCCTAAGTTCGTGATGATGGGCTCCTTATATACGCTTCATGCAAATCATCTGGAAGTTACTAACTGCAGCTTCCTATCAGCTTCACAGATGTTTGATCCTGACCTATTGTGTTGGCTCTCTATTGCTTTTTTAAAAAAAGATTTTTATTAGCAATTTCAACATAACAGCTTATCAAAACATATCATATTCATTATTTTCCCCCTTTTTCCCACCCCTTAAACCCTCCCTCCTCTCCCCCAGAGACTTCCCTCAGCTCCTCTCTCTGATTTCTCAACACGTATTATTCTCTGCATGTTATAAAATTATGCAAATCCTTACATTATCTGTCTACCATGTTATCAATCAATAAATTTGTGTATGTTTATTCAAAACCTGCCAAGGAGTCCAATTCATTTTGTTGTCCTTTTAAGTAATTTGTGAAAAGTTCCCATTCTTCTTTAAAGTCACAGTTGTCCTTATCTCACAATGGCTCTCTGTTGCTTTTCAAAGCAATTGTGGAGGCTTGTTAATGGAGTTCCGCCAGGCCCAAGGAGGCAACAAATTCTGCAAATCCCGGGGCAGCCAGAATGGTAGAATTATAGATTAGGAAGGTACCTCAAAGGTCATCTAGTTCAAGCACTTTGCTGATGCAGGGAAATGTGCCCCTGCCGCATCCCTGACCATCTAGCCTTTGCTTCAAAATGTCTCGTGAAAAACTCTCCTCAGGCAGTCCGTTCCACTGTTGAACAATATAGGCTACCAGGAAGTTCTTGGTCAAAAGTCCCTTTCTTAACATTGGAATTCATTGAACCCATTAGAGTGTAGGGGGCGTTCCATAATTTTATAAGGAAACAAGCAGTTGGATCAGGCCAAAAGCATCCTGTTTGCACAGTTACCTATAGAACTGCAAGCCAATTACTTATAAAAATCCTGCAAGCAGCAACTGAGATCAGCAGCACTCTGCCCATCTGTGATCCCCAGCAACTGGTATTGAGAGGCATATTGGTGCCTGGACTGCACCTCATTAAGCAGAGCAGCCTTTGCAAGACACCTGAAACACAACATTTACTTTAAAAATGGCTTTGCGTAGGTGAGTGTATTCTCCGAATGCTTCTCGGCTTGGCTCTGAGTCCCACCAGGAGGTGGCAGCAAAACACATACAAAAATGCACACAAAAATGGTTACGGCTGCCTCAGAAAGATGTGTCCAGATAGATAAGAAGGCAAGCAAATGGGTTCTGTCCTTTAGATTCCAGTTACAGGATGCGGCCCAGCATTATGAAGTACCTCTTGGTTACTATGTCCTATGGAGAAATGCTCAGGGCCAGACTGCAGGTGCCAGGAATCAAACCAAGGACTTCTGAAGGGAACACATATATTCTATCAGATAGAATACATATGGGGTCGGCAACCTAAGGCCCATGGGCCCCAAGCAACCCATGGGGGTCGTTTAATCGGCCCAGAGACCTCCACCACCGGCTTGGGGACCCCCACCACCTGCTCAGTTGGCTCCTGTGTGCCACGCTAAAACAGTGCAGAGCAGAGCAGGGACCGCCTTCAGCGACGCTGGCTGGCTTCCCATTGGCTGCAGGAAGCTCCTGCAGCCAATGGGAAGCTGTGCATGCCTCCTCCGAGCTAGAAGGAGCGCTGGAAATAGTGTTTGCACATGCGCACGCACACGCACACTCCGGCCCACCATGGCATCTGCAGGACCGTGAACCAGCCCAAGCCACAAAAACATTGCCAACCCCTGGGATACATGTTGGTCGCATTTTCCATCCCTGGCAGCTTCTGGTAGGGAACACTCTTGCCTGAAACTCTGGAAGGTCGGTGCCAGCCGGTGCCAATCATTATTGATAATACTGAGCTGAATGTGGACCAATGGTCTGACAGCACTGGCAATTAATTAAAATAAAATAATAACTTAATAAACTTAAAAAATATTAAAGTATTCATTTCTGTAGATGTTACTTGGCTGGAGGTCCGCATAGTAAAATTTGGAGGAGAGCAAATTTCAAAGCATGGCTGCATTTTCTGTTTGCAAATTGTATCACAAAGTGTGGATGAGTTGGGCTGGCCTTTAAATGCAAACTGAATAAAATTTATTCCCCATGCCTAGGTGCATGTAAAGGCCAGTGTCTCCCCACCCACCCCCGCCGAGATCACAGCCATAGCTAGAAGGCAATTGCGAGGAGATTCTTGAGAGTCCCATGGACTGCAAGAAGATCAAACCTCTCCATTCTTAAGGAAATCAGCCCTGGAAGGACAGATCCTGAAGCTGAGGCTCCAATACTTTGGCCACCTCATGAGAAGAGAAGACTCCCTGGAAAAGACCCTGATGTTGGGAAACATGGAGGGCACAAGGAGAAGGGGACGACAGAGGACGAGATGGTTGGACAGTGCTCTCGAAGCTACAAACATGAGTCTGACCAAACTGCGGGAGGCAGTGGAAGACAGGAGTGCCTGGAGTGCTCTGGTCCATGGGGTCACGAAGAGTCGGACATGACTGAACGACTAAAGAACAACAAGCTTTCATTCTGCCTTCTGATATTCCAATTATTTATTACCCTGTCTCTCGAAAACCTCAAAAATAGCTTGTTTTCCGGGTGGGTATCTAGCGGTGAGCACTAAACTCATCACTCCTAGCTCCCTGGAGGCAAGCGCCACTGGAAAAGTAGGAACAGATGTTCCTTGTTTCTCAGCCCACTTGAGATTAATGGACTCTGTTTTTCGGTCCCTCTTGAGGGCAGATAGCAAGTTAGTCAAGATGCACATACTGATTGGCAACGGATGGGAGAAGCACAGCTGGATTGCACCGGCACAAAAGACTGACAGCAATAGCCCAGGAATAATAATATTCGCCGCATGAGCCTAAATGTGTCGCTTCAAGCTATCATGGAACTGAAGCACACATTAAACTTTGGAATGGATCCAGACTCCCTACTGTAGCTTTCCACAGTTGGAAGCACTTCAAAGACACATCAGACCTCCTGCCTGTGTAAGGGGATACTTAATCAAGCCCAGTATCATAATCTCCCTGCTTCTACCTGTATCCCAGGTTGCTCTCACCAATGTGTCCTTTGGTAGCCCTTCTCTTCCTGGGTGCTTGGCTTCCATGCTGTTGGCCTTGGTAGGCTTAAACTTCTATGCTTCCTTGTCGAGGAAGGTATCTGGTGTAAAACCTAGGATGCAAGCATTCCTTCCTTGGCCCCGACCCAATGAGGCTTAACCTTCCATTTCTGTGTAGAGCCACCTCTCTTAGAAGCCTAGCTATTCCAGCTTGTTCCTTGCATATCCCCTGAACCATTTTAGATGCTCCAGAGTTGGGGGAAAAAAAGTTTAAAATAACCTTTTTTAAAAAAACAAAACCTGAAGCCTTCCTTTTAGGAATTCTAGGTGCCGAAAAGACTATTTATGTATGTGAGCACAGCTGCACAGATGTTACTGGCCCAGAGACGGAAAGAATATCTAGTCCCTACCAGAGAAGAATGGCAGATGAAGTTAATGGACTACGCTGTAATAGCTAAAATGACCGGAAGATCATTGGGAAAGATTTATAACTTAAAGACCATTGTAAACAGTTAAAATCGTTAGTAGGAATATCAATTGTAGCTTAATGGTGAATTTTGGACACAATGGAGAGGTGAAGGGTTTGGATTATCATAAAAGATGCAGGAGGAAATGATTAATAATAGGACCCACATAAGGGAGGATGGAAGTCCCGGAGATTCCTTGGAATCTTGTTTTTATGATTTATCTTTGATATATTTCTGTAAAATTTTAAGTTGAAAAACCAAATACTTTTTAAAAAAGAAATGTCCCTATTTTCATCTGAGGAATGTTGGAGCGTATTCCATTGCCGGCTTGTTGGTGTGGATTAAAACCTACTTAAAGGACAAGGCCTAAGCAAGAACCACTGAGTGCCAGGTTCCCAATCACTCTCAGTATAAGGCAACTGCAGATGTTGCTAACATTCAGTGACTCCTGGAGGCTGCTAAGCATATTGCGTCTTTGTAGGACTTCTGAGGTGGACCATTTCTGGTGATGTATAGTACAGTGGTACCTCGGGTTGTGTGATGCGGGTGGCACTGTGGGTTAAACCACAGAGCCTAGGACTTGCCGGTCAGAAGGTCGGCGGTTCGAATCCCCGCGACTGGGTGAGCTCCCGTTGCTCTGTCCCTGCTCCTGCCCACCTAGAAGTTTGAAAGCACGTCAAAGTGCAAGTAGATAAATAGGTACCACTCCAGCAGGAAGGTAAACGGCGTTCCGTGTGCTGCTCTGGTTCGCCAGAAGCGGCTTAGTCATGCTGGCCACATGCCCCTGAAGCTGTACGCCGGCTCCCTCAGCCAATAAAGCGAGATGAGCACCGCAACCCCAGAGTCGGCCACAACTGGACCTAATGGTCAGGGGTCCCTTTACCTTTACCTCGGGTTACAGACACTTCTGGTTACAGATGCTTCAGGTTACAGTCTCCACTAACCCAGAAATAGTACCTCGGGTTAAGAACTTTGCTTCAGGATAAGAACAGAAATCGCATGGCGGTGGCGCAGCAGCAGCGGGAGGCCCCATTAGCTAAAGTGATACCTCAGGTTAAGAACAATTTCAGGTTAAGAGCAGATCTCCGGAACGAATTAAGTTCTTAACCTGAGGTACCACTGTACTTTTGCATGCATTATCTTGGGATGCATGCTGATATTTCCCTCTTGTCTGCATGCAATCACCCAAAGTCACTTTTAGAGAGAATTTGTTGTTTAGTTATTTATTTTGCTGGTTTGCTTGCTATATTTTTATCTCCCATCAAGGAAGGTATTCAATGCTTCCTTTTTTTTCACATATTCAAGACTTTTAATAGTTTAGGAGTCAGGGGTTGCCCCCCCCCCTCCAGAAGTGGGTGGCAGATGAGATTTATGAGCTTATGAATGGTGTGGAGAAAGAGGGGGACTTTGAAAATAATTCCTCTCTAATGCGAGGCACGTCATCCGTTTGCAAAATTGTACTACCTGAAACAGACACCAGGAGACAGCAGAACACACTGCAATGTCACAACTGTTGCGTTTTCAGCTGCTACTAAAAATTACAGCAGCACTTTTCCTGAACGAAAGTCAAAGGAGTCCTGCATCTTCCATAGTGTAGCAAAGGCACTGAGGTAATGTTTATTTTTGTTTAGAAAGCTCCATTCAAGCATGTATAAAATCTTAGTGAGAACCCTAATGACAGAAGAAAATCATTTCTCAGTACCAAGGCTTCCCACGGGCATCTGGTTGGCTACTGTGAGAAAAGAATGTACTATTTCTTATTGTATCATGTAAAAAACTTTAATAAAAAAATTAACTCAGAAAAAGAAGAGGGTGCTAAGACTGTTCTTATGTTCTTCCAACCCTTCTATTTTTGTCAAATATTTTTTATTGAGTTTTACATTGCAAATTTAAATTCAAACATTAAACATCAACATCACCATTTGATTCCCGGATTCCTTCGATTCCCCTCTGCCCTTCCATGGTTACCATTATCAATCTTTTCTCAGCTGCTTCTTATTTTCTCTATTTAAAAAATAACCCATTTTTACAATAGTTTTTCGTACATTACAAGCATTACTCAAATCCTGCCAAAGTTTTTAGTTGTTTACAGTGTTCTCTTAAATACATTGTCAATTTCCCCCATTCCTTCTTAAAGTTCTTCTCTTTCTGGTTTCTGATTTTCCTGGTCAATTTTGCCATTTTGGCATAGTCCATCATCTTCATCAAACATTCATCTCTGGCTGGAACTTTATCTTCTTTCCATCTCTGGGCCAGTAGTATCAGCGCTGCTGTCGTTGCATACATAAATAATCGTTTCTGCTCCTTGGTTCTTCCAACCCTTCTAAACTGAACCCAAAAAATAAAAATAGAAAATAAACTGAACCCAAGGCAAATGCATGGATCCTTTAACTGGGAGGAAATCACCTTTATTTAAATATGATTTTATTGCAATTTATTTTGTGGAAGGAAATGACTGTGTACACAATGTGCTTGACTCCATTGAGAGCTAAAGTATCTTGCAAGCACATTCCGTACTCTGAGGATGTACCAACAGAAAGCTGACAAGACTACGTATTACATGCACACAAATCCCATCCCATGCTTACTTAGCACAGCTGTTTTTAGAAGTTTGGGATGAAGTGATCCAGAAACCTCACCACACAAGTTGTCAAGATAAGCAAAACACAGGAAGTGAAGGAAAGATAGCCGAGGGATAGTTTTTGACAAAAAAATGAACTCAGGCAAGACTGAAGTATGTAACATTCTCTTAAAGTGTCTCATTAATTCAACTGCCTTTGAATTCATTCATTCATTCCCTGTCTTTGAGAATTTGTAGGATGTTGTGATAGATGGTAGCTTAACAGTGCTTGGAATATCCAAAGGGATCCACGGGGTCATGGAATATTAATTGTTTTAATTATTTAAACTTATTGGTTGCCTTTTTTTACCAGGGTAACACAGAGCAACTTGCCAAATATAAACGAGTGCATTCGTTGAGGCAGGCAAAACAGAAAAATAATAAAAAATAATAAAAGACAGGATTAAAACATTCCACCCATTCAAGGCTGCAGATATTTAATGGTCCCCAGAGAGTCTATGCAACAATCTGCTGGGCTGAAGCTTGCAAGCTGCACACAGTCTTTAATTTAAAATAAGTAAATAAAGGCAGGCCTGTCCACTTGGAGAATCAAGCCCTCTCCCGACCATCTTGGGGCAGCCAAGCAAATCTGGAGACTTCAGGTCAACCCTGGGGGTCTGGCAACCCTACTAGCAGAGAACCTCAGCCTTCCACACCTCTGCAGCTACTGCCCGTAGACAGATATTCTCTGCTCAGTCTTTCCATACACTTAACAGCCAATCCTTTGGGTGCTTTGTTGTTGTTTAGTCATTTAGTCGTGTCCGACTCTTCATGACCCCATGGACCAGAGCACACCAGGTACTCCTGTCTTCCACTGCCTCCCGCAGTTTGGTCAAACTCATGCTGGTAGCTTCGAGAACACTGTCCAACCATCTCATCCTCTGTTGTCCCCTTCTCCTTGTGCCCTCCATCTTTCCCAACATCAGGGTCTTTTCCAGGGAGTCTTCTCTTCTCATGAGGTGGCCAAAGTATTGGAGCCTCAGCTTCACGATCTGTCCTTCCAGTGAGCACTCAGGGCTGATTTCCCTAAGAATGGATAGGTTTGATCTTCTTGCAGTCCATGGGACTCTCAAGAGTCTCCTCCAGCACCATAATTCAAAAGCATCAAATCTTCAGCGATCAGCCTTTTTTATGGTCCAGCTGTCACTTCCATACATCACTACTGGGAAAACCATAGCTTTAACAATAGCTTTGGGTGCTAGCCTTTAGCAACAACAAAAAAATCATTTTTGTTGCTGTAACCCATAGAAGGTTTCAGAATCACAGAATTGTAGAGTTGGAAAGGGTGCCATAGGACATGTAGTCCAACCCCATTGTCGTTGTTCTTCTGTCTCCATTGTAGGCTTCTTGTGAACATGGAGTCAACCCCACTACAGTTATACATTGCTTACATCAGTGATGGGGAACCTGTGGCCTTCCACACGATGAACTACAGCTCCAATTATCCCCGACCATTGTCCAGGTTGGTTGCAGCTGATGGGATTTGTAGTCTGGCAACATGTGGAAGGTCACAGGCTCCCCATCCCTGGTTTAGAGGAAAGGATCAAAGGCATGAATCATTTTCAAGAGAGGAATGTCCAACACCCCTTTTTCTGCACACTGTAGATTTTGCATCACAGTGTCTTCCTATTCTTTTTTAAAGCCTTCTTTCTAATGAATTTTGCAGTGCTCGGAGACCTGATGGCTGCCCGGTGCAACCCAATAACCATGTTTAAGTTACGGTTCTGGCTTCAGCAACATGGCATAAACCTGTTGCAGGTGGTTCCAAAAATGGAACTGGTACAGCAGGGGTATACTATGTGTGTGACAACTGTTTGTTTATGTCACTTGATGCTGCACTAGCTTTCGCAGCAAGGGTTACCTAAAAATGGGGGAGTGGTATTAGGATTTTTATCTCACCGTGCTGCTCAGCAAGTAGCACTATGGTTGTTTATATCATGTGAGTGCCTGAGAGCGTGAGACAGGAAGTCTCAGTACTGTTGGAGTACTGCTGGAGAAGTTACTTTCACTTCTGTGTGAGCTGCAGTTCTGTACTGGTGCTGAGAGAGCACAGACATGCTGATGGATTCTCTGTCTATAAGACTGTAAATAAAGTAGTTTTAAAACTATGATTGTCTTTTTCTTCTGCAGTGAGATGCCAGAAGACGAGCATGCTCCTCTCAGGAGGGAGGGGTCGCTTATCACTGGTCTCTTTGGACTGGGGAAGATTTACAGCCAGAGGGTGACCACCGGAGAGACGCCCTTGTCTCTTGGGAAGGTGTCTTGGGAAGGTGGTGGCCTTCCCGAGCGTTTTTCCAACACTAACATGGACCTTCAGTGACAGGCAGAGCTGGCAGAGAGCAGACAAGTTGGTGGGGCAAGTTGATGTCTGGTGCCCTCCAGACATTGTAGACTACAGCTTCCATCAGCCAACAGTCCCAACCAACACACATGGTGGAAATTGTAGTCCAAAACATCAGGACAGCACCAAGTTGAGGACAATTAGTTTAAGGTAGCTTAAGCTTTCGTGTTATTTTTCTGGATAAGACAATGGAAAGCACAACATTTCCCACAATGCAACATCAAAATTTAAAAACACGGTATTTATTTCAAAATAAAAGAATCCATTTATTCAAGTATAAAAATTCAGCAGAATGAATGCTGGCAAAAATCCCTTTATGAACGGCATAGCTATAGTTCCATTTC
This sequence comes from Podarcis vaucheri, assembly GCF_965113315.1. Taxonomy (NCBI): domain Eukaryota; kingdom Metazoa; phylum Chordata; class Lepidosauria; order Squamata; family Lacertidae; genus Podarcis; species Podarcis vaucheri. Next base: position 94,628,943 of record NC_138764.1, on the reverse strand, counting down.
AAATTCAACTGGGAGGATTCCCAGCTGCTCATACGGCAGCTTTAAAGGAATCACTTGCTGCAGATTTTGTCAAGAGTGGTGAACTTCGGCCCCAAAGTAGCCAAGAAATCGGGAGGTAGGCTATGATCATCCACAACTGGTAGGGAGAGAACGGATTCACTTTTCTCCCAAATTCCTTCTTCTGCATAAACATGAGGAGCGTAAGAGACCCCGTTATCCTCTAGATCTGCGATGTGGTTAAGTTTCTGAGGAAAGAAAGTAAGCAAAAGAGCATTTAGATAGCTAAACAAGAGCACCTTCCTGCCTCTACTACATGGATGAGAAATTTGTGGCCCTCTAGACATCGCTGGATTACAACTCCCATCATTCCTGACCATTGGCCATGCTGTAGCTGGGGCTGATGGGAACTGGAGTTCAGAACAGGCCTGGAGAGCCAAAGGTTCCCAGCCCTGGTTATCTTTGTTATCTGCAGCACATTTAGGAAGAAGGACAACAACAGCTCAGTAATAGAGCATCTTTTGTGCATTCAGGAGCTCCCTAAATTGATTTTTCTACCCTCCCCAACATAAAATAATTTGGTGGCAGGAGGAGATCTTTGGGCTTCTGCATTAACAAAAGCAAATTTGAGCCATAATTGAAACTCATTCCACTGGACGCATTTCATAGTTCTTGGAGAAGGGGAAGTAATCAACCTCTTCCTGTTCCTCACTTGATTTAAGATTTCATCCAATGTTTCCAGCATCCGGTCATGTGGGTTCTTCCAGCGCTTCTTACTGTTTTGGGGGAGCAAGGTTGTCTGCTGAAGCAGAGAAAACGAATTTTAGAGCCACCACTTGCTTACATTCCATCTAGAATTACTTCAAGTATAAGGGGAAACTATGAAATCTACAGACAGCAATTTTTTGTAACGTGACACATCTTGAGTTATTAGAGATAAAAAGTGCAGGGGGTGGGGCAGGATCCTGTTGTGATTTATCTAACCTGATGCCAGCCAGGGATCATTTGGAAATATTCTGGGATGGTTATGGGTGAAGCGATACTTCCACCAGGCGCTGTCAGCTTTGCTTGGGTCATTCTATGGTCATCCTTTAAAAGAAAATGAAGCTTAGCTTATAAAAATACAGTTGCAGTCCATGTCTTTCCATGCATTCTCCTTAAAATTAGAATATTTGAAACACATTAGGACATCAAACTGCAGAAAGCCTCAGGACAGTTCACTATAAAACCGCTCTCGCTCTCTGAAGTCCTGCAGAACACTAGCATGCAAACATGACTGCCACATAAAACACATTGTCCTCTGGTGTGTGGACAGATGGAACAGAACAGGAGTGAAGAACCTTTTTCGCCCAGTGGGTCAGATTCTCCATTTCTGAGCACAATTCAAAGTGTTGGTGCTGACCTTTAAAGCCCTAAACGGCCTCAGTCCAGTATACCTGAAGGAATGTCTCCAACCCCATCATTCTGCCTGGACTCTGAGGTCCAGCTCTGAGGGCATTCTGGCAGTTCCCTTGCTGCAAGAAGCCAAGTTACAGGGAACCAGGCAGAGGGCCTTCTCAGTAGTGGTGCCCGCCCTGTGGAACGCCATCCCATCAGATGTCAAAGAGAAAAACAACTACCAGACTTTTAGAAGACATCTGAAGGCAGTCCTGTTTAGGTAAGCTTTTAATGTTTAACAGACTATTGTATTTTCATATTTTGTTGGAAGCCACCCAGTGTCTGGGGAAACTCAGACAGAGGGTGGCATATAAATAAATTATTATTATGATTATCATCATCATCATCATCTCCCCCGACCCTTGTGATCCACGTATGGCAAGTGTGTGGAGCCAATTATCCAATGCCTCAATGTTGTCAGGTGACCTTGCCTGCCAGGGACTTTCAGATGCCCATTTCAATTCAAAATCCCTGCACTGTGGCAGAGGGATATCTCTAGGTTCGTCTGGCAGGGCAAAAAGCCCCGAATAAAGTTTAAAATATTAACTGATGCAAAGGAGAGAGGGGGGTTTGCCCTGCCGGACTTAAGGTTATATTATGAAGCTGCGGCCTTCTGCTGGATGAAGGATTGCTGGATGAAGGATTGGATCTTATTGGAAAACACTGATGTCCTAGATCTGGAAGGCTTTAACAATTCGTTAGGTTGGCATGCGTATTTGTGGTATGACAAGGGGAAAACATATGGAATGTTCAAAAACCATATTGTCAGGAAAGCAATATATATGGTCTGGAAAAAATACAAAGACTTATTGGAAAGTAAAACTCCGAGGTGGATTTCACCAATAGAGGCCAAAGCTCGGAAAACAGCCAATATGGAGGCACACTGGCCAAAATATTGGGAAATAATAGAAAACATTGGAGGTAATTGGAAGTTGCAGAGCTTTGAAAAACTAAAGGATAAGGTGCAAAATTGGCTACACTATGCCCAAATTAATGAGGTTTTTAAGCTAGATAAAAAGGTAGGATTCCAGGTGGAAAAATCGAAACTTGAGACAGAGTTGTTAGAACCAAAGACCAAGGTATTATCGAGAATGTACAACTTGCTGCTTAAATGGAACACTCAGGATGAGACAGTTAAGTCAGCCATGATAAAATGGGCTCAAGACATTGGTTACAATATTATGTCCGAAGACTGGGAAAGGTTATGGACCACCGGTATGAAATTTACGGCATGTAGTGCCTTGAAAGAAAACATTATGAAAATGGTATACCGGTGGTACATGACCCCAGTCAAACTTGCTAAGATATACCATTTGTCTGACAATAAATGTTGGAAATGTAAGGAGGCTGAAGGGACATTCTTTCACCTCTGGTGGACTTGTCCAAGATTGAAGGCCTTTTGGGAAATGATTTATAACGAGTTAAAAAAGGTGTTTAAGTACACCTTCCCCAAGAAACCAGAGGCCTTCCTTCTGGGCATTGTCGGCCAGAAGGTGTTAAAAAAGGATAGAACTTTTTTTATGTATGCTACAACAGCAGCAAGAATCCTTATTGCCAAGCACTGGAAGACCCAAGATTTGCCCACACTGGAGGACTGGCAGACGCAATTGATGAACTACATGGAACTGGCCGAGATGACTGCAAGGATCCGAGACATGGGAGAAGAGGCAATGGAGGAGGACTGGAAAAAATTTAAAGACTATCTGCAGAAGTATTATAAGTTGTATGAAACATAAGACGTCGTATGATTGGGAACGTTAGCCCCAGCAATGAAATTTTATCATCTATGAAACTGACAATATTCATGAAAGAATCAAAGTTTAAACGGGCAAAAAGGATATTATGTTATATTTTTAGAGTAATTGGAGAATAAGAGATTTAAACTTAAATTGCAACTGAAAATGTAAAGAAACACATGAAATAAGGGTATAATTTGCTGGCAAATTTTATTATCAAGAATGCACTCATGTGGGAGATGTGGGGAAGTTCAAAGGAAATTTGAAATAAGTTGTCGAAATGGTTGAGATTTTCTGTTTTTTCTTCCTTTTTGTCTTTAGCTCTGTCCTTTTTTTTTTTTTTTTTTTGTTCTCTATGTAATTTGGAAAAAATGTAATAAAAATTATTATAAAAAAAAAACAAAATCCCTGCCTCCAACTTTGCAGTGGTGGTCATAGAATATTGATAATTTTCTGGGAGCAGAAAGTCACAATTGCTACAAACCTTTCTGCTGCTTGTAGCTATGACAAGTGCTCCTCTTTGCTGTAAGGGCTTTTCATCTCTGTGCTGTGTGATTTTTATCATGTATTTTAATATGCTTAATCTGTTTTACTCTAGTTTGATAAATTTCCATTTTATTGTCAGCCACCTTGAGCAATATTCTGAACGATAAATTAACAAACAACGTATTCTTTTATATTCATTGCATGCAGTGCTGCTTATGTCCTTCTGCAATTCATTTTCTAAGGTGTTCTATAATTGGCCTTCCTTTGTAATGTCTTAATGTGAAACATTTAAGGCAATATTTTTGTTTCCTGTTAACTATATTTAGATTCATATTTTAAATCTGATCTCCTGTAATGTTTTGTTTTGGAATGCTTTGATGTTTTAATGTAGGTTCCTTCATAAAAAATATAAAGCAGTATAAGGATAAAATGAATAACTATTTTCTGCAAAAATATGGTGAAATTATGTAACTTATGTAATTTACATAATTAAATACATTAAAACCCTAAATTACATTGTCATTAATTATTCCACCCCATTCATTTGAATGCAAAGGAAATGCAATGTAAAGTTGGGGGCATAATAAAGAACTGCTGCCACTGTTGCTGCTGCCCAGGACTGACCTGCTGGGAGCCTGAAGGGCTGTTATGTACTGAAGTTCTCACCCTGGGCCAGCAGGGGGATACGGTAGATAGTTTTCACTCAGGTCCACATATGCAAATAAGGAATTGAAAGTGACGCTAAGTGATTGGATAGTTACAGAAAATTGTTACTGGTGCATTGTAGTGGAGCTCTATATAAGCAGGTTGGCTGAACCCTTCAGTTCAGTTCTGTTCTGGCCTGTGAATAAACAAGAGCTGTTTGAAGAATCGCTGTGTCGTTTTTTATGTTCACCCACAACTTATCATGGCCCTGTCCTGGTTCTCTCCACCTGGCTTGGGGCAGGGCCTGACAGGCTCCACAAAGGAGTTCTGCTGCTGCTGCTGGGCAGAGAGGGCTCTGTTTTTGTTTTTTAAATTGCTTTTATTTTTTATCTATGTCATTTTAAATTGTGATTGATATTAATGATGTATTCTTAATTTTAGATTTTATGAATTATGTGGAAATTGTTTTCCATTTGGTTGTGTACTTTCTGATGTGTTGCATTTATTGTTGGTTACTTTTGTTATGTTGGTAATTATGTAAATCTTCTCATGCCTTGAGCATTGTTTTAACCAGGGGTCAGCAAACTTTTTCAGCAGGGGGCCACTGTGCCTCAGGCCTTGTGGGGGGCTGGACTATATTTTGAAAAAATAATAATGAACAAATTCCTATGCCCCACAAATAACCCAGAGATGCATTTTAAATAAAAGCACACATTCTACGCATGTAAAAACACCAGGCAGCCCCCCCCCCCAAAATAACCCAGAGATGCATTTTAAATAAAAGGGCACATTCTACTTATATAAAAACACACTCATTCCCAGACCGTCCGCGGGCCGGATTTAGAAGGCAATTGGGCCGGATCCAGCCCCCGGGCCTTAGTTTGCCTACCCATGGTTGTAACTATGGAAAGGCAACATACAAATAAAATGATGATGATGATAAATGATTGCAAACTGAAAGCAACAACAAAATCTAGCACCCGTGAACTACTGCATACCATCATACATTTTTTTATACCTGAAGCAACTGTGGTTTCGTACACATATTACTCACAAGTAGGTTTTGTTCATAGTGTACTTGACTGGATGTCCGTGAATGTGAGGTGCTTGCTCCAGTTGGCTTCTAAGAAATAAAATGCCGAAACAAATGACTGGCCCCTATCCAGCGCTCTAGCTCTGCTGACATAACAAGACTTCCACATGTGCAATGGACTCAATTTCCCTCCTTCTCCCGCCTCCTCCACTCCACCCTCAAAATCAGCTTCAGGTGGTTGGAGACCTTCCAGAGTAGATTTTTGAGGCACATGGGGGAAAGAAAGGAAAGAAAACTCCATTTGTGCCAGCAGGGACGTCTTACCCATAGAGGCTAGTGGTGCAGGGAGCCATGTTCTGGAGGGTGCCAGTCAAGAGGCTCTCGCTGGCCACATCAGCTCGCCACCCTCGCCATGCCAAAGCAACACCGCGCCTGGAGCCTCTGCCTGCCATGGCCACAATGGCACAAAGCGACCAGCTGAGCCAGGAGCCGCTGCATCTAGCCTCCACCTCTTCCCCGCCAGAGGAGCTGCCCTCCAGCAAAGCTGGGCGCTGGCAGTGCCGTCCTCCCTAAAAAAGGTCAGCAACTATGGGAAATGGGGGGGGCATTGGAGGGATCTTTGCACCACGGCGCCGGATATGCTTAAGACGGCCCTGTGTGCCAGCAAAGCCCTGCTGTTTCAGCATGGGATGCAAGCCGTTATCAAGGCATTAAAAGCATCGGACAATAAATAAACAAGCATATACAGTGGTACCTCGGGTTACAGACGCTTCGGGTTACAGACTCTGCTAACCCAGAACTAGTACCTCGGGTTAAGAACGTTGCTTCAGGATGAGAACAGAAATCGCATAGCGGTGGCGCAGCGGCAGCAGGAGGCCCCATGAGCTAAAGTGGTGGTGCAGGTTAAGAACAGTTTCAGGTTAAGAACAGACCTCCAGAAGGAATTAAGTTCTTAACCCGAGGTACCACTGTATAAGGACAATTTGAAGGAGCTCAATCCCAACATACAAGGCAGATTTCAGCCCTGAGTGATTGCCTTCGACAACATCCTAGGCTATGAGATACCTACAGGCCTTTGACCTCCAGGTCAATTCCTGCCTCTGGCAGTAATGGCCTGCTGAGAACCACCCCAACCTCTGTGAGCTGGGCTCAAGGGGGAGCCAATAGCTTTTGTATAGGATCTTCCACATGATCAGGAGGCCCTTCATGATGCAGACTCCCACTCACCTACACAAGTGCCTTTAAGAATAGCCAACAAGAGGAGAGACTTCTGCTGAAGAAGCAGAGTTTGAGGGTCAGAGCAGTTATCTTTCAGCAAGGCAGAGACCCCCGGGTAGCTTTCCAGTTAGTCCAATATGAACACTATGCTAGAGATGGGTGGATCTGCCGTTAGTTTCTCAGTGTTTCTCATTTTTCCAGGCAACACCAGGCAAGGAAACTGTACTGTTCCATTACAGGCCCTTTAAATATACATTCAATAAAGCTCAAGGCGTTCTGTGGTTACCTTAATTGTTTGTGCTTTCTCTTTGGAAATTTGTGCATAGACTGCGGATGATGTAGCAGGATCTCCCATATCGGGTGTATCCTAAATGGGACATTAAGTCAAAATCAAATGCATTATTACACGTTGGTTGCATGTGAAGCAGCTGTTCTGAATGGACAGAGAGCAATACAAGAATCTAGCTGGAACTACTAAAATTGTGGGTGCCTTCCTGGAAAAGGTCGACACAAATGTTCTCTGGGGATCTGCTGCCTGTTGGAGGAGTGCCTGCTTGCCTATATGTCCTGCTAGTATGTATGCAAAGAAAGCAGATGTTACAAAGGCACTCCAAGTCTCCACGGCTCTCTGGTCTCAAAGAATCAAAGACTACCATCTTATACAACTCAATAGGAATAAATTCCATTCGGCTTAATGAATCTCACATGATGATTGTACAGTAATCCCAATAGCATTGCCCCGGAACATCATAGGGAGAGAGTACAAGGTGGGCAGGGGCGAAAGACAGCAGAACCCCTACATCTTTAATATCTGAATTGAAAGCTACTGTTACAGAAGCTCCCTCTTCTATACAACTGCAAGAGCCCTGTGCTGTTTTCCATCTAACCACACAATGAATAGCGGTATTATTTACCACCTGAGACAAAGCTTGTTGGCTCTCCTCATTGTAGTGGATCAGAGTCTGGTTGCCTTCTTCGTACGGAATGAAGGGAGGGCCTTTCTTCGATTCTGGTGTTGAGGAACACCAAAGTAGGAGAGCTAAGCCCACTGCATAACAAGGAAAAGAAATACAAAGGATGAGCTTTAACACTTTTTTTGGATGAGTGGGAGGGAAAATCCATCCTAGGATCCCCTCCACCTCACCGGTTAGTTTGTTGTACACCATTTAAAGATATATTTATATCTTAAGCATATAGAAATTGCCTGAATTAATAAATTCAATAGGTCAAAGTAAAAGGACCCATGGATGGTTAAGTTCAGTCAAAGGCAACTATGGGGTGCGGCACTCATCTCACTTTTCAGGCTGAGGGAGCCGGCATTTGTGCACAGACAACTTTCTGGGTCATGTGGCCAGCATGACTAAACCGCTTCTGGTGCAACAGGACACCGTGACAGAAACCAGAGCACACGGAAACACTGTTTACCTTCCTGCCGCAGCGGTACCTATTTATCTACTTGCACTGGTGTGCTCTTGGACTGCTAGGTTGGCAGAAGTTGGGATGGAGCAACGGGAGCACACCCCGTCAGGTGGATTCAAAGTGCCAACCTTCCGATCAGCAATCCCAAGAGGCTCAGTGGTTTAATCCCATGAAGAAGCAGCTCACCCTACAAATCTACGTGTGCATGCACTTTGAATTGAAATTGAGCACCCACTAAAAAAATCAGTCACTGACGAACAAGGATAACATGTTTACATTCTCTCTGCACAAGATCTGAGTACATTATTTCTGCCAGTAAGCAATTTTACGACATCACTCACAAATCAGTAACAGGAACCCAGCCACGATTGCAGCGACTGCTCCTGCTCCAAGACCCACTGACATGGAAGCCAGTTTCAGCTCCTGCTCACATGTGATCCCATCCCGGCAGGAACACACACCGACATGGAGGGTCTGCTCCACATAAAACCCCTGCCTGTCGAAAATGTGGAGCGGCACTTCGTAAATGCCAGAAGGGAGGCTTTTCAACATAAACAGCTCAACTGAGTCATCTAAAGTGGGGGGAAAGGGAGAGAGGAAGAATACTTACATTATTTCTTTTTGCTAATTATAATAATACCATGCTGGTAATGAGACAATAGTGATGGTGCAGACAAGGATGAGAAGGCTGAACCCTTCCAAATATTATTAACCAGATTTAAATCATTTTTAGGTTCTTAAGAATTGAATGGTTGCTTGCAAATCCTCTAGGCAATTCTTTGGTTAGCTGTCCAGCCTTCTTTGAAAACTTCAGAAGAAATGCTTTCTCTTATCATTTATAGGTAGTTTATTAACCTGTGGCGCCGGGTCAAGTCTCAACTTGAGTCTCTGCTGCGTGAGTAGGAGCTCTAATGATCAAATTACCCTGATAAAAAGGCTCAAACTATGAAAATATCTGCCAACTTTTATTAGTAAAAGACTCTGGGAGCTGCCGGGTAAACTTTTAAACCTCCCTCCCCTTTCAAAGCTACATAAATCAACTTTGAACCACCTCCATTGAAAATCCCATAAAGCTGTGGGCTGGATAAAATAGCCCTACTTATTTCCGAGTACAAAGATGGTACTTACAAGACAACCTGTGGTGTCAGGAAAAGCTGCAGACAACAGGCCAGAGCATGGAGGTCAAAATCCACATCTAACAGCACCTGCCATTCTATCAGGCTTATAGTCGAAGAGGAGATGGAGATGTCCTGCAGCCCCATTAGCCCTGCTGAAAGGCCAGAAACTTTTGTCTCCTCCCCTACCTGAACTCTGTTTGTTTAAGAAATGTCTCCTATAGCTTTATTAGTCTGAAGACTGTCAAAGCGATGTACAGAATATCAAAATCATATACAGTACAAGACAAAACCCCATTTGCACTGAGTTTTCCTTGCACTGAAATGAATGGGGTGGAATAATGTAATGACAATGCAATTTGCATAATTTAGTATATGAGATTGTCAGGGAACTGACATCGGAGGAAAGGGAAGTGGTAGGGCTCCCAGAGACTGGGAGAGAATCAACAGCCAAAGCAGGGACCAGCAGGGGGAGCGCGGGGTCTCTGGAGGAGGATCTCAGTAATGCTGAGAGAGACGCAGCAGCCCAGGCAGGAAGCAGAAGGGGAGAGAAAGGGGTGAGAGACACTTCGAGCGAAAATAGCGGGGAGGTGTCAGAAGCAACTGCAGGGAGACCTATGCTTCGCCGGAAGCTGTCACGTCGTGAGTCCAGGAGACGCGTTTCCGTTAAGGAACTTCTTTGCTGGAAGCGCTTCCGCAGACAGCCACTGTCGGACTCTACAAGTGACTAGAGCAGACATGTCTGAGGAGCTCTGTCACACACAGAGGTTTGTGGGGTCGCACAAACTCTGAAGGGGCACTATTTTAAGCACAAGCAGCTAATCATCCCCTGACAGCAGTCCGACAGTCTCTGTACGCTGCCTGTGCAGGAGAAGGCATCATGAGCGACCCAGCAGGAGCCGGAGCCGCAGGGGGTGGAGCTGGTCCAAGCTTGGAAGACAGATACCGAGCATTGGAGGTCCAACTTGCGCTGCAGACGGCGAGGCTCGAGGAGAGGAGGGCTCAAGATGCAGACAAGAAGGGGAGAACCACTCAGTTCCCCAGAAAGGTACCAGGATTAGTGCAGAAGTTTGGGGGGGACCCCAAGGATTACCATGCCTTTAGGACTGAAATGCAATATGCCCTGAATGTGCAGTTTGATGAGTTCCCTGATGAGGAATCCCGAGTTGCTTTCGTAATTGGGCATCTTGAGAAGGGAGCGCGAGATTGGGTTCGACCCCTGATGGCAACGCACAACGATATCCTGAAGGACACTATGAAATTCTTTCGTGCAATGGATATCATGTTCTCCAGCGATATTGAGGAGGGGGTAGTGCGCAGACAGCTAATGGCTTGCAAGCAGGGAAGCAGATCTGTCCGTGAGTACTGGACTGAATTTACCATGCTGATTCACAGATTGGGGTGGGATTTATCGGCAGCACCCATTCAGATGCTATTTGAAGAAGGTCTTTCTTCAGCTGTGAAAGACGAGCTGGCCAGGAGCCCCAGGGCGGTGTCTATGGATCAGCTGACCAAATCTGCGCTGACCATTGGAGCGCGCCAGGAGGCAAGAGCCTTGGAGAGGCGGGAAGGGAGAGGGGAACGTTGGAAGGAGTTACGCATTCCAGACATTCCTGAGCCAGCTTTCCCGCCGGCAGAGCCGATGGAAATCGGAACAGCCCGCGCGCGCGCAGTTTCAAAGCCCAGTGAGGGGGCGAAGAAGGAGGGAAAGGGACCCCGGAAATGCTATCTCTGCCAACAGCCAGGCCACTTTGCCAGAGTCTGCCCCCAGAGGAAGGAATGGCAAGGGATGGTGGGAACTGTTGAGGGGGAAGAGCAGGGAGAAACGGAGCAGGTAAAAGCCAACGCCTGGTTGCCAGCAGGGCACTGCAGCCAGGCCAAAGAGCAGTGAAAGTGCCCCTTTCCCAAGTGCCAGTGCCAGAAGCTCCTCGACCTGCTCTAGTGATTGAAGTGTCGCTAGAGTTGCAAAATGGACACCCCCTAAAAATAAAGGCGCTGTTGGACTCAGGCAGCTCCTGCAATTTTATGAGCAAGGAGTTTGCGGCTGAACACCAGATACAGACTATCCCCTTAAGCAACCCCCTGCAGGTGACCACGATCGATGGCAGAGAACTGTTGGGAGGAGGCGTCAGCTTGCAGACCATCCCAATGATAATGAGGGTGGCAAGGCACACAGAACTGATAGCGTTTAATGTGGCCACCTTGGGAGGCGCTCCCATTATTTTGGGAATGAGCTGGCTAGCCCTACATGATCCGCTGGTGGGCTGGCATCAAAGAGTGGTTTCCTTCGGTTCCGCACATTGCTTAGAACACTGCAGGGGGGAAAAGGGGTCAGCAGGGGCCCAAGCCACCCTAGCAGGGACGGAAGTGATGGAGAAGGGGAAGGTGCCATCACAGTATGCTGATCTCAGCGACGTGTTCAGCGAGAAGGAAGCTGACCAACTACCCCCGCATAGGCCCTTTGATTGCCAGATCAATTTACTCCCTGGAGCACAGCTTCCTGTAGGCAGGTTGTATGCCATGTCAGACAGGGAGATGCAGGAGTTGCGAGCGTTCATTGACAAGAACCTGAAGAGAGGCTTCATCAGAGAGTCCAAGGCAGCGGGGGGTAGCCCAGTGTTTTTTGTGGATAAAAAGAACACGGACAAGCCGAGACTGGTATGTGACTTTCGGGCCCTAAATGCAGTGACAGAGCCGGTGGCTTTTCCTATGCCCAGGATTGATGATATTTTGACCAGGGTGCGAAAAGGAAAGATTTTTACAAAGCTGGACCTAAGGGGGGCGTACAACCTGATACGTATAAGGAAAGGGGATGAATGGAAGACCACCATGTTCACCCCTTTGGGGGCATTTGAATATCTCGTTATGCCTTTTGGATTACAAGCAGGCTCCGCGTGTTTTCAAGCCTTTATGAACCATGTACTGGGGCCTTTGCTCTACAAGAATTGCGTGGCCTTCTTAGATGACGTGTTGGTGTATTCGGAGAATGAGGAGCAACATGTGAGAGACGTCAGAGAAGTGTTGAGCAGGCTGCAAGCCAACAGACTGTGGGTGAAACTGGAGAAGTGTCAGTTTCATACCAAGGAGGTGGAATTCCTGGGGTACCGCTTGTCAGACAAGGGGTTGGCCATGGACCCCGGCAAGGTTCAAGCGGTGCTGGAATGGAAAACCCCCAAGACTAAGAAGGATGTGCAGAGGTTCCTAGGGTTTGGAAACTTTTATCGTAAGTTCATCCGAAACTTCGCTCACCTGACGGCGCCCATCACGGACTGTCTCAGCAGCAAAAAGAAGTTTGTTTGGACGGGGGAGGCGGAGCGAGCGTTTGAGGAACTGAAAAAGGCCTTCGCCTCTGACGAACAACTTCTACATGTGGATTTACAAAAAAAGCTGAGGGTCGAAACAGACGCTTCTGACAGAGCCATAGGGGCGGTGCTTCTTCTGCAGCCGGGGAAGGAGGGGTCCGAGTGGCGACCGTGTGCCTTCTTTTCGCGAAAGCTGAACAAATCTGAGAGAAACTACACGGTGTACGACCGGGAACTTCTTGCGATTTATGAGGCCTTCCGGAGATGGAGGCACCTACTAATTGGTGCACAACAGAAGGTGCAAGTACGCACGGACCATAAGAATCTAGAGTATTGGAGAACTGCGCGAGTGCTCAACCAACGGCAGTTGAGATGGGCCCAGGAGTTCTCCAAATTTAACTTTGAGATTTGTTACGTACCAGGCCAGGAGAACGTTAGGGCGGACGCTCTCTCACGCAAACCTGAATATTTGGAGGGAGAGGGTGCACCCGAAGAGACCCATGTCATTCCCGAGGATCGCTGGGTGTGCGGGGCGGCATTGGTGGGGCTAAGGGAACTGATAGAGGGAACGGTGCAGGATGAATATGCCCAGGACAAACTCAGGGGTCTCAGGAGGGAGGGAGACAAACCCGGGGGTTTTGAGGAGAGAAACGGGGCGTTGTACTACAAGGGAGCGTTATACGTACCTGAAGGAGAATTGAGGGAAAAGGTACTCAAGCAACTGCATGATAGCCCCACAGCAGGGCATTTTGGGCAACACAAAACCATGTGGCTGGTTACCAGGGAATTCTGGTGGCCCAAGGTCAGGGAAGATGTGCGGGAGTATGTGAGAGGGTGTGACCGATGTCAACGAGCCAAGGGGGAGAGGCGGGCACCGGCAGGTTTATTAGAACCACTACCCACGCCGGAAAGACCATGGGAGGCAGTGGCAATAGATTTTATGACTGATCTGCCCAGGTCCAAAGGGAAGACAGCCATTATGGTTGTGGTAGACCTGTTAACCAAGATGGCCCACTTTATAGCCTGCTCACATGCGGTCACAGCAGAAGAAACCGCTAAATTGTTTGTGGAAAATGTGTTTAGATTGCATGGTGCCCCCTTGAGGGTGGTTTCGGACCGAGGGAAACAATTTACTTCCAGGTTCTGGAGGAAGCTCATGAGCTTATTGCATGTAGAGGTGAATTTTTCCACTGCCCGCCATCCAGAAACCAACGGGCAGGCGGAAAGAGCTAATGGTGTCCTCCAGCAATATTTGAGGTGTTATGTGAATGACAGAGAGAATGATTGGGTGGAGAAGCTGGCGTTGGCAGAATTTGCCTATAACAATGCGGAGAACGTGTCCACGGGAATGAGCCCTTTTTTGGCCAATCACGGGTGTCATCCCCGAGCCTTCCCAGGGGGGGAGGGGGAGAACTGGAGCGTTCCAGCCGCAGAACAGTTCGTTGAAGAAATGGAAGCGATCCATCGCCAGCTCCAACTTAATTTAAACAGGGCGAAGGAGGAATATAAGAGGCAGGCAGACAAAACCAGAAGGGAAGGAGAAAGCATTAGGGTGGGGGACCAGGTGTGGTTGTCCACCCAAGGGTTACCATTTAAAGGAGGTTGTAAGAAGTTAAGACCCAAAAGGCTGGGCCCATTTGAAGTCACGCAACAGGTCAACCCAGTGGCTTTCAGACTCCGGTTACCTAACCACATGAAGTTGCACCCAGTGTTCCACAGATCATTGCTGTCACCGTATATAGGGGACAGAGAGGGGAGGGTCAATAGGGGACCAGCTATGGAGGAAAAAGAACACAGCTACCATGTAGCGGAGATTCTCGATTCCAGGTGGAGGGGAGAGCAAGTAGAGTATTTGGTAATGTGGGAAGGGGAGCCGGAGTCGGAAAACACCTGGGTCAGGGCAGAGGATGTAGATGACGAGGTTTTGATTGAAACTTTTCATCAGAGATTCCCTCGGAAACCCCAGCCAGTGGCGAGGTTCCGGAGGGAATACTTCGCCACCACCGACGAAGAAGAAGAGTTGGAGGGGTTCGCTGATTCCGAGGTGGAGGAGGATTCAGCGAGTCGGAACGAAGACCGATGGAGGGAAATGTTCGAGACGTCGGAAGATGAAGAGGATTCTTTTAGGGGTTTCAGCTCCTCACCGCCCAGAGGAGAGAGTAGGGGCGGGGGAGAGGGGGGCCCTGGAGGGGAGGTGGATGTCAGGGAACTGACATCGGAGGAAAGGGAAGTGGTAGGGCTCCCAGAGACTGGGAGAGAATCAACACCCAAAGCAGGGACCAGCAGGGGGAGCGCGGGGTCTCTGGAGGAGGATCTCAGTAATGCTGAGAGAGACGCAGCAGCCCAGGCAGGAAGCAGAAGGGGAGAGAAAGGGGTGAGAGACACTTCGAGCGAAAATAGCGGGGAGGTGTCAGAAGCAACTGCAGGGAGACCTATGCTTCGCCGGAAGCTGTCACGTCGTGAGTCCAGGAGACGCGTTTCCGTTAAGGAACTTCTTTGCTGGAAGCGCTTCCGCAGACAGCCACTGTCGGACTCTACAAGTGACTAGAGCAGACATGTCTGAGGAGCTCTGTCACACACAGAGGTTTGTGGGGTCGCACAAACTCTGAAGGGGCACTATTTTAAGCACAAGCAGCTAATCATCCCCTGACAGAGATACTATAGAGTTTTGCATGTTAAGAGTACAGTGGTACCTAAACCATTCAAAAACCAAGGCACGGATTCTGATTGGCTGCGGGAGCTTCCTGCACTCAAGTGGAAGCCACGTCGGATGTTCGTTTTCCGAAAAACATTCACAAACTGAAACACTTAATTCCGGGTTTGCAGCGTTTGGGAGCCGATTTGTTCGACAACTAAGCCGTTCGAGAATCAAGGTGCCACTGTACAGGGCAGAACATGGAAAATCCCTACGTCACAGTAGGAGGGTAGCTTACCAAAGTTCTGCCCCAGTTTCCAAGAGTCTTGCACATTCCCATTGGTCTCTACTAGCTGGAATGTAAAGGGCTCTGCGTAGAGATCAGAGTCTTTGTCTTCTGCTTTTACAAGGAATGGGCCTTTCGCTTTTCCGCTGCAGACCACCAGCAAAGATGTAACTAACATGGGAGCGTTGTCATTGAGGTCAGAGAGGTGAAGTTGGATAGTGCCTGTGCCAGTTTGTGGTGGAACACCTAATAGGGGGAACAAATGAGCACAATGCTAAAAAAGAGAGAGAGAGCAAATATTGCAGAGCAGGAAGGAACGCACAGAATGAGAAATGGATTTCACCCACTGGCTTTCGGCATCTGACCTCCTGAGCAAACACTTCCCACACTGTATTTCTCTGTTGCAAATGTCAGGTCATCCACATCATTCAAGCTGGACCTGTTTTGCAAACTCTCAAGAAAGGATCATCTAGGTCAGAGTTTACACTGGGGCCCAAGAAACGGCTCTATGACTGGGAAGCATTTCTAAGACAGCTTCTCAACATATTTTTAGACATCACAGGATAATTCTGTTGCTTTCATTTTCTGCCCGGAAATATTCAAAGCTGAGTGTTAGGTGCTAAACCAGAGCTGCCTTGGGACACTTTGCATCTTGCACCATTATTGTTTGAGAAGATGCTTACCGTCATCAATGGCGTGAATCACAATGGTGTATACGCTGTTGTTCACGTGGGGAGATTCTCTATCTAGTGTTTTCACATTTGTCACGGTCCCCGAGTGTTCGTCAACAGTCACCCAGCCACCTGGGTCAGAAGCTATTTTGTACCTTAAAGAGGAAATCAAAGGTTTTATTTTTAAATGAGCGATGAAGGAAGGCTCCAGAGTAGCTATCATGCAAGGTTTGCTTTCCCACCCTCCAAGAGATTGGAAATCAAGGGTATACTTAGTGCTGTGCTGTGCTGAACATTTCCTTCCACTTCATTTTCCAACCATTCTCCAACAGTGAAAAGAAAAAGAAACTGCACTCATAAAAGTCAGGTGGAAAGAAGAGTTTCTGTAAAATTTTCATGGGGGAGTGGAAGGCTTTGGTTGCATTTACATTACTTCCAAAATGGCTCTAGGGTTTTGAGAGTAGGGGTGTCAGGGAATTCAGCCTGAAGCAGTAGCAAAAATTGCCGCCACTCGCGTTTTTGTCCCAGGTCCAGCGCAGAACTTAATCTTGCAAATACAGTGGCTATTTGATCACATAATTCTTGGGGGTCTTTATCTAATTTTACAGCCAATACATAATTTGTGGTGGGGTTTATTTGTATGGTTTTGACATTTCATTTACATTGAAATGTATGGCGTGAAAATGTTACAAATTACCGTATTTTTTGCTCTATAAGACTCACTTGTTCCTTCCTAAAAAGTAAGGGGGAATATGTGTGCGTCTTATGGAGCGAATGCAGGCTGCGCAGCTATCTCAGAAGCCAGAGCAGCAAGAGGGATTGCTGCTTTCACTGCGCAGCGATCCCTCTTGCTGTTCTAGCTTCTGAGATTCAGAATATATTTTTTCTTGTTTTCCTCCTCCAAAAACTAGGTGTGTCTTGTGGTCTGGTGCATCTTATAGAGCGAAAAATACGGTATGTTAAATTTGTGAAGTAAGCAAGTCCCCATTTTGTATTTCTATGTTGTGAACTGCCCTATGATCTTTGGGTGATGGGCGATATACAAATTAAATAAGTAAATAATAGGGCAGAATTAATTGTGTAAACTATGTTAAATAGCAGACAGCAAGATGAATGGCATAGTATTAGGTGAAAAACAAACAGCCGTGGAAAGAAAATGCATCCATTCTCCAGTAGTCTGCATTCTGCAGCCTTCCTGGGTTTCCACAGCTGAGATGGAAGGCAGGGAGGCTGTCTTCCATGCACCAGACAGCAGTTTACCATTTTCTTAAAAAGAAAACTTCTTTGACAGTAAAAGCACTGCAATTGCTACAGAAACAAAAATCAGGGTGTGCAACAATCTCAGTAACGTGGTAACCATTCTCCCCCAGTATCTCCCACTCCTATAATACCCTAGGGCAGGCATAGGCAAACTCCAGCCCTCCAGATGTTTGGGACTACAATTCCCATCATCCCTAGCTAACAGGACCAGTGGTCAGGGATGATGGGAATTGCCCAAACAGTCCCAAACATCTGGAGGGCCAAAGTTTGCCTGTGCCTGCCCCAGGGGAAGACATCCTGATGCTGATGCTCCCATGTTGTAACTCCACCCATGAGACTTCTTTTCAGTTTAGGAAGCATGAGCAGCCAGGTAAGTATACTGTTCTGCAAAGATACTTTAAATTTGGGAGCATGGTGACCACATACACACTACCCACGGTCAACTTGCAACAGTAATGTAAGGTCCAAATTTATTTATTTTTAATGTTAAGGACATTTTTAAAGTGCTCCATGAATGAAGCAGGAAAAGAGAAGCAAATTTCACAGGGGAATGAAACATTTGAAAAATCGGAAGAAAGGTTTTGACACAGCACTCAAACAGGTAGACTACTCATGCTTAAAGGAAGAAGAATAAGAGTTTGGATTTGATATCCCACTTTATCACTACTCTAGGGAGTCTCAAAGCAGCTAACAATCTCCTTTCCCTTCCTCCACCCCACAACAAACACTCTGTGAGGTGAATGGGGCTGAGAGACTTCAGAGAAGTGTGACTGGCCCAAGGTCACCCAGCAGCTGTATGTGGAGGAGCGGAGACGCGAACCCGGTTCACCAGATTACGAGTCTACTGTTCTTAACCACTACACCACACTTGGCAAAATGGCGGTCATGGGACACTTGATTGGGCAAAGTGTAATGTTCAATGACTCCCTGTACTCTTGGGTTCTTGAATCTATTCCTCCTCACTCTCACTGAAATGGAACCCTAAAGCAAGCTCCTTTGGAAGACCCAATCATTTGGGACATGCGTACAAGAATGACCAGCAGATCTTCCCCACCTTATGATGTGTGGTGTTGTGTCTGGGTCCTTGGCTATGTAATGTGCAATCGTGTTCCCAGGGGTAATCCCTTCCTCTTTCCAAAGAACAAGAGCAGGAGGATGGAACTTAGGAGCATCATTCTCATCAATGATATTTATGTTCACATATGCTTCCTGGTTGCCTGGAGAACTCCGCATCTGACCGCCTTCACAGAAAAAGAAGGGCTCTTCGTTTTCCACAGAAATCACGAGTCTCCTCTTGTTATGTTTGTCGTAAACCAAAGGCTGAAAATAAAAGATGCAGATCAACCACAAAATCACAATCTCCCATTAGTAAATTCTGACTAACTATACACAAGAACCAGTGGGGTGGGGTGGGGTGGGGGGGTTGTAAATGATAACGTGCTGCTACCCAAATCTTGATAAAAGTTCTAGGCTTGGAACAATTTTTCAAACCCTGTCAATAGCTTTGTTCATCTACATTACCTTTATGATGCTTAAAACCCCTTCATTGGTATCAGGATCCGTCTCAATGCTGAAGTTCTCTGTATCATCTCCTCCCAATATCTTATACTTGGCTCTCCAAGCAGGTGTCTTGGGAGAATCTTTATCTTCCACCTGGAGGCGAAGGATGCCATGTTCTGTTTTGCCTTCTGGGATGTTCAGATAATGCTTGGAAGACACAGATAGGCCATCTCAGTGAACAAAAGACAGCTCCAAACATTTCCTTCCATTTTCTGTCACACTGCAATGTGACCAAGATACATAACCCAGGGTGGAGTGGACTGCTAAGGAGATTCCTCTATAAGCACAAGGAAATCCTGCTTGCCTATCTTCCCACTGTGCGCTGTTTTGAGGCGTAGGAAGTGGAGACAGGGGGAAAACCCCACTGCAGAAGTGGGACATGTTATACTGAGTCTCCACCCCCATCGCTCAGCCCGGACACTGATGTCCAGCTCTGAGGGCCTTCTGGTGGTTCCCTCACTGTGAGAAGTGAGGTTACAGGGAACCAGGCAGAGGGCCTTTTTGGTAGTGGCGCCTTCCCATCAGATGTCAAGGAAATAACTGACTTTTAGAAGACATCTGAAGGCAGCCTTGTTTAGGGAAGTTTTTAATGTTTGATGTTTTATCGTGGTTTTAATATTCTTTGGGGAGCTGCCCAGAGTGGCTGGTGAAACCTAGCCAGAAGGGCAGGGTATAAATAATTTTTTTGTTGTTGTTCCTGCTAGTGCAACTATTTAATTGAATCTGCCCCCAGGATTGGACTGTGCAGTTGCATTGATAAAGTGTGGTCCTCAATTATGCAGAGAGTTCTACTCTTGAATTCCTGGCACAACACTAGGGAAAGTCAGTGCATGGGCAGTGACATGCAGAATGACTCCAGAAGCAGGGTTTGTATACATGCCACTGACCCCTGTACAGAGTTTGTCATTTGCATGTTTTTTACTTATTTTGAAGCATTTCCAATCTTCTTCATATTTTAGATTCTCCAAGCAGCATACAAAAATAGACTCAGTAATGACAGAGCCCTATCCTAGAGGTCAGGGAAAAGCTGGGCATGACTTAAGCATATCCAAGAACCAGGGTGAATCTGATTCAAACAATAAAAGAGAGTCCAAATAATTTACATTTTTGTAGAATTTGCAGTAGCATTCTGATTAGGCTGTATACCTGCAGAGCTGTCAGCACTGACGGGAAATAATGCCTTAAAGTATGCCCTTAAAAAGGCAAACCGTTTGACTTCATAACTGGGACCTGGAAAACTCTCTCCCACCCTGACAATAGCCCTCAAGCAATATGTCCTTACAGTTCCTTTAGCAAGCAGTGGTGCGTTGTTGTTTGAATCTTCCACAGCAATATTAATGGTTGCTGTTGATGACAGCCGTGGATTCCCATGGTCTGTAGCTTTGACCAGAAGTCTGAAAGCCGAGGTCTCCTTGAAAACGTTAAGATATGAAAACATCATCACTCTCCATATGTCCGAGATGATATTGGTGTGAATTCATTAACTCCAAAGCCATGCAAACTTTCCAAAGAGGAAAGATGCATGTGCAAAATGTAAGGCCCGTGGTCTGAATGACCAAGTTAGAATCCAGCTTTCCTGAAATGACCACAATTAGCCACCAGAAACTTTGGATTGATTCTGCTGCTAAGATACCTATTAGCTTTATTCAATTGTTTTCCCCATGCATGTTGTGTGGCCACAACTGAGACCGCCTTTAAAGATGAGTTTTGAGGTCCATGGCCTTGGGTAAATTCAAATGTTTTTGCTCCATGGTGTAATTTGCACAGGACCGTAATTCTGTATAAATATGGCATTTAGACCCTATGGTGGTGGAGGTGTTCCCCATCCCTCATCTCATTCTCTCAGCACCAGTGATGTAGGACAGAGCAGTAACAGATGGTATGTTGAGGAGGTGGCACTTACCTGACCTCATAGAATCATAGAGTTGGAAGAGACCACAAGGGCCATCAAGTCCAACCCCCTGCCAAGCAGGAAACACCATCAGAGCACTCCTGACATATGGTTGTCAAGCCTCTGCTTAAAGACCTCCAAAGTAGGAGACTCCACCACACTCCTTGGCAGCAAATTCCACTGTCGAACAGCTCTTACTGTCCGGAAGTTCTTCCTAATGTTTAGGTGGAATCTTCTTTCTTGTAGTTTGGATCCATTGCTCCGTGTCCGCTTCTCTGGAGCAGCAGAAAACAACCTTTCTCCCTCCTCTATGTGACATCCTTTTATATATTTGAACATGGCTATCATATCACCCCTTAACCTCCTCTTCTCCAGGCTAAACATGCCCAGCTCCCTTAGCCGTTCCTCATAAGGCATCGTTTCCAGGCCTTTGACCATTTTGGTTGCCCTCCTCTGGACACCTCCCAGCTGTTGAGTCACTGCTGCTTACTGGGAAGGGCAGAGCTCTGGGGAAGCCCCCACACTGCAAATGCAGCAATAGGAGCCTGCTGATGCATTTGCACCATGTTGACCTTCCCAGCACCTCCATTTTTCCTCCCAATAAGCAGCAGCTCAGTATCAGGTGGTCAGGTAAGCTCCACTGCACCACCACCACCCATCTGCTACTGGAGCAAAGTGAAGGCAAAAGGTCACTCAGTGACTCATTGCTAAGGTGATCAGGCTGAGCCAGTTCTCCCTGACCCAACACCAACATTGATGGCCCATTTGTTTACACTGCATTTGTTTGCCTTGCATGGGATATTTTTTTACAAAGATTAGGCTGCTGAAAGGCAATTTGTAGAGGAAATACTAGGGCAGGGGATTTAAAGAGTGACATACTGAAGGCAAAATTATTTTCACAAGTGTATACATGCCGAAAGGGGGGGGGCAGAGCTTAAGAAGACAAGATTTATTTACAAGTTCTATACCTGATAATCTGAGCATCCCGTAACACGAATCAGGCCACTTGAAGAATCAATGGTGAAAATAGGTTCTTTTGTACGAGGTGTCTGCAAAACCAAAGAATGTTCCACTAGAGAATTAGGAGTGCCTTCTTCATCCTTGTCATAGGCCGTGGCATTGAACACTGGTTCATCTATGATTGGGAAAGGTGCAGTGTTTATAGCAAGGGTATAATACAGAGCCTAGGACTTGGCGATCAGAAGGTCAGCGGTTCGAATCCCTGTGACGGGATGAGCTCCCATTGCTCAGTCCCTGCTCCTGCCAACCTAGCAGTTCGAAAGCACATCAAAATGCAAGTAGATATCCGGGCGGGAAGGTAAATGGCATTTCCTTGCCCTGCTCTAGTTCGCCAGAAGTGGCTTAGTCATGCTGGCCACATGACCCAGAAGCTGTACGCCGGCTTCCTCGGCCAATAAAGCGAGATAAGCGCCACAACCCCAGTGTCGGCCAGTGGCGTAGCGTGGGGGGTGCAGGGGGGGCCGGCCGCACCGGGCGGAACATCCTGGGGGGGGCGCTCGCACTCGCAGCTCTCTGCCCCTAGGGCAGAAGGGGCGCAAATTACTTGCCTTGTCCCGGGTGCTGACAACCCACGCTACGCCACTGGTGTCGGCCACGACTGGACCTAATGGTCAGGGGTCCCTTTACCTTTATAGTGTGTCTTTACTATACAGTTGTACCTCAGAAGTCGAACGCTTTGCAACTCGAACGTTTTGGCTCCCAAAAGCCGCAAACCCAGAAGTGAGTGTTCCAGTTTGCGAACGTTCTTTGGAACCCGAACATCCGACGCAGGTTCCGCAGGTTCCGATTGGGTGTGGGAGGTTCCTCCAGCCAATCAGAAGCTATGTCTTGAATTCTGAATGTTTTGGAAGTTGAACAGCCTTCTGGAACGGATTCCGTTCGACTTCTGAGGTACGACTGTACTTCCATTCTTGGCACTTGTATAGTTATGCCCACCTCTTGGCAATCTCCACACGTGGGCAAATTTGTTACCAGAATCAGAGCAAAGCCACCAGCTTTTACCAGAGACTGCTCAGTGCCTTCTCGTTTGCCTGCTGCAACCCCTAGCCATGACTTTAGGCTCCACCAATGCCAGCAACTCCATCCTGAGTAAAGGTGGCTGGGAAGCAGAGAGGTGGAGAGGTGGAGTGGAGAAGAAAGGAAAGTCTTTCACTTCTGTGAAGAAAGGAAGAGGAGGTCTTGAACAAAATTAGATGGTAGGACAAAGGGTGTGATGACGGTGGAAAATGAGATGGATAGATAGAGGATAAGAAAGATGAAAGCTGCTATAGGAGGAGGAAGTGAATGTAAAAGGACCAGAGAAGGGATGAAAGGCAAATGGGAGAAGAAATTACAGGAGATGAGTAAAGATGCTTTAGGAATATGGGGTGGGAAAAGGAACAATATAAAATAAAAAGCCTTCTTTACTTAGATCCTCTGGGTCAGCAAATTCTTCCTAAAATGGGAAAACTGAGTCAAAATAACTCCAGATCAAATTTCTGTACTTAGCTTAAGGAAAGCTGAGCCATAAAGAAAATGCTGTCTGTGCCAAAGAAGTTGGCAATTTCCAAAGATGGACTAAATAGCAATAGAAAATGATCTCAGCCGATTATGCCAAAGTCTGTCTGCACTGGCTACCATTTTGTGACTGGCTCTGCCACTGCTCTGTCATTTTGTGACAGGTTGGCTTCAGTAATCCTTGACAAGGACCATATGCAGCGAAGCTATCAACAGTATCCAGGATACTCACTTCTGTCGTGGTTTTCTTTCATTGTGATGTTAAATTCCTTTTTAGAAAACTCAGGCGCATTATCATTTATATCCTTGATTTTAACATTGAAGAGTAAAGATCTATCCACTATTTCATTCGTCGTCCTATCCGCAACATCAAAACGTATCTGAACGATGGACAATCAGCAAGAAAATTAAATTAGCGACTGGTTCATGTGTTCTATGGACTTCTAAAAAGAAAAAAAGTTTAAAGTAAAGTAAATACCGTGAAAGAAGGGTTTCTCTCTCGATCAATGGAACGGTGCACAGATACATGTCCATTCACATCATCCTCGATAGAAAACAGTCCTGGCTCTGGATATTCATCCACACCAGGTCCACTGATTAAATATTTCACATTTATATCACGGTTGCGTGATACATCATTAAAGAGCTACAAAGCAAAAGAGGCTGTCAATCAAAGGTTAATCTTATCAGCAGAGTAATATTTTAATGGCAAGATTCTTCTACATTTTACTATTCTGATAATCCTAGGGACTCAGCTACATTAGTCAAAAAACCACCTTTTTTAATGTATTATAAACATGCAACACCAGATGGCCCCAGAGAGCAAGAAAAAAATTCTAAGCGATTTTCCAGAGCATTTTTCTTCTTCTTTTGTTTTAACAATTTAATTTCTGACTTATTTATAGCGGGGGGGGAATCCTGTGTGTAGATCCACCCCTAATGTAGATTTTTTGTGTTGTTTTTTTAAAAATTAATAATAATAATAGTATTTATCACCATCAGCAGCATGATTCTTAAGAAAAGTTTCCCACCCTTAATTCTTGTGCCATCTCACAGATGTTTTAGTGATGCCAATGCCATTGCAATGAAATCCTCAAGGCGCATATTTAACACACACAAAATCCCAAGAGTTACAGTTTGGTGACACACAACAGTCAGTCCTTTTATTGTAAGAGAGTACATTCAATTATAATGACCAATCTGCAAGTATATTAGTAAATAATAATCTCTCAGACAAATGCCAAATAAGAAAAGGGAACAGACAAGGCTGCCCTTTATCTCCACTGTTGTTTATTTTGCCGTTGGAAATATTACTTCAGAATATAAGGGGAAACAGGGAAATCAAAAGTATAGAAGTCAGGCATAGAACTTACAAATTTAAAAAAATATTTATATTTGCAACAACGACAGCTAGAGTTTTGTTAGCCCAAAGATGGAAAGCAAGGGAGGTCCCAAGTAAGGAGCACTGGCAGAACCAGCAGGTTTAACACATGAAAAATAGAGCAAAAAGAGTATCTATTTAAAGAGGAGTGGAAAATATTTGCTGAGTATTTGTAAAACAACTGTGCACAGCTGAAGATGCTGGCAGCATTAAGATAAATTCAACAGTGTGATTAATATTTGAATGATTTAAATTGGGGAGCTGAGTAAAATGGTTACAGTAAAATATGCAGGAATGATAGACAAGTGAAATGAACCATGGGAAGGAGAAGGAGGGCAGTCGATGGATATATAGTATTTTGTAAAATGCATATTTTGAGATGCATAACTTGAAAACTTAATAGAAACTATTTGTTAAAAAAAATGAGATATGTGCAATTTTTAAGTGGCACAGACTAAGAGATACAATTATATAGGCTACTTCTTTGCTCCGTTACAACTCTGAATTTTCTGAAGTGTTTTTAAAAATTGCCTCCTAAAATATAGTTTAAAGAAAGTGCCAGAGACTGTGCATGTGTGTTTTGTGGGGAGGAGACAAAAAAATTGTGCCAGAAGATAAGTAAACATTGCCAGTGACACTTATATTTAAAGAAGAAGATTATAAACATGCACAGGCTTGAAATTTCCAATTGTAGCTTCCTCCTGTATTAAGCTTCAATAGGGCCTGTCATCCATGTGACAAGCATGAAAGTGAGGACTTAGAGACTTGCCAAATCGAGTCTTCCTTGGTTTGGAGACTTCCTAGTAACTCCCACTGACATTCTTCTGGGGGGTGGAGTGCAGATACTCTTGATCATCTTTAAGGTGGTAATTCGCCAGCCCCTGACCCAATTTCCATTTATTTAAAAGCAATCCACACTGTGACCTTGGCAGAAAAACTTAAAGCTCTCTGCCTGGCCTAGGAGATGAGGGTCACTCATCCCCACAGTTCAGATGATTGATCTAATGATTTGGGATGGGGTACTAGCCGTCTTCTCAGCTTATCTACAAGGATCAGATGTGGGGAAGCTGTGAAGCTGTGGGCATGTGGTGTGCATCTGAGAATGGCCACATCTGCACCTTGCATGTAGCAGTCATGGCTCCCCCCTCACTGGGCTGCAATTTCCTGAGCAGTTTAACAATCAATTCCTCTTCCCAGGGTACTCTGGAAATTGTAACTCAGAGCACAGGGGTCTCCTAACAGCTTTCGGCACCCTTAAACTACAGTTCCTATGTGATCAGAATGCTTTGAATGTAGGGTGAAGATGTGGTCAGAGAAGGTGTCTATAGGTGTCTATTCTTGGGCAAGGTGATTGAGCGAGTGGTTGCTCGCCTGGAAGAAGCGGACCATTTGGATCCCTTCCAGTCGGGATTCAGGCCTCATCGCGGGACTGAAACTGCCTTGGTCGCACTGGTTGATGATCTCCGGCGGGCTAGGGGCAAAGGTGAGAGCTTTTTCCTAGTTCTGCTGGATCTCTCAGCGGCGTTTGATACCATCGGCCATAACATCCTTCTGGACCATCTTGAGGGGCTGGGAACTGGGGGCACTGTCATACAGTGGTTCCGCTCCTTCCTCCTGGGCCGTGTTCAGAAAGTGGTGGTGGGGGATGAGTGTTCAGACCCCTGGGCTCTCACTTGTGGGGTGCCTCAGGGTTCTGTCCTCTCCCCCATGCTTTTCAACATTTACATGCAGCTGCTGGGAGAGATCAGGAGGTTTGGGCTGGGTGTTCATCAGTATGCGGATGATACCCAGCTCTACCTCTCTTTTAAATCAGAACCAGTGAAGGCGGTGAAGGTCCTGCGTGAGTGTCTGGAGGTGGTTGGAGGATGGATGGCGGCTAACAGATTGAGATTGAATCCTGACAAGACAGAAGTACTGTTTCTGGGGGACAGGAGGCGGGCAGGTGTGGAGGATTCCCTGGTCCTGAATGGGGTAACTGTGCCCCTGAAGGACCAGATGCGCAGCCTGGGAGTTATTTTGGACTCACAGCTGTCCATGGAGGCGCAGGTTAAATCTGTGTCCAGGGCAGCTGTGTACCAGCTCCATCTGGTACGCAGGCTGAGACCCTATCTGCCTGCGGACTGCTCGCCAGAGTGGTGCATGCTCTGGTTATCTCCCGCTTGGACTACTGCAATGTGCTCTACGTGGGGCTACCTTTGAAGGTGACCCGGAAACTACAACTAATCCAGAACGCAGCAGCCAGACTGGTGACTGGGAGCGGCCGCCGAGACCATATAACACCGGTCTTGAAAGACCTACAGTGGCTCCCAGTACGTTTCCGAGCACAATTCAAAGTGTTGGTGCTGACCTTTAAAGCCCTAAACGGCCTCGGTCCAGTATACCTGAAGAAGCGTCTCCACCCCCATCGTTCTACCTGGACACTGAGATCCAGCGCTGAGGGCCTTCTGGCGGTTCCCTCACTGCGAGAAGCCAAGTTACAGGGAACCAGGCAGAGGGCCTTCTCGGTAGTGGCGCCCTCCCTGTGGAACACCCTCCCACCAGATGTCAAAGAGAACAACAACTACCAGACTTTTAGAAGACATCTGAAGGCAGCCCTCTTTAGGGAAGCTTTTAATGTTTGATGTATTTTAATATTCTTTTGGAAGCCGCCCAGAGTGGCTGGGGAAACCCAGCCAGATGGGCGGGGTATAAATAATAAATTGTTGTTGTTGTTATTATTATTATTATTATTATTATTATTATTATTATTATTAATAATAATAATAATATCATCCACTTTAGACCATGCCCCCACCTGCAAGTGGCCCCTGAAGGGTTGACAAAGGGCAAATATGGCCCTCAGGCAGAAGAAACTCCCAACATGCACACACTTTAAGGTGCACACACAATTTTCTTGGCTGTTCTTCCTGCAACACATGAGCAAACGTATCAGGGCACAAGTTGTTGAAGGCTTGACTCAATGCAAATTGCCCTTGGGGAACACAGCCAGAAACACAAAAAGCTAGACTATAAATATGCAAGGCTTTCCAACACGTTACACATTGGCTTTTACCTCTCCGACACGTTTTGGGAACGGCCCTTTGTCTTCCTCCTCAAGTTCTAGGGTGGTAATAACCCATCTCCTTTTGGTGCGACGCAAAGGACGAAGACTGTCGAGCAGCTTCAGATCCTGGGAGTGAAAAGAGCGCACTTATGTTACAGCCACCTATGCGCATCACTGTAGCAGGTCCTCTTTTTCAAAACAAACATTAAAATATAGGGAGCTTAACATAATGTTCCAAATATATCCTTCGGCCCCACACTGATAAGTTCAGTAACAGAAGATAAGCTTCCTCCTTTGTTCATTGACCTGTGGGACTTTCATACACATGCCATAACTAGATGAATATGTACATAACTTCTTAAGGACTCAGAATCTAAAATCTGTCCAGCCTCATCAAAATATAGACCCAGATTCAATTATCCTCCCCCATCAACAGACACACAAGCCATTGTAAAAAAAAAAAAGATTTGCAGATAATGTCTATCCGGTTTTTAAAGTACCGTGGTACCTCTGGTTACGTACTTAATTCATTCCAGAGGTCCGTTCTTAACCTGAAACTGTTCTTAAACTGAAGCACCACTTTAGATAATGGGGCCTTCAGCTGCTGCTGCACTGCTACTGTGAGATTTCTGTTCTCAACCTGAAGCAAAGTTCTTAACCCAAGGTACTATTTCTGGGTTAGCAGAGTCTGTAACCTGAAGCATATGTAACCTGAAGCGTATGTAACCAGAGGTACCACTGTAATGTTATCTACTGGAGAACTTAACCGAGTCCCCACCTGACTGCTTCTCTTGTGGACGGTCTTCCTTAGACTGCGGTCATCTCCCAGGACATGGTAGAAGCTGTTGATGGCAAGAACCTTAATGGATGAAGAAAAGGACAAGAGTAAGAAGGATGCTGCATTGGCAATACCCAAAAGCCAGGCAACTTTGACATCTGTAATGAATGTGTTTTTCAATTAAAGATCTGGCTTTGTTAGGAATGTGATGTTTTCACTGGGTGATTGAGGCTGTTGTGGCCACAGAGGCTTCAAAATCCAAGGGTGCTTATAATGCTATAATGTCCCATAATCTCTTTCCACACCCCGGCAGTGTCTTCCCATGTTCCTCAACGCGGGAATATGCGCCAACAAGCACCAACCTATTTTATTCACCCCTGCCCTGAACATTTATGCCAATGTTGCCCTTCCATTCACCTGAAAAACTGAACAAAAAATGAGTCAACTCTGTAGAGGTCACCAGCTTTCCCTGTTCTGTGTCATCTGCCTTGATGCAACAAACTTACTCAGAACTGTAGCTGTTTTCCTAAGGATTATACTCAACTATAACGTAACTGTCATTTGCAATCAACTGTATCTGGCCAAGCACTGAAACGTTGCTGAACCTGTTATATCATGGTTGATCTCCAAGGTATCTGCGTCAAATTTCTCTGGGTTGCTCTACTCAACAGTTAATTACTCAATAAGTCTTCCTCTGGGACTTCCTCTATGACTTCCCTGTTTAAGGACTGTGCAGAAAATGCATTTAATATAGAACAGCCTTCCCTGACCTGGTGCCCTCCGGATGTTTTGGACTACAACTCCCATCATCCCCAGCCAGCAAGGCCATGTTGGCTGTGGCTGATGGGAATTGTAGTCCAAGAACATTTGAAGGGCACCAGATTTCAAAAGGTTAGTAAGGAAAGCAAGCACAAAGCAACTAACTGGGACCGTGCATCGGATTATATCTTACCTGTGCTTAAGGAGCTGGAATGCTTCTGAGTGTCAGGATTTACTTTTAAAGCCCTACACAGCTTGGGACCTGAAGAAATGTCTAATTCCACACCAACTTTCCTGGGCACTGAGGCAGTATTCAGAGCTGCAGCTGCTTGTCTTTCCCTGCTATTTGAGATGAGTCAAGTGGACAACAGGGAGAAGACCTGTTCTTTTGTGAAACCCCACTTACAGAAGTCTCACCCCAGATAGGCTCACCCGTCCCCTACATCACAGAATAATCCTATACATGGTATCCAGAAGTAAACCCTACTGAATTTGATGGGACTTAAGGACTTGCCGATCAGAAGGTCGGCGGTTCGAATCCCTGTGACGGGGTGAGCTCCTGTTACTTGGTCCCAGCTCCTGCCAACCTAGCAGTTCCAAAACACGTCAAAGTGCAAGTAGATAAACAGGTACCACTCCAGTGGGAAGGTAAACAGTGTTTCTGTGTGCTGCTCTGGTTTGCCAGAAGCAGCTTAGTCATGCTGGCCACATGACCCGGAAGCTGTACGCCGGCTTCCTCAGCCAATAAAGCGAGATGAGCACTGCAACCCCAGAGTCGGTCACAACTGGACCTAACGGTCAGGGGTCCCTTTACCTTTTTACTTCCATGTAAGTGGGTATAGGATTGCCACCCTTAATCACTTTTCAGCGCCATATGAAAACCTTTTTATTTCCCCAGACTTTTGCCACGTGCAGGAATTTGAATCATGAATGTTTACTACTGCTTTTACCCTGCACCTTTACGATTTTGCTAGTGTTCTGGTGCATTCTTATTTTATTTTTAACAGCTGTAAACTACCATGATAACTCTATATTGAACAGCAATATAAAAAGTATTATTCCTAGATATTGATGCATAAGAAATTTCAACAAGGTTTTTCCACCATCTGTAAGAATGGGTACAAATCAGACTATGGTAAGTACGCCTATGATTTCAGCAGGAATGTAAAGTGCTCAACTTTGGCTGGATCACAACCAGCACTTATAAGTAATGGAAATACTCAACTTACTCCTGGAGTCTAGACTCAATCAAATTTTGGTTTCATTAACCAACATCTGTAATTTTATCCCAATGTACCAGCAAATGTAGCAGTTCCAAACACAATGTACCTTCAGGCTAACCCCACCCCCAACATTTCTCTTGTTCAGATTCTACAATTCAAGGATGTTCCAACCCAGCATTGCCCAACCCGGTAACCCTCCCAGATGTTTGTGCTGGTTACTTATGCTGCACGTTGTAGTCCTTGGAGAAGGCAAAGCTAACTCAAGACAGATAAGACAATACTTGAACAAACATATGCAAATATTATGATATACTGGTGCAGCGGTTCTTGGATGACCGAGATGATCACTTCCCAAACAAACTGATAAGATAAGCAAAACACAGGATATTTTCAGCTTAGAGAAAAGGTAGCCAGGGAGGTTTTGATACAGGTGTTCCTGGGAATGACTGAAATATGCAAAAACTCCTAAATGTTTCCGGTGATTAGACATCAGAAGTGAAAAGCAATGCCTAGCATGGTAAATATACGCATGCTTCTTTCACCTAATGTTCCACACAGGACACACCAAACCATCGTTTAGCACAATGTCTGAATGCAGTCAGTGACTTGCTTAAGGTCACCTACCAAGTTTGTGGCTAAGGAGAAATATAAACCCAACCATCTTTGGGAACTGTAGCCAAAGGATATTTTCAATTTATCATTCCAAGCATTTATGAAAAAACAAACAAATCCTTGAAGTCATCTGCCTTCACATACCTACATGGCAGCTGGAATACAGAGTTCATTCAAACTGAAATAATGTCAGAGTGATGAAAACGAAGAAAGAGTAAACATGAAAGAACAACGGGGGAAGAATTTGTATGCAAGGATAAGAAGTGTTTAAACCAAGTTCTATTCTCACTGATGCCTGTATCCTTTTCTTCCCTCAAGCAAGAAAGAAGATCGGCCTAGGAATTGTGAAATAAGACATGTGCTATTCACATTAACTGGGGCATATCACACTTCAGTTATAATAACTTTCTGTTGACTATTGGGGCATGTTCTGGAACAGTTCCTCAGTTTTCTTTTTTGCAGCAGGCATGCACTTAATCCCTTGTAACAAAAACAAAGCCCTCTGCTCAATAGCAATCCTTTCGCCACAAAAGCTTGGAGGGGCTGCTCAGTGCTGGAAACATGTTCCAGAGATGGCATCAATAAATTATCAGCAGGGTTTCAAAAGAACCCAAAACTACTAATCCTTAAGAAAATGGTTCTAGAAGTTAATGAGAGCTTTACATGTGTTCTGAGACAGGGTGTTGAAGAATTCTTCTTAAAGTGGGATTTGGGACAAAATGAAGTTTCCTTCAGGTAGAATTATTTGTAAATAAAACATAAAAGGTTGGAAGAGAGATTGAAATCCACCTGGTTGGCTCTATTCTAGCCAGTTCCCTTTGGGCTGTGAATAACTGTAGACAAAATTACAGATAGGTAGCCGTGTTGGTCTGCCATAGTCAAAATAAAAAAATTCCTTCCAGTAGCACCTTAAAAACCAACTAAGTTAGTTCTTGGTATGAGCTTTCGTGTGTATCTGAAGAAGTGTGCAAGCACACGAAAGCTCATACCAAGAACTAACTTAGTTGGTCTTTAAGGTGCTACTGGAAGGAATTTTTTTATGTAGACAAAATGTCAGACTTGGGTCAGGAAGTCCTATATTCACATTTCTGCTCAGCTAGGAAACAAACTGGTTGATTTCTCCGTGGAATGCTTGCTATCTCCAACTTAGCCCAACCTATCTTGTTGTAAATTAGAGGGGAACTATGCATGCAGTCCTGATCTCTTTGGAAGGAGTGTGGGATAAACTAATATCAGAAGAGGAGGAGGAGGAGGAGAAAAATGGGCAGCCAGCTACATAAAAATATAGGCAATTCATTAGGTTCTAGCAGCTTATGGCTGAACTATACCACAGTGGGGGGAAATCCATTCTGATAAGACAGTGGAACATGTTGCACTGCAAAGTTGTACAATCTCCTTCTCTCAAGACATTTTTAAAGGAATAGCTTGTTTTACAGAATGTTGATGCTGTTACGTCACTGAAACCTCAGGAATTTAAGTTTTCATAATGCCTGGTGCCATGCTGGAAACAGAGCAAACAACAGCATGACGGAACACCAGAGTCCCACGAGGATCTGTCCTACCCCACAAAAGAATGCAGAATTGCTTTTAGCTTGCTGGCTACTTCGCTTTCCAATAGCTTAAAAAAAGTTCTTGGTCCCAAAGAAGGGTCTGTTACAGTGCAATCCTGATGACAGTAGCTAGTCTCATTGAGTTCAGGAGGACACATTCCCCAGCATGTGTGCCTAGATTGATTGATTTATTGAACTTATATACTGCTCTATATCCGGGAGTCTCAGGGTGGGTCACAGAATAAGATCAAGATATAAAACCACAAAATACATAATAAAAATAAAAACAATAGCCCCCCCCCAATCAGCATTATTCTTCTTGTAACACTGAGACAATGTGCTAAGCTTTAGTACTTGGGGCAGTGGGATGGTAGAATCTGCACAAGGCAAAAAGATTTGACTTTTATCTAGATTTGTAGTTTCAGGAAGCAGCAGCTATGTTTTAGACACACTTGGTATCTTTCCAATTCAACTCATATTTTGGAACAATTTAGATGTTGTTGAAAAAGGGATCTATTTTCCCCCATTCATTTAACAAGGGGGGGGAGAGGTTCAAAACACTAGAAGGATATTGGAACAATTTTGTCTTCACATGAGAGGAATACTGACTGCTTAGGAAACTGCCAGACCTGGAGAGAACTTGAATTGCACTTATCTAAAGGGAAAACAACTGATGATATTAACCAGTAGTAAGGTTTTAAAAAGCTTACTGGGAAATGATATATAATGAATTGAAAATATTTTTGAAATAATGTTTGTAAAAAACAAACCAACCCAAAACCTTTCCTTTGGGGAATTATAGGGATGGAACTACCCAAACTGTATAGAAATGTATTCATGTATGCAACTACAGTGGCAAGAACGTTAAATGGAAAGAAGTCCCAGCAAAAGAAGAATGGATACAAAAACTTATGGAATATGCAGAAATGGCAAAACTTACCGGAAAAATAAGAAATCAAGATAAGAAACTTATTATAAGAGAATAGAAATGGTTTGTTGAATATTTACAAACTAAACAGATAAGAACATTGACAATGGCAGGATTATTGTAATAACCTTATGAGTATATTTTTAAAACAGACGAAAAAATGAGCAAATTAAGTTAATTTGAATAAGCCATGGGGACCAACAGCAGTCCAAAAGAGCTTAAAGGCACCAGAAAAAGCCTGGGGAAATAAAATTGTATATACGTTTGTATACATGTGGCTTTCACCTGACCCGGAGGAGAAAAAGGCACAGGGGCAGAGCGCGTCCTGGAGTTCAGTACCGTACGCGCCCCGACGCACTAGGGACTATTTTTAAGAAGCAGGTGATGCTACCTGGCGGTTTCCAAGGAGACGGGGATATTTGAATCCCAGGACGCTGCTGCATGATCTCCTCCTTAGGCTGAACAAGGCAAAGCGTGGAGCCTCCGGAGGCCCCTACTCCGATCTCCCCTTCGCCAGACAAACCCCCACCACCCATGACCCCTCTCCAGCCCTACCGTCAGGAGGAAAAGCGCAGCGCCAGAGAAAAAGGCGCATCTCAGCGGCATCGTCGCGGCGCTCGTGGCTGGGGAGACGACGCTGCGGCTCCTCGCAAAGGGGGCGATCCTCTGGGCTTCTCTGCACCCGCCTGTTGGCCGCAGGAAGATGCGCCTCCCGAGCCCCGAAGTACTTCCTATGGAGAGAAGTGTGTGGACAAAGGACTCTCAAGGTCTTCGACCAGAAATTCCACAAACCGGCGGAGGGAGAGAATATATGCCTTTCACAGGTATTGTTGATCTTGGCTGGCCCCACCTCCTCCAGGCTCATTTGAACACCAGCTACACCCACTTAAAGAGGGGGGGGGAGAGAGAGACTTGAATATTTATCTTCCGGGCACTTTTTTCAATTCACTGACACAAACAAACAGCAAGAGATGACTAGCACATTAATAAAAATGCCATCTTCCTCAAATTATCAGCTAATAACCAATAGTCAGCTAATTATCAATACTTAACTTTCACAGTAACTTGATAAACCCCGAGGAGATTAAAATCTAGTAAACAAAAGGGTTGCGAGGGGAATCTTTACCAAGCCAGAGAATCTCTGAGGACGCTCAGATTGCCTTTTTTCCGTCACCACTGAGCCACTCTCACACCTGTTGTTGTTGTTTAGTCGTGTTCGGCTCTCCGTGACCCCATGGACCAGAGCACGCCAGGCTCTCCTGTCTTCCACTGCCTCCCACAGTTTGGTCAAACTCATGCTGGTAGCTTCGAGAACACTGTCCAACCATCTCGTCCTCTGTCGTCCCCTTCTCCTTGTGCCCTCCATCTTTCCCAACATCAGGGTCTTTTCCAGGGAGTCTTCTCTTCTCATGAGGTGGCCAAAGTATTGGAGCCTCAGCTTCACGATCTGTCCTTCCAGTGAGCACTGAGGGCTGATTTCCTTAAGAATGGACAGGTCTGATCTTCTTGCAGTCCATGGGACTCTCAAGAGTCTCCTCCAGCACCATAATTCAAAAGCATCAATTCTTCGGCGATCAGCCTTCTTTATGGTCCAGCTCTCACTTCCATACATCACTACTGGGAAAACCATAGATTTTAGCCATAGCCATAACCATAGCCTGAACTACGCGCGTTGTACTTCTCCTGGAAATGTACCCAGTTCTCATCGCCAGCCATGTGTGTACCGAAAATGAGCTCCAATGGCCACCTGCATTTCAAGATCCAAGTGTTCCTTCACAGTACAAAATTAGAAGCTTAAGAGAGAGGAAGAGACTGGCTCATCCATCTTCCAAGCAAGAGAAGCAGGGAAGGTTGAATGATGCTTCAGTGACCGTTCTAAACACCACTTACTAAATCTTATAGTACCTAAGGAAGGTTAGAACAGATGAATTATTTTTAGAGGAATTGATCAAAGAGTAGGCAAAGATTGCCTACCTTCACAGCGGTTTCTCTGAGATCTTAAAAGTTGCTTTGACATTTAGAGGAAGAGAACTTGGGGTACACATTAGAGGCTTAAAATGCAGCCAGCGCAGCTCCCCAACATACACAGTGTTTCAAATCACACTTTGCTCCTAATTTCCGGTATGTTTCCCCCTCTCCAAGTTAAAAGCAGGTGGAGTTTAAAAGGAGGCTGAGTCAGCTTGGGGCCATGGCACAGGGAGGTTTAACCCTTTCCCCTCCAGCACAACTCTGTTTCTCAGATCCAAGTCGCCCTCCCAAGCTGGTATCTGTCCTGTGATGGAAAACAGACAGGTATCTTTATTGAGGAAATGACGCAGGCAGAAGGGGGAGCTTTCCCCCAAAGCTGGACCCCCTCTCCAGTCCAGCTACATTAAACTATAAAAAGAGGAGGGGACTAAGACAATCAGAATCTCCTGTGTGCTGTCTGGTTCAATGTTCAGAAGCATTCAGTGTTGGCACACAGTTTAGAAACTGGACTCCTACAGAAAGGGCATCATTCAGCTCATAAGTAAGCTGAACAATTTCACTGACCAGGTGGGCAATACGTGATTGTCCACTGTCGTCTCTGTTCTTTTAATTTATTTACCATTACTTTTATCGGCTCTGGATCCATTCCAGTCCGGCTTCCGCGCTGGTCATGGGACCGAGACGGCTCTGGTCGCCCTAACAGATGATCTTCGTAGACAGCTGGATCGAGGCGGGTCGGGGCTGCTGATTCTTCTAGATCTGTCAGCAGCTTTCGACATGGTCGATCACGAACTTCTGGACCACCGCCTCGCCGACGTGGGGATCCAGGGCACAGTCCTTCAATGGCTGCGCTCGTTTCTCTCTGGTCGGGGACAGAGGGTGGCGCTTGGGGGGGAACTGTCATCCCGCCACTCCTTGGTGTGTGGAGTGCCTCAGGGTGCGATTCTCTCCCCGATGCTTTTTAACATCTTTATGCGCCCCCTCGCCCAGCTTGTCCGGAGTTTTGGGCTGGGCTGCCATCAGTATGCTGATGACACCCAACTCTATCTGTTGATGGATGGCCATCCTGACTCGGCCCCAGACACACCGATCAGATGCTTGGAAGCTGTGGCTGGATGGTTACGTGGGAGCCGGTTGAAGTTAAATCCTTCGAAGACAGAGGTCTTCTGGCTGGGACGGGACGATATGGGATTGAGGGGGCAACTCCCATCTCTTGCGGGGGTGCAATTAGTGCCAGCACCGTCCGTCAAGAGTTTGGGTGTAATCTTCGATACCTCCCTCTCTATGGAGGCGCAGATTACAGCTATAACAAAGGCAGCATTTTTTCATCTCCGCCAAGCTAAGCAGTTGGCCCCTTACCTCTCTCGCCCTGACCTAGCCACTGTGATCCATGTGACGGTCACCTCCAGACTGGATTATTGTAACTCGCTCTACGTGGGGCTGCCTTTGAGACTGACCCAGAAACTCCAGCGGGTGCAGAATGCCGCAGCGAGACTCCTTACGGGGTCCTCGCTGCGAGATCACATTCATCCGGTGCTATACCAGCTGCACTGGCTCCCGGTGGAGTACAGGATCAGGTTTAAGGTGCTGGTTTTAACCTTCAAAGCCCTATACGGCCTAGGACCCTCGTATCTACGGGACCGCCTCTCCTGGTATGCCCCACAGAGGAACTTACGGTCCTCAAATAAAAACATCTTGAAGGTCCCAGGCCTCAGAGAGGTTAGGCTGGCCTCAACTAGAGCCAGGGCTTTTTCGGCTGCAGCTCCAACCTGGTGGAACGCTCTGTCACAAGAGACAAGGGCCCTGCAGGACTTGACATCTTTCCGCAGGGCCTGCAAGACAGAGCTGTTCCACCAGGTCTTTGGTTAGGGCACAGCCTGACTCCCTCCTTTGGCAATCTTTACAATACTTTAGTTTATGGTTGCCATCAATTCTGATTTCAATTAATTCTTATGATGTTTTTATAATGTTGCACTATTTTAGTGTTGTTAGCCGCCCTGAGCCCGGCTTCGGTTGGGGAGGGCGGGATATAAATAAAATTTTTTATTATTATTATTATTATAGATCCCCCTTTCCTCCTCCTAACAACCCTCTGAGGTAGGTTAGGTCGAGAGACAATGAGTGGTCCAAGCTGTGTTGCCAAGTGGGGATTTGAACCCTTGTCTCCCAGGTGCAAGACCACTGCACAAACTCCTACACCAAACAGGCCTTAATCATTCTTTTGCCTTAACCATTTATTTCAGAAAAAATAAACTTTAGGGGAATTAGGGTAGGTCAAAGCCAAGCTAGCCTATCTTTGTTTGCAGATGGTGCAAGGCTGTCATTAGAGCAGCCCTTACTCTCCTTAACTTAATCTTTACCATGCAATGGATTGCTACAGCCCAATAGCTGGGTCAGGAAAAGTCAGCATGGTCAGTAATAAATCTTTCAGCTGAAGCTCATTCTGGAGTCTGTAGCAAACTGGGCTTTGGCTGCTCAGACAACTCCAATAGATGCAGAGGCATGAAGCAGAAATGAGACCTGTCAGCATTGTTTAACTTAAGCTGGAGCAGAGCAATTGAAAAGATCAAACATAATTTGGAAAGATGGGACTGTTTTGAAACCGTCCTGGTTCTTGGGGATCACCGCTATTAATACTTACGTTCCCTAATCTTTATGGTACTGTCAAACCACTCAAAATTGCTTGGTTGAGACTTTGGCTCTATCAGGATTAGAAAGACACATGTTTCTGGTTGGAACAAGCATTAATTGTGGTCCCTACAGAAGATTTGACCTTGATTGAAAGTGGACAGGGAGGATCCAAGCCACAAATAGGAAACATGCTGCCCATCTGGGTTGTAGGCAGACACTGAGAAGAAAGGCCTTTAGGTGCCCATGTGGATTTGTTTATTATTCTCTTGAACTGTATTCATCCTGTGCATCGTGATTAGGATGAAATTTGATTCAGTTTCCATTCAAAGGCAAATCTACCCAATGCACATTTTCTGAAGCAATGTAAAAGAACCGCAGCATGGCTGTCCTCCTAAATTTGCATTTCTCTTAATCTGAAAGGAAGAACTTTGAGAAGATGATGCTTTGTTTTAGTAGTTTTATAGCACTTAGCGTAAATTATATCTCTTATCTACCATCCTGATTTATGTTTGAAGTTTGATAGTTGTATGGTTTTTTTTACCTATATAGAAGTCCTTTGCTATGAGTCCCTTCAGAGGCCCTTAATAAAGACCTATGGTAAACCTAATTAATTAATTAGTTTTTTAAAATAATAGCCACACTATCATCCACTCCTGTGGCAAACTTTTCCATTTTGCTCCTACGTTGCCACACATCTGAGGAAAAAGTGGTTTCGTAAACTGCTGTTGACATTATCAATGATTTCATGATGTCCTGTAGAAATCCTTAGGAGATTCACATTGGTGAGGAAAACATAATAAATTAGCACGTAGTTCAGGCTTTTTGTGCCTAGGAAGAGTGGAATTCTCGAAGTCTTTTGCCGTCATGATGACAAGTCTGTGAGCAGAACTGTTCAAAGTTGTTCTGCAGTTGCTTTGACAAATACCAGGGATTAATGTACCTGGGCATGTGCAGATTTCCTAGAAGGGCTCAGGCTGGAAGTTTTATTTGGACAGTATGTCCCTTTAGGAAGAACCCTGAGATAAATCTCTTGCAGGATCTGCTCCCGGTGCCTGAGGAACAATCTGCTCAGCAGCTGGACAGAGCAGTGATACACACCCTGAAAGTCAAGACCTTTTTACTCGCATGTATTGCAAGTGAGCCAAAACACCTCAAGTTGTGCCCCAGGCCTCAGGGAAGGGCTTTCTGGCAGCAAACCACATTTGTTTAGCCTCTCTCCAAATATGCCTTTCACCCCCTAGCGTTTTTCCCCCCCAAAGAAACTTCAAGTGCTTGTCCTGACTTGCTACAGCAAATTATCTAGAAATCTGAGTTAGCTAATGTTTCCTCCTTCCTTCCTTTTCAAAATCAACCGCCTGGTAAGTTGTGCTTGTACAGCTGTGGTTGTCTTATGGGAAGGTGAGCAATGAGCTTGAGATGGAGTCTTAAGGACACCCTGGCAGGACAGTACAGCATGTTGCTTCCAGATTCAGTAAACTGCTGCCCTGGCATTAGTGAGATAATGTACAAACATGAGCAATGCATCTGTCTTTGAGAAGAGATAGGGCAGCTATTTCACAGACATTTGGCGTAATACCAGGGAGAATGATTCTAGGCCCTGAGTTTTCTATATGGAGTGGATTGTGAGCCCTGACATGTGCAAAGTGGAATTGTGAACCAAGAACAAGGTCGGCTCTACTATTTAGTGGGGAAGGAGAGCTGAAAACAATGTCAGTATATTTCACATCTAGCCACCAATGTGCCCCTTTGGTTTCAGATGGGTAGATGAGTCTAAAAAGCCTGGGACACAAATTTTTACGGCCCTCTAAATAGCTATGGTGGCTCATTTACCAGAAGTAATGTATTTAGTGTTAACTCTGGAAGTGTGTGGGGTGCGGGTGGCGCTGTGGGTTAAACCACAGAGCCTAGGGCTTGTCGATCAGAAGGTTGGCGGTTCGAATCCCCACAACGGGGTAAGCTCCCATTGCTCGGTCCCAGCTCCTGCCAACCTAGCAGTTCGAAAGCATGTCAAAGTGCAAGTAGATAAATAGGTACCGCTCCAGCGGGAAGGTAAACAGCATTTCTGTGCGCTGCTCTGGTTCACCAGAAGCGGCTTAGTCATGCTGGCCACATGACCCGGAAGCTGTACGCCGGCTCCCTCGGCCAATAAAGCGAGATGAGCGCCGCAACCCCAGAGTCGGTCATGACTGGACCTAATGGTCAGAGGTCCCTTTACCTGGAAGTGTGTACTTGATTCTGACCAAACTAAGCCTCTAGATGTATGTATATTTTGCTTGAAACCCCGGAGAGCTGCTGCCAGTCTGTGTAGACAATACTGAGATAGATGAATCAGTGGTCAGACTCACTATAATGTAGCTTCCTGTGCTCAACTGTTCCTTTTTAAACAATTTTTAAAACTCTATTTTTCTCTCCATGGCATGGAGTTCCAGGGAAAAGGAAGAGGTGGGGGGGGGGAGCTGTGACTTTACCAATGAAGATAAAATTGCCTAGCACTATAGCCCACGGACCTGACCTTTGGCAGATTTCTCACTGAGGGGCCCGGCGTTCTAACAGCTTGCTTTTCCTGCCAGTTCCTGCTGAAAATAAAAAAGTTAGAGACATTTTCTTTTATTCTTTTACAAACAAATAAAATTGAGGTTTCCTGAATGAAAACCCCTAGATGAATCTGCTTAAATACACTCTGGAGGGACTAATTCGCCTGCAAATTCCATCCACTTATGTGAAAAAAGAGAAGAGTTTTTATATATATATAAAAACAAACCTCGTTATAATGATTACATATTGCAAGTGTATTGCCTTATGAAAACTGGCTGGAGGACTTCTGGGGTGGCGCCTCCGGTGATGGCGGACTCCCTCTGAACTGGAGGGACAAGCTCCACAAGAAACGGGTCTTTTCCGCTGCGGCGTAGCGGGGACCCTTCTGAAAATCACAGGCGGATGAAGCCTGTGACCATGGGACTCGGCAGGCACCTTTAGCGCCCCCCCAGCCCACTAAGGAAACCAGAAACGGGCTCCAAAGTGAAGAGGGGGAAGTGACGCTGTGCTGCGAGTTGACTGCTTTTTCTGCGGAGTGAGAGCGCTGCCTTCTTCTTGGGGACAATTTGGTATTTAAAACAACCAACCATGAGTACTGGAACATTGAGTATTTGGATTTAAAAAAGGAACTGGCGAAATTAAAAGGAATTGGACTTAAAAATGTACCCCAATTTGGTACTGAACGGAAAGGATCAACCAGGAAGTCACCCTTCCGTTTCCCTGTAGCCAGAACAAAGCAAAAACAACGCAAATTAGAGCCTTAAAGAAACTACTTTTGAAGGATCATTTAAAATTGCTGAACCCCCCTTCGGAAGCAGGAGAAGAAGGGGGACTCTTTCTGAGTTGTTTAAACCTGCAGAAATGAAGCTAAAGTAAGGTATTTTTCCATCGCCCTGATCCTGGAGCGGGCTGTTAGAATTGACATTTGAAGCTCATTGACCAGAAACAAATGCTTTTGACAGATAGTTAAAAGAAGAGAAACGTAGTTTCCATTGTTTCCTTTCATTTTTAAAAGAACAAATATGGACAAAGTATCAAAAAAGAAACTTTTGTTGTTATGGTTCTTAAGAAAAAGAACGACTAGAAGCTTTTCCCCCTAGTGGGGAAATGTGAAATTGTAATAAACTCCTGGGAATTCCTGGGAACTGCCAGCAGTTACTGATTACAACTGTGGGAAAGGAGTCAGTGACCTTGCAGAACAATGTCTTCAGAAGCACTGTTGGGTGCTTTCTGCAAAATAAATGCCCTATTAGATCAGCTAAGTCAAAAGATGGACCTTATGATTGACGCGACCAGATCCTTTGAGCAGGTTGTTGGAAATCACAGGGAGCCCACTCAGGAACTAAAACAGGAGTGTGCCATGACAGAACAACCGAGAGAAGAGGATTTTGTTGAATCTAGGGCGCCAGAGATGGCGGAAGCTGCGACCCAGCAGGATTACAAACTTTTGGACTTAGTAAATGAACTTGGAAAAAATCAGACTTGGAAAGGAAAAATCTGGTTTGGTTTGGAAATGGGGGACTGGATAGACCCCCCACCATAGGGAGATTTGGACTTTTCAAGTCTGGAAAGGGGTCGTCAGATGTCTGGAGCTGTGTGGGCCCCTAACTTTGAAGGGAATCTGGATTATGCTTGTAAATTTTACATCGAGTTTGGATTGGACTATGGAAAAGGGATTGTGTTCCTGAAGAAGGTCAAAAACACTATTAAGCTGGAGTTCTCACGAATAAAAGGGAAATATAAAGAAGAGCTATGGAAGGGAAATGGAAGTGTCTTAAGAGCCTCGGATATAAGGTTGCCAGGTTAATGTGCTAGATTAACAGGACAAAAAGGACTGACAAACCCGGGACCAGGAGAAAAGGACGTTGGATGAAGACTGGACTCTTTTATTTTTATTTTTATTATTAGGACTGTTTTATAAAATTGATGAATGTTAGCAAAATGTTGAAAGGAAATTATTTGTCTCTTATAAAAATGTTATAAGAATTAGGCAAGAAGACTAGGGTTTAGGAGAAGTTGATAAAAAATTAAGATTTAAGTTTTAAACCTTAAGGTTTTTTTCTTTTCTTTTTTTTATAAGATAATATGATATCAGATTATGGCAATGTTATGATAGAATACTATGA
Source organism: Podarcis vaucheri (assembly GCF_965113315.1). NCBI lineage: Eukaryota > Metazoa > Chordata > Lepidosauria > Squamata > Lacertidae > Podarcis > Podarcis vaucheri. The sequence continues at coordinate 94,586,201 of NC_138764.1, read as the reverse complement.
ATTATGGAAAGGATTTGCTGTTACTGTTATAAAACAAGATACAGGAAAAGGGAGGAGGAGGAGGTCAAGGAAAGAAGGTATTGAAAGTAGAGTATTTGAAAATGGTGGTTTCTTTTTTTACTTTTTATTTTTATCTTTTTCTTTTTTTGTATAAAATCTTTTTTTAAAAAATCCTTTTTTCAATAAATATCATTTAAAAAAAAAAGAAGAAAGAAAACTGGCTGGAGCCCAGCCGTTCGCAAGCTTCATATATCACGAATACAAGCAGCAGTTGCAATATTTTGATGCAGAAAGCCTAGAGATGCTACAAAGATGCTATTCCTTCTGCCTCTTTGTGAAAACACAAAGAGATAACTGTTATGTACTGAAGTTCTCACCCTGGGCCAGAAGGGGGATACTGTAGATAGTTTTCACTCAGGTCCACATATGCAAATAAGGAATTGAAAGTGACCTTCAGTGATTGGATAGCTACAGAAAGTTGTTACTGTTGCTTTGTAGTTGAGCTCTATATAAGCAGGTTGGCTGAACCCTTCAGCCCAGTTCTCTTCTGGGCCTGTGAATAAACAAGAGCTGTTTAAAGAATTGCTGTATCGTCTGATATGTTCACCCACAACTTAACAATAACAACCTGTTTTGATTGAGAATTGCTTTAACTGTTCTGTCCAGTGTTTTGCTGCTCCTCAGTTGTACTGGAACATAATGTTATAGACATAACGCAACTCAAGGAACAAAGAAGCCAGGAGATGGACTTGTGCAACATAGCAAAAAGTGAAAGATAGATGAAGGGATGTGCTAAACTTAAAGGGGGGGGAGAGTGGCACATGCAACAAAATTTTGCCATGTATCCGTGTGTGGGCTAGCCAGTCACAGCTTTCTCCAGCGAGCCAATTTCTTTTTGCAGCTGATGATTAACAGGCTGTTGGAAGTGTTGTGTTGAATGGAGAACGGCGAGATGTTTTTGTTTTTGTTTTTAAAGTTTCCTTGACCTGTGTCAGGAAAGGGGGAAAGCACCTCCACTATATCAATGTTTGCCATTTCAGATGCTTCTATCCCCGAGTTACAATTGCTTGGTTGTGGGATTTGTTTCTGTTTATATAGACTGTCAACTGCTTCAGGAATGAAAACAGTCCCTGAGTTAACCTTTGATTTGTTCACGTGTTCAAGATGTTAATCAGAGGTTGGAGGGAGCTGAATGACGACCCACTTAAAAGCCCAAGGGCTCTCTTGACTCCCTAATCTGCCATCCTGTTATAAATGGTCATCTGGCAGGTAGAGTCCACAGACTGGGAGAAACACAGTGACCCATAGATTACCCAAGATCAGAATGCTGTGTGGGCCTCAAACAAATTCCTTATCAAGAGAGTAGGAAAACGTGCCTTGAAACAGACCTCTAGATTTTCAGTGCACTAAGGAACATCAATGTATAATTCCTGCTGAGAGATGCAACTCTTTCACTGAAACTGGATCCAAACATGTCTTTTAAATAACCAGATTAAATATGGGGCAAAGTATTTGTGTCATTGGGACGTGGGTGGCGCTGTGGGTTAAACCATAGAGCCTAGGACATGCCGATCAGAAGGTCAGCGGTTCGAATCCCCGTGATGGGGTGAGATCCCATTGCTTGGTCCCTGCTTCTGCTCACCTAGCAGTTTGAAAGCACGTCAAAGTGCAAGTAGATAAATAGGTACTGCTCCGGTGGGAAGGTAAACACCGTTTCCGTGCACTGCTCTGGTTCGCCAGAAGCGGCTTAGTCATGCTGGCCACATGACCCGGAAGCTGTACGCCGGCTCCCTCGGCCAATAAAGTGAGATGAGCGTCGCAACCCCAGAGTCGGCCACAACTGGACCTAATGGTCCAGGGTCCCTTTACCTTACTTCTGTCATTAATAGTTGCAGTAAAGTCATTGGGTGCAATTTCCTTATCCTACTGGGATAGCAAAAAGAGAATCTGTACATCTTACAGTTCTCCCTTCTACATAATTTACTAAGGAAGTATCCTGGCTTGTACTGAATCTGATGCTCTTAACTTTAAAATAAAATAAAATCCAAAAAGCTCTCAATATAAATTTGAGGTAGAGGGAAAGCAGTAACACCAGCTTAGTTTCACTTTACTTTCTCTTATATATATTTGCGCCCAGGCAGACTTAGAAGCATCGCCTTTCATAAAGTTCTCTCCCTGTTCTGAGTGCCTTCCTGGAGAATTACCGCACTGCACTGTTGATGATGATGGACTTGAAGCAATTTTCCAAGGTCCCAACAATCAGAATATGGGACCTATTAAATTGTCAGCTAGCCCAAACCCAGATGTTGTTGGACACTGATGATGGGTGTTGTAGTCTAACAATATCTGAAGGGCCGCACATTCCCCAACCATGTATAACCGCTTCCAAGAAGGGCTAAATGTTGTTCCTTTGCAAGGTGAAATCACATAATTATTTAAGGAGTGTTATTGTTTGTGGTGTGCAGTAAGCAAATCCTTTGTCTTGTGTGTCTTGTTTAACTGGTTCAGCTTCTGCCGCATACAAGCTGTCTTATGGGAAGGCTTGAACATTATGTACACTAAATGCACTATAGGTTATTCAAACATCATACATAGTTCAGCATTGAGACTGCATGCATTTGCTTCTTGAGAACTAAAGACAGAGGCGTTCTGTGTTCTCACATCCGAGAACCTGATCCCCACACCTTCTGATTACATACTCCACAAGTTCCCTGGAAAAACCAAATACATTTGGGTGACGTTACCCCTTGTTCTGAATCTGTACTTCCCTGAATTGGGGGGGGGGGCGCTGCATCATCAGAGCAATTCTTTTCCCAGTACCTTTGTGTGTGCTAAAAGTGATCTTTCTTTCCCAATGCAGCAGCATAATTTGTGTGTAAAAAAAGGTAAAGGACCCCTAGATGGTTGTTGTTTAGTCGTTCAGTCATGTCCAACTCTTCGTGACCCCATGGACCAGAGCACGCCAGGCACTTCCATCTTCCATTGCCTCCCGCAGTTTAGTCAAACTCATGCTGGTAGCTTCGAGAACACTATCCAACCATCTCATCCTCTGTCGTCCCCTTCTCCTTGTGCCCTCCATCTTTCCCAAAATCAGGGTCTTTTCCAGGGAGTCTTCTCTTCCCATGAGGTGGCCAAGGTCTTGGAGCCTCAGCTTCAGGATCTGTCCTTCCAGTGAGCAGTCAGGGCTGATTTCCTTAAGAATGGATACATTTGATCTTCTTGCAGTCCATGGGACTCTCAAGAGTCTCCTCCAGCACCATAATTCAAAAGCATCAATTCTTCGGTGATCAGCCTTCTTTATGGTTCAGCTCTCACTTCCATACACCACTACTGGGAAAACCATAGTTTTAACTATACGGACCTTTGTTGGCAAGGTGATGTCTCCGCTTTTTAAGATGCTGTCTAGGTTTGTCATCACTTTTCTCCCAAGAAGCAGGCGTCTTTTAATTTTGTGACTGCTGTCACCATCTGCAGTGATCATGGAGCCCAAGAAAATAAAATCTCTCAGTGCTTCCATTTCTTCCTCTTCTATTTGCCAGGAGGTGATGGGATCAGTGTTCATGTGCAGCAGACGTCAGGAGAAAGGTTTTGTTCAAGCTCTGCAACAACTAAACACTCTCCTAGCTGAAAGTGGGGCAAGTGACCTTTGCAAACAATGGCACAGGGATGGAGGGGTGAGGTCAATTCTCAGAGAAGTTTAACCATCAAAGATTTCTTCACAGGGGGCATGTTGCACGCTCAAGGAAAATCATATGAAAATGATGTATCGATGGTACTCAGTGGCGTAGCGTGGGTTGTCAGCACCCGGGGCAAGGCAAATAATTTGCGCCCCCTAACCCGTGGATTTGCGCCCCTAATCCTAACCCCCAGATGTTGCGCCCGGTGCGGCCGGCCCCCTTGCACCCCCCACGCTACGCCACTGATAGTACTTGACCCCTCTGAAGTTGAAAAATGTATAAAAGTGTATTAAATGTACCATATATTGGAAATGCAAGGAAAAAGAGGGAATTTTTTTGCATATGTGGTGGTCATGCAAAGTGGTAAAGTGCTTCTGGGAAATGATATGTAATGAATTGAAAAAAAAATGTTTAGAATAACTTTTATCAAAAACCCAGAAGCTTTCTTATTAGGTGCAACAGGAGGTGAAATACCAAGAGACATCAAAATACTTTTTATGTATGTGACAACAGCTGCAAGAATGCTACTGGCCCAGAAGTGGAAACAGCAGAAAACACCAACAAAGGAAGACTGGGTTTTTTAAATGATGGACTATACCAAAATCAAGATGATAATTTTTTTTTTAATAAAGACTGGATAAAATTTATAGAATACCTTAAAACCCATTGTAATTATATAGAAACATTAGCAGGACTATTATAACATTTGTGATGCGGAGAAAATATTAAGATATAATAATTGAGGAAGTAAAGAGTTAGGAAAATATAATTAGGTGCATGGAATAAAAGTTAATTTTGGAAGCCAGGGAAGGGCGGGGGGGGGGAGTCTGTGGGGTGGGAATGTCTCAGTATTGTATAAATGGAAATATGTGAAATGGATGGAAATAATGTTGAAAACCTGAGGAAAATTTTTTTTAAAAAAAAAAAAACATTTATTCACAGGGAACTCTCGCAGTGGCAGCTCTATGATGGGAATAGGGGCCTCCTTACAACTCACAGCATCCTTAAAAAAAACCCACTACATCTCCCAAGATTCTTTGCGGGGGGGGAGCCCTGAATGTTTAAAGTGGTATTCCAGCACTTTAAATGTAAAGTGTGAACATGGTCTGAGTAGAACATTGGTCTACTCTGCTCCACTTTAACACACTTTAGATGGTGCATGGCAGGCCCCATGGCAAACATAGCACTGTCCTTCAATGCCAATAAGGACGGATCTGTTTCTTGACCCACTTGGCTCATTTGCCTAAGAGTAGAGCCAGCCCTTAATCCAGCAAGGGGTGGAATTAACAGCTGTCTGTCACTCACCAAGCTACATTTCTCAGCATCTAAATTAGTGATGGCAGCATACTTCGTTGCATGCTGGGCCTCAGAATATGCTTCCCACTTAGTTTCCACCATTGGATAGCACATAATTGCTCATGGGGAATTTCCCGGATCCCCAGCAGTCACCAACCCCAAAATTGCCTTCATGTTCTTAACAGGATAGACTAACAGTCTCCTCCATAAAAACCCCTTTCCTTTTTTTAGCCGTTCTGCCCAGTGAATGCCTTTGTAACTGGTCTTCGTTACTTCTGAAACTGATACCTTGACCGACTAATTTTTGCTTCATCAAAGCCATCTTCAAATATCTCAAGGGCTGTCACGCGGAGGATGGAGTACGCTTGTTTTCCCCTGCTCCAGAGAGTAGGACTCAAACTAATGGCTTCAAGTTCCAATAAAGGAGATTCAGACTAAAACTCAAGAAGACCTTTCTGACAGTAAGAGCTGTTCAACAGGGGGTGTGAGAGGTGGTGAATTCTCCTTCCTCAGATGTTTTTAAGCAGAGGTTGGATGGCCATTTGTCATGGATGATCTAGTGGAGTTTCTTGCATTGTAGGGGGTTGGAATATATGGCCCCATGTGTCCCTCCAACACTACAGTTCTACGATTCTATGAAATGCTTCCCAAATTATAACATTATTTTCAAAAATACGAGTGCAGGTGAGAAACAGGAATTCATTAGGGGGTAAGCATGTGTGGTGTACTGAGATACAGCTTGCACATATAAACGGATGTAGAATTATAAGTGTTGAGGTAAAAACTGTCCCTACAGACTGAAAAAGAAAAATGGAAATTCTCCAGTAGTGAGAACCCTGGTGTCACTTTATTCAAATCAGTATAATGACTTTCTAAATATGCCATTTCAAGCACTGTTCCGCTTGTACTAACATGCTTTTAAAAAAGAAATAGGAAGTACCGTTCAGTGGTACCTCAGGTTAAGTACTTAATTCATTCCGGAGGTCCGTTCTTAACCTGAAACTGTTCCTAACCTGAAGCACCACTTTAGCTAATGGGGCCTCCTGCTGCTGCCGTGCCGCAGGAGCACAATTTCTGTTCTCATCCTCAAGCAAAGTTCTTAACCCGAGGTACTATTTCTGGGTTAGCAGAGTCTGTAACCTGAAGCGTATGTAACCTGAAGTGTATGTAACCCGAGGTACCACTGTATTAGCATTGTGAGGAAATTTTACAAGCACCACCAGATGTCACTGTAACATAAGAAAAGGAATAAATAATAAATAATAAGAAAGGGAAGGTAACTAACTATACAAACTTTGGCTGCCTATACAGTACACCGCAGCTTTTAAGCACATTCAGAGAACATTTCGCCCCTCAAAGAACCCTGGGCGCTGTAGTTTGTTAAGGGTTGCTGGGAATGATAACTCTGTGAGGGGGTAAACTACAGAGCCCAGAATTCTTTGAGGGAAAGAATGTGATTCGAATGTGCTTTAAAGATATAGTGTACTGTAAAGGCAGGTTAAGGGACGCGGGTGGCGCTGTGGTCAAAACCACAGAGCCTAGGGCTTGCCAATCGGAAGGTTGGCAGTTCGAATCCCTGCGACGGGGTGAGCTCCCGTTGTTCAGTCCCAGCTCCTGGCCACCTAGCAGCTCAAAAGCACATCAAGTGCAAGTAGATAAATAGGTACCACTCCGTCGGGAAGGCAAACGGTGTTTCCGTGCGCTGCTTTGGTTCGCCAGAAGCGGCTTAGTCATGCTTAGTCATGACCCGGAAGCTGTCTGCAGACAAGCCCCGACTCCCTCAGTCTATAGAGCGAGATGAGCATGCAACCCCCGAGTCATCTGCAACTGGACCTAACGGTCAGGGGTACCTTTACCTTTAAAGGCAGGTTAAGTCCCTTGCCAGATTGTGTAGGAAAAGAAAAAAAGCAGTTTGCATCGGCGACTGTGCAAGAATATGAACATGCAAGGGATCAAAACGCTTTTAGGAAAATTCATGGTATGAATTAAATCTGCAGTTCTAACCTCACATCCCCAGCTTCCCCCTTACACAAGGAGCTTTGTGGAGTGGCAGAGCCATTGCCACATCTGCAACCTGGACACTCAATGTTTAATTGTTTTTAAAGGTTTCTTTCCCCCTCTGCGTGTGATTTTAGCTGTTCTGTGAGCTGACTTGAGCCCTGACAGGGAAAAGGGCACGGTATGTATGTATGTATGTATGTGCAGTGGTACCTCGGGTTAAGTACTTAATTCGTTCCGGAGGTCCGTTCTTAACCTGAAACTGTTCTTAACCTGAAGCACCACTTTAGCTAATGGGGCCTCCTGCTGCCGCCGGAGCACAATTCCTGTTCTCATCCTGAAGCAAAGTTCTTAACCTGAAGCACTATTTTTGGGTTAGTGAAGTCTGTAACCTGAAGCGTATGTAACCCGAGGTACCACTGTATGTACAAACAAACAAATAAGGGACATGATGATCAGGCCTCATCCCTGCATCAGCTCCAGGGCAGCAGACTGATCTGAATTGTGCTCAATGCCCATTGCTGGTGGTTGTGAGACCAGCTGCTGCTGCTGCTGCTGCTGCTTCTTCTTCTTCTTCTTCTTCTTCTTCTTCTTCTTCTTCTTCTTCTTCTTCTTCTTCACTGACTTTATATACTGCCCTATACCTGGAGGTCTCAGGGTGGTTCACAGAAAAGATCACAATATATATAATCAGAATATAAACAACAACCCAATAACACATGCACACCCATCAAAAGAGCCACATTTTAAAAGGGTATAGGATGTCAAACAGATCAGCCAAAGGCCTGGTTAAAAAGGAACGTTTTTGCCTGGTGCCTAAAGGTGTATAATGAAGGCCCCAGGCGAACTTCCCTGGGGAGAGCATTCCACAGACGGGGAGCCACTGCAGAGAAGACCCTGTTCTCGTGTTGTCACCCTCCAGACCTCTCGAGCTGGCTCCACTTTGGGCCCCACTACTTTAGGGCTTTTCCTTGTCAAGAAAAGCACCAGAGAGCCTTTCACTTGGCCACATGTCCAGCAGAAGGAAGGGGCAGGTGGGCACTAAGTGTAAGTGTAGTGGCACTTAGGTCACGGCATCAGTAGAAGCTGGTGGGAGGCCAGCTCAGCTGGGAGAGCCAAGCAGAGGCTTGCTTCCACTGAACCCAAAACCTCCTCAGCCCAGCGTAAGGGTATTTTGTTTTGTTTTTTGCTCTGCCCTTCAGTTAACTTGATTTAAATATGTACTTGACCATGCGTAGGCAAACTAAGGCCCAGGCCGGCCCAATCGCCTTCTAAATCTGGCCCACGGACAGTCTGGGAATCAGCGCGTTTTTACATGAGTAGAATGTGTCCTTTTATTTAAAATGCATCTCCGGGTTATTTGTGGGGCATAGGAATTCGTTCATTTTTTTCTCCAAAATATAGTCCGGCCCCCCCACAAGGTCTGAGGGACAGTGGACTGGCCCCCTGCTGAAAAAGTTTGCTGACCCCTGTAATTGACTAAAATGGTGCACCCAGTTTACCAGGCCGATTTAAAAAGCTTTAATTCAAGAAGTTTTTTTTTAAAAAAACACACCTCAAGGTGGCATACATGGTTCTCTCATTTTATTTGCGCAACAACCCCGTGAGGTTGCATATCCCTGCATTGCAGGGGGTTGGACTAGATGATCCTTAAGGGTCCCTTCCAACTCTCTGATTCCAAGTCCAAGAACACAAGAAGAGCTCTGCTGGAACAGACCAAAAGCCTATATAGCCCAGCATTTTGTTCCCACAGTGGGTAGCCAAATCTGACTAGTTATCTAGTACAGTGGTGCCTCCCAAGACGAAAAGAATCCCTTCTGTGATTCTCTTCGTCTAGCGGTTTTTTCGTCTTGCAAAGCAAGCCCATTGACAGATTAGCGGATTAGCGGCTTTTAGTGGCTTATCGGATCAGCTGATAAGCGGTTTAGCGGCTTAGAAAAAGGGGGGGAGGGAAAAAAAACCCCAGGAACTTGCAAGACATTTTCGTCTTGCGAAGCAAGCCCATAGGAGATTTGTTTTGTGATGCACCTCCAAAACGGAAAACTCTTTCATCTAGCGAGTTTTCCATCTTGCGAGGCATTCGTCTTGCGGGGCACCACTGTATGGCAATGTAACCCAAAGCAAAACAACAACAACAAAACCCCCCCTCTATTTCCCTTGTGGGGGAAGGGAAGTTATTGCCACAGCAACACTTCTTTTTCCCATGCTCCACTGGTGGTTTCACTGCTAGCCAGTTCCACAAAGGAAGACGGTTAGCATTGGTCTGGTTACCTCAGCAACAGCGTCCTGTAAACACTTTTGCGTGCCCAAACATGGCTAGAAAGCCAGAGCTTTTCTCATTGGGTGCAAAAACGTTTGCAGATTTTGGACACACACCCTCCCATCCCCCCCCCCCGGTGTCAGTTTAGGATTAACATGATGTCTTCGACCACTTCAGCCTGTGGCACAGACAAGATAGGCACCCAGCACACTGATGTGCTACATAATTCATTATTCTTTTCCCATTCTACAGATGGGCTGCTTCGATTTAAATATAGCCGTGCTCCAAGTGGCTGCTTGAAAAGATGAACTTCATGCAATAACTTTGCCATGCTGCAGTTTGCAGGAAATGGTGGCCCGCTGGTCAGTTTAATCCAGCCCCTGCAGCAGTTTATTTCTTGGGGTAAAATCCTAAAAAAAAAAAAAAACCTCAATAACTTCAATCCACTGCTGTAAGATGACAACAGAACAAGCGGGTGGGCAGCCCAGGCAGATGAGCAGCCCAGGTGAGGCACAGGTACCCTCAGGTACCTCAGGTGTTTATTGGTGAGCTGCCTGTTCCTCTGTGGCTCACCTGGGCAATGACTGAATGAGCTTTAAGGTGGGGCCGGGGTTGTAGTTGGTTGACCTGAAAGGAAAGGGACAAGGGGAAAGGGTGGGGACTGATGAAGCGCAGGGGTTGGTGAGGGGTCAAGGGAGGGGGCAGGGTTTGGCAGGGCTGGCGCACAAAACCACCAGCAGCAACGACCCCTAGTTGTGGATTTTCAAATTTTATACCTCAAAAATTCACCCACGACTGTCCTGCGTTAAGGCATTCTGTATTTCCGCTCTATGAAAGCAATAATGAGCATGTATGCTAAGTGAAAGCAACACAAAGAATTACATGCCACTCTGAAAAATGCATTTAATCGAATACAAGCATGTTTTGCAAAAGTGGTTAAACGTAACACATGATATGTAATAGCCATGAAAGAATACTAGAAGATTTTCTTTAAAAAAGATAGTTGACTTAGTGCATTTAAGTTTAAACCTGCAATTAATTTTATTCTTGTACAGTATTATAGGTATTAACAATTCTCAAGTTACTTGGATCCAGATTTAGTCATAGTTAGAGTAGATCCGCTGAAAGGGTCTATTTTAAGTATGATCTAGTCTGGATCCGATCCAACAATAATTTTTGTATATATCATTCCCAAAACCGAATCTCAAACATATTGTGTGCTAAAGGACATCCAGTTGCTGAACAAATATTGTAAATACAGCATCTTTTTTTAAAGTGCTTTTAAACATGACAAATCATCAATGAAACACGAATCTTAACATGGGTAGAGAAGTCAATGCAAGTCCAATATATTGACTGCCCTGAGAACTGTATGCAAAAGATGACAAAACTGCCTTTGCTTTGCACGATGGAAGTAAAAGCTGCAAGGCCCATTCATGCAGAATTCAAATTTGATGTCTCAACCTTCCAGGTGGGACGAATGCAGCTGATTTGGAAACTGGGGAGGAGAAGCATTTTAGCAGAAGGGAAAGGGGGAGTGTGATGCTCTGGGACCCACAAAAGATGGAAACGGTGACTAATGTGTGGATATCACAGTAACACTTCAACAAAAGCTATTTTGTGCATCTAATGAAAATGATCGCTCACCATCCCTATCCACATGGTCTGTAATGTTACACTGAAGGCTTAATGAGAATGATTTACTGATTTGTACTTCTCCAGAGGCACTGGCAGTATAGGAACTGATAGTATGACTTGCATATTAGAGGCCTTAATTATGGGACTTTGCATGAGCAAATTCTTCTCCCTGCAGACTTAAGCCAGATTTCTCGTGTCACTCTCCCCTTAGCCAGTGCAAAATACCTGACCTAACCTTTAAACAGAATCTTGGCTTAGCATATTCTGGCAGTGTTAATGCAGTCCGAAGCCTCCACTAACACTAGGGTGACATATGCCACCATTTGGCAGGGGTTCAGCCCCTAACAGAGGCAGTTAGCAGAGCGTACGCTGCAATGGGTTTTTTTAGCACTGCTTTAGATGCCTGTTTCTCAGAGAATATTTGTCTTCCGTGCTTTTCCTTGATGCACCTTTGCTGCCCTATATAAAATAAAATAGAGCTCAGCATGTATCAGGAAAATTAATTTGTGAAAACGGCAGTGGCCACCCAAACAGAAGACATTTGCACAAATCACCTTGTTCTTTTTCTTTCCAAGCAGTTGGTGCAATTCAGTGGTATACTAGCAAATTCAGGTGGCACAATAAGACGTGACCTTGGCACTTTTGCACAACAAACCCAATCCCCTCCCCCAAATCAGATCTTTTGCAGTAAGGAAAGCAATGCCCTGAGAAATGTGGGATAACAACTGCTTGTCAAAATGTCATATAAACGCCCCCCCCCAAAAAAACCCCCAAAACAGAATGCTCCGGAAACAGCCAATGTTATACAACCTCCCTATTAAATTTGTGTAAATAAATCGTGATGAATGTTCAATAGATGCTGGGTTGCAACTGATGTAACATATGCAAGTACATTTCTAAGCCGTTTACAGCACGATCCTATACATGTCAACTCAGAAGCATGTCCCGTTGAGTAATGGACTTACTCTCAGGTAAGTGTGCCTAGGATTGCAACTTTATAATCAAGTAGTTCGGGAAAGTTTTTGCTCTTGCTTTCCCCATTTACACATCACAGTGGGGAGAAAAATGCAATGTCTCCCCCATATTCTGTAAGCCCTAGAAGTTGTGCTACTCAGTTAACTCTTTCATCCTAACCAGGTAGAAGAAATTATTCCCTAAGAAAGAAACCACACAGAAATCATGCACAAACTTCTAGAGGCTCCTAATGAAGAAATGCAAATTTTACGATGCAAAATTTATATTTTGCATAGTAAAAATCACCCTGAGGTGACTTTTCCTCCCTTTTGCATGGCATGCAAACGCACCTTTTCATGATGAACCCTGGCATTTAGGAGTTTCCAAAGACATCTTTGTAAAGGTCTGCAAGACCATGTGAGCTTCGTTGGCATAGGGAAACCAAACTGTGGTCCCCCAGTTTCTTAATTTTCCCCAGGGTCTCTGTCAGGCATCAATCTTTATTTTTAAAGTACAGAAGTGCAATTTTGTTGAAAGCTGTTAATTGAAAGGACTGCACCCAGAAGCAATATACTCCTTTTTGAGTACCAAGTGCTGGAGACAACAACAGAGGATGATAACTGTGACCTTCATGCCATGCTTATGAGTTTTAGCTCCCAGAGGCATTAGGCTGAAGGGAACAAAACTCTGGACTACATGATACAGGAATGTAACCCGCATGTTCTTATTTACAGCACCAGCCCTGGTTTATTCCTTTGGTCCTGGACAGCCCTTCTATGTTCTGATGAGTAAAACAAAAAAAGGCTGCAAGGACACCGAACTTTCCCAAACACAGCATAGCGTTGCACGGAATGGCACAAGGATTGGTGTTGTGGTCATTCAGTCCCACGGTAAGCAATCATCCAGCCAACAGTCACAGCGCAGTGTGCAGGTGTGTTTGGATCTTACAACAGCACAACTTCCCTGCTAACATGACAACCCTCTTTCAAGAGCTTGGATAGGCAATCGTGCTTTTAAAAATACCCAACAGCCAACACTTAAAGCAGAAAACCTTTTGCAATCACAATACCATATGGACATCTTGTTATATTTTTTGCATACTTGGGGTGTACTGGTGAAACCTGCAACAATATATGTTCCACTGTGGATTGCTCCAGGTCAGGGCACCAGCCACCCAGGTCCTCTTCTATGATATGATCTATTCCATTCCGTTCTGCTTCATCCCACACTTTTTGTTTTTGTTTTAAAAACCAACTATTGGTCAGCATTTTATGCTCACAGAGGATGCTCAGCTGTCAGTGGTCTGTGTTTCCCCTCCCACTGTCGGTTTTTTCCATAAAGATTTTAGTACTTCTGTAAACCTCAGGCTTCCCCCAAGCTTCTTCTCTACAGGGATGATGTTTGCATAAGGACCCATACATGGTGAGTTTGCTGAACTTCTACTGAACTCAAGAGGGAAACTCCATTAGATTTGGTTAAAATCTCCACAACCTGCTTAAGGTAAAGGGGTAAAGGGACCCCTGACCATTAGGTCCAGTCGTGACCGACTCTGGGGTTGCAGCACTCATCTCGCTTTATTGGCTGAGGGAGCCGGCGTACAGCTTCCGGGTCATGTGGCATGACTAAGCCACTTCTGGCGAACCAGAGCAGTGCACGGAAACGCCGTTTACCTTCCCCCCTGGAGCGGTACCTATTTATCTACTTGCACTTTGACGTGCTTTCGAACTCAACAGGGAAACTCCATTAGATTTGGTTAAAATCTCCACAACCTGCTTACTGCTTACTTAATAAACAAGACAAACGAACATGCTTGTTGGCTTAGTCTCCAATAAGGAATAGATTTTCCACTACTCCATGCTCCTTTAATGCCAGCCAGACCCTTCAAAGGAGCTCCGATATCTGAAAGATGGCCCCTTGAGAAAGCCTCCCGCACGGAAGCAAATGTACAGCTGAGATGAGTTTCTACTCTGGGTCTCTGGGATCTCTTCCAGCCTCCATGAGGCACAGGTTATGCATGCCGGGAATGCACTCCCATATAGCTGCCCTCAGGTTTCCCAAGGCCCAGGACCATTCCAAAACACAGGAAACTTGAAACCAAGGACCTTCATCATGTAGGAACAAGGTGAACATGCTCCAAAACTCAGTGCAGAGCCCATCTTTTTCATGCAGATGGTCCCAGCTAGGACAATGCCTGCCCAGAACCCTGGAGAGCCCGAGCCAGTCAGTGTAAACACTGCTAAATGAATGACCAAGTGGCCGATTCAGAATCAAGAGAGTTGGAAGGGACCATAATGATCATCAAGTCCAGGGTTTCCCAAACCTGGGTCTCCAGCTGTTTTCGGACTACACTTCCCATCATCCCTGACCACTGGTCCCACTGGCTAGGGATGATGGGAGTTGTAGTCCAAAAGCAGCCAAAGACCCAAGTTTGGGAAACCCCTGATCTAGTCCAACCCGCTGCAGTGTAGGAATATACAGCTGCCCCTTACGGGGGATCAAACCTTGGAATTATCAGTGCCATGAACTAACCATCTGAGCTATTCAGCAATACAGCTACAACAATACAAGGCAAAATAGGGGAGTGAGGTTTTGGTTTCCCTAGATATCATTTGTACTGATACTCAGTGCTCAGGTGTGGCCTAGTTAATATTAGATATTTGATTTATGACATGTTCCAGTGTTGGGGCTCATATGTTCATGCCACACCTCCAGCTGAGGGCTACATTTAGTCCTACCATGCACAGAAGTGCAGATCTATCTGAATCATCATCATTAGCATTGTCAGTAATGCTTCTCGAAGTTGCTCGCTATTAACAGCACATATTGGTGCCTAAGGGACGCGGGTGGCGCTGTGGGTAAAACCTAGGACTTGCTGATCGTAAGGTCGGCGGTTCGAATCCCCGCGGCAGGGTGAGCTCCCATCGTTCGGTCCCAGCTCCTGCCCACCTAGCAGTTCGAAAGCACCCCTAAGTGCAAGTAGATAAATAGGTATCGCTTTATAGCGGGAAGGTAAACGGCGTTTCCGTGTGCTGCTCTGGTTCACCAGAAGCGGCTTAGTCACGCTGGCCACGTGACCCGGAAGTGTCTTCGGACAGCGCTGGCTCCCGGCCTCTTGAGCGAGATGGGCATGCAACCCTAGAGTCAGACACGACTGGCCCATATGGGCAGGGGTACCTTTACCTTTACCTATAGGTGCCTAAACCTATGGCAGGGCCAGAAATCGCCCTAACACACATGTATATAAACTGTAGCAGAAACATGGCACATGAACATGCGATTCCATCCTCAATCATACTGGAAACGCATACAGAAGTTCTCTCTCAGCACCTTTCCAAAGGAACCCATGGGACTGAACACCATTCACACAGCTTTCCCTTAAAGAAGCCTAGTAGTTGTAGTTTCTCCTTCACAGAGCTACAGTTCCCTGCGCCCTTAACAAGCTACGGTTCCCAGGATTCTTTGGACGAAGACACGTGCTTTATATGTATGTACAGCCCAACAGAGTTCTGCCCCCAAATGTAAGGTTTCCCACTACACAAATGGGCAGCATTTGAGGCACTGGGATGGACTGAGACCTTAGCATGGCAGCAGACAGACTGCAGAATCTTCCTGTGCCCCCCATGCTTATTGATCCAGATCAACCACCCCTCTTACCATTTTTCTTGGGGGGAGGGTGGGGAAATAATCCTGCATTCAAGAGTGAAACACCATGGCTTGTTTGGAATTTGAACCCAAGGCCTCTTGCAGCTTAAGCGCATACATATAACCTGAATCGAAACATTCCTAATATTCAACTGCGGTTTATCAGCAACTGTGATGTCATCATCCGCGTTTTATCTAAGCATTTCAGAGAATGTTTTACTTTTGTAAAGTTCAGCATTATTTCTCTTTTACAAATATTGGCTGTCTTAAGCTGTATAGATGAACCGCATTCCTATATCATATATTCCAGCAATACTGCATGATAAGGATTTGATCAGCATTCCATTATCCTCAGATGGCATATATTACAAAAGTGCAAAACTGTTCTGCGAAATAAAGCAAGCAAGGAAAGAAGCAGCTCTGCATAGGCTGCTGTTCCTTCCTACAAATATGTTCCTACTTTAAAATAGAGGAATTTTCCAGCAAAACCAAAACCGCAGTTTGTCTTTCTTTCGCAACAAGCGATCCTCTTCCATATAAACCTTTTTAGGAACTAAAAATGCCTAACACAGGGACACTGTCAGGTGTGCGTTACAAAATACAATGTAAAAATATATTTCTATTTAAACATCAGTTGTATTTATTAACATCCCTTTTGCAGCCAAGACCCTGCAGTGTCTTGGACCAGTGAAGACATTTTTCTGCTGTAAAGCATCAAGGGCATTACTTACAAAACAAAAAAGTGCAAAAGTGCATTGACTGAAGTGCAATATGATAGCCAGTGTCAAAAAGTGAAAAAATAATAATTTGTATGATTGAAAATACCCTAATATATATTTCGTAGTCTGCTGCAAGAGTTGATACAAAGCAATAAAAGAAATTGGCTTGGCTCTCCTGACAGCGTCTTCTCCGCAGTGATTTAAGCATTTGGTTACAACTCAGTGTAGGCTATAGCCCTTTATCCTTTTAACTCTCTTCTATAAATAGCTTTTGTGCCGATCACTCGTTACTCTTTTATTTCGAAGGATCTGTGCCGTTCCTAAGGGTTTCTTTGGTGCCTCTGGAAGGAGAGAAATGCCAAAGGAGGACAAGGCCGGAGGACTGCAAATAGCTCTTCCCATCTCCTCGCTTTGCTTAGATGAAGTGAATCCAGCTCTCTTCGCATTCCCTGGGCATCTTGAGTTCGTGACTCCGACAGGTGAGGGCGAAGTTCTTCCCTCGGTTGTTATCCCAGTACTCCTGCCCGTTGACTCGGTACAGCACTGCAAACTCAACCACTGAGCTCAGCTGGAGGAGGAACGGCGCCACGGGGAGGAAGAAAGTGAAGACATCCGCCTGGGCCTGCCCCTCCTTCCCAGGAACGCTGCTGTGCCACTGGGCAATGACTTCGTGCTGACCCCTCCAACGGTTGAAGGTGTATCTCACAGCCACCTGCTTCTCAAAGGCCAGGTTGACCACTTGGACGGTGCCGTTCAGACCCAGATCTGAGCTGGTCACCCTCTCAAGGCACACCAGCTGCCGCTGCAGGCGGCTGTGAAAGTCCTCGCAGTCTGCAGGCTGCTGGAAGTCAGGCACCAGGCACTGCATGGTGAACTCCAGGTCTAGCCTGCTGCAGCAAAGGTCGGAATTGATGGACAGCCTGGAGAGAACGTGCAGAGGGATGGAGGGATCTTCCCCCACCTGGAACACTTTCACCTCGGCCAGATCCAAGCCCAGAGCGTCGGCAAAGCGGACTTTGTTCCGGCGGGTGCTGCACCCCGGGACGCGGCACGGAGCCATCATACTCCTCCTCCTCTCCGGAGAGCTAGGCAAGGACCTGGCCCGCCGGCGCATGATGGGCCTAAGGTGCGGGTCGCAGCTTGCCATCTGAGGATGCTTCTGCTGTGTCTCCTCGGAGATGGAGACACTCGGGAGGCTGGTGGCGCTGCCGCCATGCTGGTATCGCCTCCTCTCTGTGTTCCGGGCCTCTTCTTCCCGCAGCATGTTCTGGTACAGGTCAGAGAGGTAGCTGGGAGTCCTCCGAGGGGCCCTTGGCGCCATGTGCTCGGGCGGCCGGGCAGCTTGAGCAGGCAGCGACCCTCCTGCCGACAGCTTCTGCCGAGACATGGAGAAGGCTCCAGGCAGAGAGACACACTGATCGGCAGGGCCCAGTGGTTGCTTTTTAAGGAGCGGCTTCTGGGGAGGTGGCACTTAGTGACAGGAAGCCTTCAGACGCTGAAGGACCCAGGGCAATGATGCTGAGTGACAGGCGTCTCAAGGCTATCGCACAGGCTGCAGGGCGAGTCGAGACTGTCGCACTGGATGCTGGAGGCCTGGGTGCTGTCGCAAACGCTGGTCACCGACTGGAGGCTGTCTCTCTGGACGCTGGACGTGTCCAGGCTGTCGCAGAGGCTGAAGACAGGCCGGAGGCTGCTGCTGCGGTAGAGGTTGAGAGAGTCGAGGCTGTCACCCTGGTTGAGGCTGTCTTGCAGGAAGCTGAAAGATGCCAAACTGTCTGGGTAGCAGGACAGGGAATCGAGGCTGTCGCTCTGGATACTGGAGGAACCCAGAGCGCTCCCTGGGCTGGAAGGGGTTTGGAGGCTGTTGGGCTTCGGGGAAAGGGAGTCGAGGCTGTCGGACAAGCTGGAGGGAGTCTGCAGGCCGCCTCCTCCAGCGATGGGAGCCTGGAGGCTGTCGGGAGGGACGGCGTTGCTGCTGGAAGATGGATGGGGGCTCCGGCTGGAGGCGGAGTCCGCGTTTGGCGACTCTGGACCCCACATCCAACTGCGCGCTGGCTGTCCCCGGCCCCGCGCGCCCCTGGCGTGGATTGCACGGGGGTCGGCAGGTTTTCGCTCCGCACCAGGCAGGCGCGCACGGCCAGCGAGCTGCTCTCCAAGCGACGCAGGCAGGCAGGCGGTTGCTAGCGGATCTTGTCGCTCCCTGCGGCCGCCCAGCTGATTCCGACGTAAAAAAGGGGGAAAGATAGAGATGTGGCCGCTTTGCAACCGGGGTGAAGCGGGAGCACGCCCTCTGTGACGCTAGGGCCCGCCCGGACATTGCAATTGGCAGCTGCTGCGGCCACGCCGCTCGTCCGGGTGCCCGCCCCGCGGCTCCGCGTGCGCGCAGGGAATCGGCCCGCGGCTGCGCGCGAGCAGCGAGGGAAGCCGACGGTGCCCTTCCTCCTGCCACTACTCCCTGGGAGGCGGGGAGGGAATGGGAGTCAAAAATGCAAGAAAGCAAAAGCAGCACGGGGAATAGTGGGGTGAAGCATGCACCGCACAGAGAGGAAGCGTAAAGGGGAAAAACAAGGTGGCGCAAAGGAGGGGAAATAGCTGGAGAGGGACATTTTGCAAAACAAAAATTGCATTGGCTGGCAAACAGAACACGAGCCTGGGGTCGTGAGATCAGGATGCGCGGCAGCAAGGCCTTTTGGACTACCACTCCCATCAAGCCCCAGCAAGCACGCCCGAGAGTAATCCTTCCTTTCTCACGCAGGAGAACGTGGAGGTCTTGGGTGGCGCCAGTGGCAACGAAATGCGGAGACGAGGGTCCTGTGGAGGTGGTCGTGCATGTCTCTCTGCTGAAAACTGAAAGGGAAACTCCATCGCCGCTACCTCCGCCTTGTGCTTTGAGTAGGTGCGGATGGGAGCTTCTCGGCATTTGCTTGCACTACAACCCCCATCATCCCTGGCCGATGGGAATTGGAGTCGAAGGGCAACCACAGGGCTGCACGTGCCCCATCCTCGGAATCCCTTGCCTGGGATTGTGCCCTATTTAGCTCAACGGACTTATTTACCAGGAAACATCCTTCGGAATGCACCGTCGGTCAGCTAACCTCCTACTTGTGTTGCCTATTCTCCCTGGTTTACCTTTGACAATGTAGCGTCAGTGGCTATTATTATTATTATTATTATTATTATTTCGTTTCTTAAAAGCAATCGCTCGGTTCCTAACAAGAAAACCAACCCGCCCCTTCTTGTTTAGGTTCGCTGCTGCCACCAAGTGGATATCTTTATTTTTCCCTCTACTAAAAAGCCCTTTAACCTTCTTGGTTTTATTTGGCTCAACATACCCCTAATAATGGTTAAGAGTCGCCTGGCACTTTGGCATGGAGCAAGTTTTTCCAAAACAAAATATGTTCTTTCTTAATCTTTCAGTAAGGTAGCGAGTGGAATAGTTGTGATTCCCCCACGAGAAAATGACTGAGGAGGGTGGAACTAACATTACTGTCAGCCGACCAGATGCTAAGTGTGGGTGGGTATATTCAAGGCCGTTCCTGCCCATCGCTAAAAGGCCCATTTTTAAACCAGACTTGGGACTACATCCTGTAGAGTTGGAGAGGACCCCAAGGGTCAAATCCAGTCCAACCTCCTGCAATACAGGAATTTCAGATAGTGCATCCATGACAGATGGCCACCCAATCTCTGCTTAGAAACCTCTGAGGAAGCTTGTCCTTCACTCAGAGGAATAGACACCCTGACCGTGGAGGAGAAAGGAAGCATAAAAATGATACGAACAATTACAGAATTTGGACTGGAGCAATGCATCAGAAGGTTGGCGGTTCGAATCCCCGCGACGGGGTGAGCTCCCGTTGCTCAGTCCCAGCTCCTGCCAACCTAGCAGTTCGAAAGCATGTCAAAGTGCAAGTAGATAAATAGGTACCGCTCTGGCAGGAAGGTAAACGGCGTTTCCGTGCGCTGCTCTGGTTCGCCAGAAGCGGCTTAGTCATCCTGGCCACATGACCCGGAAGCTGTACACCGGCCAGTAAAGTGAGATGAGCGCCGGAACCCCAGAGTCTGCTACGACTGGGCCTAGTGGTCAGGGGTCCCTTTACCTTTACCTAAAAGGTCTCAAAAGAGCCTGAAAGGTTTTGAGCTCTCCACAACTCTTAGGCTATGTGCCCATTAGTACCTTAAAACGCAGTAGTGCCGTTTCTCCGTTGGCACACTGCTGTTCACATGGGGGCGGGTGTATCTTCACCCCTTGGGGGGGTTTCACTGCTCCTGCAACACCGACACACCCACCCAACTCCTATTCCTGAAGCTTTACCAACAATTTACAGGTAGGCTCCAGGATGAGAAGGAAGCAGTTTTATTTTGGCTCACAAGCAGAAACCAGGGATGTGGCTGCCTTGATGCCATCATGCTTTCGGAGCCCTGTGTGTATAGGGTGGTATACAAATTTAATACATAATTAATAATAATAATAAATCAGAGACATCTGAAGGCAGCCCTGTTTAGGGAAGCTTTTAATGTTTGATGGATTACTGCATTTTAATATTTTGTTGGAAGCCGCCCAGAGTGCCTGGGGAAGTCCAGCCAGATGGGCGGGGTATAAATAATAAATTTATTATTATTATTATTATTATTATTATTATTTGCCTTTCCAAAGCCGTTTTCTCCCCGCTTCCCTTGGGATGGGGCTCTCCAGGTCTCAGACCCTTTCCCACCTCATCTCCTTCCAGACGATCGCAAAATAATCATAAATAAAGGATAGGATTTTTGCATCCCTCCAGTCATTGATGGTCTCTTCCCTCCGCACAGGGAAGTCCCTCCGGGGGACCACAATGCCTTGCGACTTCAATGGCCCACCTAACCAGCACTGGGGGGGTTTTTTGGAGGGGGGGATGCTTTGCTTCCATATCCCGGCTGTGGACGGCTTTGCAAGGATCTGCAGACGCGGCTAGATAAATCAGTTGCCTCTTGTGCAAAGTCCGGGTTGATGTGTGTGTGGGCGCGCGCGCCGCGGACTCTGATACCGCCGGGGAGAGAAGGCTGATTAAATCTCACTGATATGATAAGGGAAGTCACGTGGAGAGACAGACGGAGAGAGCGCCTGGGAGGAATGCATGGGGTTTGTTTACTGCAGCAACCGGAGGCTGCGAAGTGGAGAGAGAGAGAGAGACCCTGCGTCCCTACGCTTCCTTGCTCTGCCTTGGGCGCACCAAAGGATGCTGGAGAGAGGATCCGATTCTGCAAGGTGTAGGATCGCGCATCAGCCGATGTAAAAGCAACCGCAACGACAACCCCAAAGCAGCCATTCGCCTATAATGGGACCGGGCATCCGAGAGTATCCCTTGCCGCTGCGCTCAGGGAGCCTGCAAAACGAAGCTCCGGTCCATGAGATCCTCGAAGGAAAAGGAATGGTAACGTAAGGATCTCTCCCCCCTTTTCTCGTTCTGGAAGCAGTCGGTTCTGCGCATGCAAACGCGTCGCTGTTTAATGAAATGATGCATATGCAGATGGGAGGCTGGTTAATGAAGTTCAGGGAAAGAGCTAGGCTAGAATGCATCTCTCCCTCCCCCCCACACACAACGTTTTAAATTTATTGTTCCACATCTATGCAAATAGCTGTTACAAGTTTGCTTTTCTTGTGTTGCAAACCAATACTGTGGCAAAAGCTCAAATATGGCCCCTTTTCTTTATGTAAAATATGTCATGGATATAAGCCGGTATCAAGATGAACTGATCGATATATAAGACATACACTGCATTATGCGCTTATAGTTCAGAATAAATGTGATATCATTCTGACATCGCACTTGAACGTGCGTATGTTGTTATTTAGGTACCATGCTTGTTTTGGAACAGGGATATAGATAGCAAAGTCTGCAATCGAATATACCTGGGAGTAAGTTTCATGTAGTATAATGGGGCTTACTTCTGAGTAGGCACATTGACATTGTGTGTGAATGTGTTTTTTGAGGGGGTGGGTGAAGCACCTGGTTTATAAATCAGGTAAGACACTATCACACCTTGTTAGCTTTCAAATACTCAGGTGCCCGTTGGAGCTGCTTCACCCCAGGTTGTTTTCAATCCACCAGCGTTGTGAACTTTCGTTGGTGTGACGGTTTTTGTTCCATGGCTTCTTTTCAAAGTGTAGGAGTGGGGGAAGGGTATATATACTGACCTAAATCTTGCTGCCATTTTCTGTGTGCGTAGCTGCTCTAAATTCAGCCTGCGACCACAAACTGCATGAGAACGGCGAGCCGACGTTTATTTCAAGTAGCAAACTGCAATATAGGGTTCAAGACTCAAAAGGGCTAGTAAAGTAAAAGAATGTAAGTAGGGAAGAGCAGCTGTGCTGGATCAGACCAAGGGTCTAATCCAGTCCCACAGTGGCTGAGTCGATGCCTCCAGGAAGTCTACAAGGATGTGAAGGGAACAGCCCTCTAGGATTGATTGTTCCCCCAGCATACTGCATGTGAACATGGAGTATACTTAACTGCATGGAGTATACTTCATGTTAAGTATACTGCACTTAACTTTGCAGATAGTCACTGACTGTTGTTGTTGTTTAGTCGTTTAGTCGTGTCCGACTCTTCGTGACCCCATGGACCAGAGCACTCCAGGCACTCCTGTCTTCCACTGCCTCCCGCAGTTTGGTCAGACTCATGTTTGTAGCTTCGAGAACACTATCCAACCATCTCGTCCTCTGTTGAACCCTTCTCCTTGTGTCCAACCATCTCGTCCTCTGTCGTCCCCTTCTCCTTGTGCCCTCCATCTTTCCCAACATCAGGGTCTTTTCCAGGGAGTCTTCTCTTCCCATGAGGTGGCCAAGGTCTTGGAGCCTCAGCTTCAGGATCTGTCCTTCCAGTGAGCACTCAGGGCTGATTTCCTTAAGAATGGATACGTTTGATCTTCTTGCAGTCCATGGGACTCTCAAGAGTCTCCTCCAGCACCATAATTCAAAAGCATCAATTCTTCGGCGATCAGCCTTCTTTATGGTCCAGCTCTCACTTCCGTACATCACTACTGGGAAAACCAGTCACTGATAGCCATACCCTTTGTGAATTTCTCTTATCTCATATTAAAGCCACTTCTAAGCTAGTGACCATCAAAATGTCTTTGGGCAGGGAATTCCGTAATTGAATTTTGCACCCTGTGACATCATGTTTTAGTATCCTGTCGTTAAAGTGCAAGTTAATGCAAATTGTAATTAGGAGAGATACCATTTACTCGGGTTTTTGTTTTGTTTTGGTGATGGGAATGCGGAGCACGTATTTCTGATTGTTGTACAAATATCCTCACATCCCACAAGAGATAGCGAAGTGTATGGCATATGATAGTTATTCACTGCCTCGATAGCTAGTAGTGTTATTGGAACACCAGCATTTGCTTCCTCGTGGATTAGATTAGTTGGTTAGAGTGCTGATAATGCCAAGGTTGCAAGTTCGAGCCCCATAAGGGATAACTGTATCTATTCCCACATTTCAGGATGATCCTCAGGGTCCCTTCCAACTCTATATCATCTTGAACATCTCCTGTAAAATCCCTTTTCTTCCTTGTCTCTTAACACAGGCAGCATCGAATGGTGGAGGAAGTACTTAACACCTGTAAACACAAAAAAATTCCTTCCAGTAGCACCTTAAAGACCAACTGGAACCTGTAAACACAATAAGCGATCTGTTTCCACTGGCTGTCTAAACACCACCACCTTTCCCCCCACCTTTATATGCTGGCAACCTAGTCCAGTGAGCCAAGAGAAGCAAAAAGGATAGGTCGTCCCTAGATTTACAGCAATTGCCAGAGACCGCATATGGGGGTGGCACATTGTCACAAGCCAGAGAGAGGCCTGTGGGTAGTTGCTGGATCAAGGAAGCCCATCTGGTTATCAGAAATATGGATGATTGCCCTCCATTTGCTTGGTTTCTTGCCTAAACATTAGCAGGCTCCCAGAATGGCTGGCAAGGTTGCAGCACAGAGAGAGCCAAGGAAGTAGGGAGCAGGAGGCAACACAGTTCCTAACCAGAATGCAGAAACTAGAGAGCTGAACCACAGACCAGAGACTTCTGAGGTCCTAACCCAGAGATGGCACCTGTATTTCCAGTGTTCCAAACCAGCGAGACAGAATCAGGCGCTCCTTTTAGACCCAGGCAGTGGAGGAACGGCTAAGAGCTGTGGGAAAGTTGTAGAAGGATAACTCTTGACCAGGCTTCCTCAACCTTGGCCCTACAGATGTTTTTTGGCCTACAACTCCCATGATCCCTAGCTAGCAGGACCAGTGGTCAGGGATGATGGGAATTGTAGTCTCAAAACATATGGAGGGCGGAGGTTGAGGAAGCCTGGACTGAGTCCTCATTTGGTGCCTTGGAAAAGTTAAATCAGGGATGGGGAAGCTGTGGCCCTTCAGATTTTGTTGAATTCCAACTCCCATCAGGCCCAGTGGGGATAACCTGTGGTCAGAGATTATGGGAGTTGTAGTTTAACAACATCTGGAGTGGACCACATCTTTAGTTAAAGGCATAGGTTCCGTCTGAGAGTATGGGCCCAGAAACTTTATAAATCATACCAGATACAACATAACACAGGTGATTCAAATTTTATTTTATTTTTTAAATTGATTGTAAGGTAGATGCCAGTATCTGCCAACCTGGAAAGTCTAAGTTCTAGTGCTCTAAAATGTAAAAATAGTTATCTTTCCTTCTAATCTAAAAAAAGTATTTCATTTTTTAAAAATTGCTGTTAGAAATCACAAGTTTAGAAGTCTTTGCCATTCTTCTATGGGTAATGTCCAATAAATGTCCATGCCCCAAACACACACTTAAGTAAAACAGATGCAGTAAGGGATTTCAGCTAATGGAAATGGCACATTTAAAATTTCATAGGAGTAATCACATAGGAATAACAACTGCAGGAGAATTAGAAGAGCTTTCTATAATGGGTTAGAAATGTCTGCAAACAGAAAAAAATATTCTTCTTTTTTTAAAAAAAATCCCTTTGAAAATAGTCCTCTTTTTAATCATTACTAGTTCCAGTGGCGGAAAGAGCCATCCAAGTGCCAAGGAAATCAAGAAATCGCCACCACATATAAGACCTTCTCCCAGCAGACTTGGCAAAAATATTTCAGCCGCTACTGAAAAGGTAAAGTGTCTTACGCTTCACGGCAGCAATTTTTTTTTTTTTTTGGGGGGGGCAGACATATTCTCTGGTTTTCCTACTGGAGCTATAACTATACATTACTCGATTTTTCTTAGACTTCCTGTCATGCAACAGAACACAAGCAGACAACTCTTCACTACAAAGAAAAAAACCAGCTTTGTGAAAATCTCCAACGAAACAGGTAAAGTTCTCTTGGCAGTGTTTATATGTGGTATACAAGCCCACTGCATGCATGAATGTAGACTGCGTAGGTAGAAACACAACCGTTGGCATGGTCAAGTTTTGAAAAGTTCTGGGAATAGGACATGAATGTTTATTCCAAACTACCGACCGGTTGGGCAATATGCTGGTGATTTTTGTTCACCTTTCGCCACTTATGGATGATCAATGCTGGGAGCTTGATGTGCGGATGAACTTGTGTCAGATAAAAACAATTGTAAGTGGCCTTAGGTTGGTGGGTTGGTTTGCAGGGAAGGGCAAAGGAACTGAAGCATGGAATGTTGGGGAAGAAGTTATTAAAGAACAGAAAATCTGGATCACATTTGTATGTGTAATACAAGCTTTGAGCTTGAGGAAGAGCGCCACAATCAGGGTGGATTTGATTTAAATCAAATCAATTTAAATCATGATTTAAATCACTAGTCAGTAAGACTTGATTTAAATCATTTTTTTTACAGAAAGGTTCATTCTTGCTGGTATAATCTTAATATTTGTAACCAGATGAAGGTTTCATATTTGGAATAATAAATTTTCAGAGTAGTTTTTAAAGTTATATAAAAAATTACTGATTTGGTTACACTATTAGAAATACAAAGGCAGGTAATTATGAAATTATTGTCAACTTTTCTGCTGTGCTTTATTGGAAGGAGAAAAATAATCATTAGCTTAATAACAATTTAAACAATTTAACTAAAACAACATTATAGCATATGTATCCATTTGTTAACTGATGTGGTTAAACGATTTAAATAAAAACAAAACTTAGACTGAGTTTTAGCACACATGAAAAACTTAAAACAAATCCTTATTTCCTGATGAATAGCCTTTGGACTATAATGTAACTTAAATAGAAAACTATCTTTAGAAAGATTTTTCCTCCAAAAGCATTTTATTTTAAAAATCCGATTTAAATAAAAAAATCTGATTTAAATCAATAAAATCTGATTTAAATTAAAAAACAAAATCCGATTTTTAAATTATTATTTTTTAAAAATCATTGATTTTTATCTCCATAACCACAATACACAGCAGCTGTGGGCTAGATCCATATTTGAAAAGGCAACCATGCCACCTTTATTTTTCCTGTTTATCTTAAAGCATGCATTTTATTTCATCACATGGTCAAAAGTTGCCAGGTGCAGGTTTTCTTCTTATTCAATGTTTATGCTAACTAGACAAGCTCCTGAAACAGGAAGTTTTTTTGGAACACATATCCAGACAACGCACATGTTCACAATTGCAAACATGCAGCTTAGCTGAAACGTATTGAATGGCGTTGATTTCAGCAATGGGCTTTGCCCAGAACGAATAAGAAGTGTTCATCGGTTTCCTTCGCATCTGCTTTTCCTTCTTTAATATAATTGCCAGCATTTAATTTTAGATCCAAATTAACATGCATTAGCCATACTGTTTATAAAAAGATGTAAATCATTAGAAATATTGTTTAATATGCTGCAGTCTGGTTAAACTCAGCTGAACAGAAAGATGTTGCAGAGGCATAGATGGGGGCGGCACTTACTGGAAGTGACTCGGTGACTCGGTGGCTTGGGCACCTGCAGGCTCCGTGCTGCCCAAAATGGCAGCATGTGTCAGCCCGGGAGCCCAAGCACCTAGCTACGCCACTGAAATGTTGAGCTGTGTTGCAAACAGATTAGAAGCAGTTTTCTTGAGTAAGTTAAACAGAAGTTAAAGTTTAAGTTAAGTAAGTTTACGTTTAAGTTAAAGTAAGTAACAGAAGTAAACAGAAGTTGAGTAAATCCGCTCCACTTCCCAGTGGGGAGCAGTTGTGGTGGACAGCGTGGTCACCCCCTCCTCACCGGGGGCGGGGGACTTTGTCCCCCTTTGCCCGGGAATCCCGGCCCTGTCAGAGCCTGGCCAGCCAATCCACTGGCCGGGGGGCATGGCCGGGGGCGTTTAAACTGAGGAGCGAGCCAGAGGACTGATGTGGGGGAGGGGAGGTGTGGCCATCACCTGCCCCTCCATGCTTAAGGGTACTCCATTAAAGGAATCCAGGGGCGTTGATCTTGTCTGAAGCCCGGTTGGGGGCTAGAGCCTTGACACGACCCCGATGGGAACACCAGGGGGAGCTGGAGTTGGTTTGCATCAACAATGGTCTACCCTACCGGTGGTTTACCCTTACCGGACTTCTTGCACACTGGGCAGGAGTCAGATATAAAAAGGTAAAGGGACCCCTGACCATTAGGTCCAGTCGTGACCGACTCTGGGGTTGCAGCGCTCATCTCGCTTTATTGGCCAAGGGAGCCGGCGTTTGTCTGTAGACAGCTTCCGGGTCATGTGGCCAGGATAACTAAGCCGCTTCTGGCGAACCAGAGCAGTGCACGGAAACGCCGTTTACCTTCCTGCAGGAGTGGTACCTATTTATCTGCTTGCACTTTGTGCTTTTGAACTGCTAGGTTGGCAGGTGCAGGGACCAAGCAACGGGAGCTCACCCTGTCGCAGCAATTCGAACCGCCGACCTTCTGTTCGGCAAGTCCTAGGCTCTGTGGTTTAACCCACAGCGCCACCTGCATATATCTGAGTCAGATATAGTCGGGTCCAATCAATGCCTAAGCCAATACCGCTCATATTCTGTAATTTAATTTAATAAAATTGTGGCCAAATTAGCCCAATAACATGAACCTAATATCCGCGTCTCTGTATGAGTTATTTCCCAACGAGGGGGTGGCTGCGGGGTTAAACAGAAAAAGCTGCAAGTCCATGCACACTTCCTTGGGCATAAGTTCCATGTAACTCAGTGGGACTTAATATTGAGCCAACATGCTTAGGATCATACCGTTAGGTTGTTGCTGCTGTCGTTGTCATCCGTCTGTCTTGAGAGACAATGGAGTGTGTCTGCAGGGGTGAAGTCAAACCGCTGTGTTATCAGCCCCAAGGTGACCTCCCCGGGGCACAAGCCTGGGTATGGAGTGCGCATGGAGGTCCTGGGCTGCCCAGAAGATAAGACCCTCCTCTCTGCCTCTCTGATGTGGTCCAAAGGAAAGCAGAGCAATATGTTTGACAATACGTTCTGCCCAAGATTATGATGGACTTCAACTCCATTCAGCCAATGCATGATAAATGGCCAGGGATTATGGGAGTTGTGGACCAACATCTGGAGGGCCATATGTTTACCATCCCTGTTTTACAGGTAAGTAGGCCAGTTGAGGCAAGGGACAGTTTTGCAACCATACGAGCTGTGCAGACGAGGGAATTGCAGTAAGTCCTACTTCAGGATTCCTGCATTGTAGTGGGGTGGACTAGATGACTCACAGGGTCCCTTCCAACTCTACAATTCTATGATCTGAAGGGCATCACTTTGGCTCCATGCTAAACCCACTTACCGGGGAATTTAAT
The DNA here is from genome assembly GCF_965113315.1 of Podarcis vaucheri. NCBI lineage: Eukaryota > Metazoa > Chordata > Lepidosauria > Squamata > Lacertidae > Podarcis > Podarcis vaucheri. The sequence goes on along the minus strand of NC_138764.1, from coordinate 94,557,303 downwards.
GAGGCTTACTTCTGAGTATCGGATTGCCTTGTAAATTTAAGATTTTTGCAGATGATTTCTTATCAGATGTAGGAAGAGTGCAGAATATTCAGTGCCTGGATTGGTATCACTTTATCAGGGTGAGCCTTTAATATCCTGCCTTTATGAAAACATTTATGAGATTTTGCTTCCCCTGCTGCTTCAGATGGCAGATATACCAGAGTGTTCATTTTTGGTATACGTGTCCAAAATTCAAAGTAAGTATCTCCTGTCTCCTTTCATGCTTTCTACTGTATAAAGCTCCCACACCAGGTTTTCATACTGCTCTATCGGGGTTTACAGATATTCAAGCAGTTTTCTACCTCGATGTGGGTAAATAGGCTGGCTAAACAGTAGCGCTGTTTACAGTGGCAACCGGGCGGGAAATAGAAGCAATCTTTTACAGACCATTCCAATGCCTTTTAATAAAGACCACCCAATACAAAATGCTATTAAGATGATTGATAAGAGTTATGGAGAACCTGTGACTCTCCAGATGTGGCTGAACTACAAATCATACCCATCATCCCTTATTGTTAGCTATGATGGATGGTAGTGATGGGAAGAACATCTGGAGGCTTGCAGCTTCCCTATCTCTGCTTTATAGAACATTTTTATAACTAGCTCGTTCATATCACCATCTTTATGTCTTTGTACATTTTGTCTTTTCTCCTTTTGTGCTTGGTTTGCAGTCATACGTTTGTGGCAATGACTTTTTAAAAAACAAAAAAGACTAAATATTATTTCTTTTCCCGCCTAGAACAACAAATGTTTGCACTTCTTCATACAAAGCACCAAGGTTAAAAAAGGAACCTCTGGTCAGAAAGTATTACGAGGCTGGATGGAGCAAAATCCCTTCTGTGTTTAAGGATGCTTCCTGGAGTGATTCCAGCGGCGCAGAAGATGGGCTGACTCAGAGTTTTTGTTGCAAGCAAAAAGGCAATTTAGAGAGAAACTCTGGAGGGCATTCAGCTGAAGCAGACCCCTACGGCCCTGGATATCAAAGCGTCTCTGCTGACGCAATGTTTCTTGACTTCGAATCCATGCGGATTATGAAAGACGATTCTGATCAGGACAGCGCCAGTGACCTTTCCGACTCGGAGAGAATCCCCATTCCCCCTTCGCCTTGCACCCCGCCGGAGCTCAACCTGCGAGCGGAGGAGATTGACCCTCTGTGCTTTGAACACCTCTTTGACACAAAATTCAAGCAGCCCGATTACTATTACCCGGACTTCCTGCCTCCCCCTTTCAACACCTGGGACTTGAAAGGGCTGGTGGCATTTGTCAACACGGAATGCAAATCAGAAACTCGGCCAGAGCCGTCGGGGACGCTTGAGAAGTACGTCGACCGGCTATTGGAGCTGGAATGGCTGCAGATGCAGACGATACAGGCTGAGAAAGGGAAGGCCGCCAAGACAAGGCCTCAGACTGCTCCCGGTTCCCTCCGGACCTTAAAAAGCCCTGGCAAAAACAAACCGTTGCACAGTCCTTTTCCGCAGAAACAACTGACTGTCCACGAAGGTTTTCCAAGAGTCCTCTCCGGCCAGCAGGGTCACAGAAGAGAGTTGCATGGCGAAGGACCCAGCCAAGTTGTTCCCCATGAAGGTCAGTTGAGAACGGCTGAAGCGACGTGTGGCTTCTCAGCTCGCCCCAGGCGGCCTTGTGAAGCACGAGGCGAAACCAAAAAGCAGCCTACTGCCAAGCAGCCGTTGGTCAGTAAGCATCCTTCTGAGAGTAGCTCTATGATCCAGGGAGCTGGCAACATCCGGCCACCCAAGCAACCCTCTTCCTTCCATGGTTCAGCTGTCCCTCTCAAGGGGCTGCCAGCCCACGCCTGCCCAAATCCTAAAAAGAATGGGAATGCGGGTAATTACGTTCCTGCCAAAAAAGTTTCAGCGGATAAGAAGCTAAAGGCAAATGGCACAAAGCAAACGCCATGTAAATTTAAATAACGCTGCAGTAGCAGTTTGCTGTTCTTGTTGCTGTGGGGCTTGGCAATCCTTTCTGTGTGGCAAAGAGCTGGAATAGCAGTTCAAGTGCTGTGGAGAAGGAAGAAATATGCTCCTCCCTGATTCCCTTGCCATGTGTTGTGATTGGACTTGGTGTCAGAGGTCTGGTTCAACCCCTCCCCAGTCAACACAATCCAGGAAGCTAAGTGCCCTGTCCCTAGGGGTGACTCCCACTGCAGGGGCCAGTGGGGAAAGGGTCTTGCTTTTCAGGGTACACCCATAAAAACCTGCTTGAAGCCCACCCCATCTTGTTCCTACACTGATTTGAAATATCTGGTTCTGAAGTGGCCAGGCAATAACCCTTTTTCCTTCCTGTTGAGCTAAGTTTTCTTGTTGTTTTTTACAAGAAAATGCTGTTGTGAGGTGGGAAACAACAACAGTACCAGCAATTTATTATTCTTATGGTGCCCATCTGACTGGGATGTCCCAGCCACTCTTGGTGGCTTCCAACAAATGATAAAACATCAGATATTAAGAACAACACATGCTTGTTTCCAAATAAGCTTGCCATTGCCATGATTGCATCTCGATTTTGCCACACAGGGATGCATTTATAAGCACCAATACATGCAGAAAACTCACGGGAATTTCTCCCCTGTTTAAAATGATACTGCAGACTTGCGACGTTTGGAGAAACAGAGATTTATTTGCTTTAATCAGGGAAGCTTCAAATAGAATGGGAATGCATCGTTTTGGGGACAGTCGTAGGAGAAGAACCTTGGGGGGTGATGAATATCTGTACCATGACTGCCAGGCCACAGCTGAGTGGTAGAGCATGTACTTTGCATGCAGAAGGTCCCTCGTTCAATCCACAACATCTCCAGGTAGGGCTGGGAGACTCCTTCCTGAAACCCTGGAGAGCCAATGCCAGTCAGAGTAGACAGTACTGACCTAGATAGACCAATGACCTAACTCAAGATGAGGCATCTTCATATGTTCCTACGATAGAGCCACGGGGGAAGTTGCACGGCAGGGTGAAGAGAAGGCGCCATTGAAGATTCGTCAGCTGATCAGACTGAGGGGGCCTGAATGAAAGGAATACAGACAGGTCCGTGGGAGACCTAGCTAAATAGACCCTGTTCAAACAGGATAAGAGTTTACACGGTAAGGGTAGATCATAAGCCAGATAGTGAATCTGGAACTCACTATCCAAGTATCCCAAAGATGCTGGGGTAGAATTTCCCTGGACTAGGAACGCACAGCAAGGTGGATAGCAGGACCTTCGCTCCTAATGACAAAAGCATGTGTTGCCATATGCACTAGTAGAGCTTTATTGTGAGGTTGACACTGATTTACTCTTAGTAGTTTGTGGAGGAAGTCTGGCTTCCTCATAGGAATATTCATGGCTAGATTGCTCAAGCCGCACATTCGAAGAGTTCATTATCTTTGATCTTATGCCAGCAGAAAGTATTTTCACTACAGCAAAGGGTTTTCTGTTGGTCTTTAGTCAAAGGGTTGGTTATTTTCGAATGCAGAAAGTTTGAAGAAAACACAAATTATTTATTTCATTTGTCTTTGAAGGATTTGCTCCTGCGTAATCCTGGAACAAGCAAACGATAACCCGGTCAAGCCTTTTGCCGTGTTTAGCAGCTAGTTTGCAGTTCCTGCCATTGTGTTTGTGGCAGTGTTTTCCTTCCAAAGTCTTTGTCGGCTTAAAACTGAGCCAGCAAGCTTTATCTATGCAAAGTCAAAACATCTCTGAGCTCCATAATTTTTCTCAGCCTCGGTGATGGCTGACCATTTTCCACTCTGGGTTGGGAGCTGAAAATGTTAGGATTCTAAGGGTCCTTCCAGCAAAGCTAAGTGTATACTTGGAAGTGAAAGATCTTGATGATTTTGCACATAATTTGAATAAGGATCAGCATAGCTGATGTTTGACATAGCAGCAGCAGCTTCATGCACAATAGCATTACAGTCACAAGAGAAACCCAATCCTTTGATGCTCTGGGTCGTATAAAACTAAACTGCTTAGTCTGTGAAAGGATTTCGGCTTGTACAACATAACTCCTCCCTTCTCCCACCATGCACCAAATCTGTGGGCAGGAGCTTGAGCTGTACTTCCAATGTGGCACAAAGACACTATGATCACATCTTCAGGTCTGAGCAAGACTTCATAGTAAGCATGCAGCTGCTGCTACAAATGATCATCGTGCATCAGGTTCTCTCCCTCCATAATATGTAGTAGAACTTAACTCAAATTGTGATGTCATGATGTTCTACATTTCGTTGCCAAGTGCCATTGACAGCTGAAGGCATGGAATAGGAGAGGAGAAAGACAGCAAAGTGTGACGTGTAAGTTCTGCAACAGGTTATGCAGAACTAGTAATAGAGGCGCCACTAAGATTTTTGGAAACAGCCCTCCACTTATCCCGGTGCTTAGTTTGCTCCTCAACGCATTCATTGACTTGTATTTCTAGTCCTCTCTTTGCTTGGTATACTCCAAAGCACCCAAAATATCTTTTAATCTCCTTAAAACAGGTAAAGCTTACCAAAGGCAATACTTTGCTCTACAGCTGTTTCGGAAAGGCCAGAGTTGAATGCCTACAGTGCTTCCAACAGATGGCCAGGCTTTTTTCCCAGGTTTTAAGGGGATAGGAGCATGATTAATCCAATTCAGGGAAGTACTGATTCAGAACCATGTGTTACGTCACATTTAAAATGGCCACAGTATAGTTAAACCATGGTCTCAGGAGACTGGTGAACACATGGAGCTCTGGTCCTCAAGGGCTACTGCATTTGCTTCAGTGGAAGACCAGGGCTGTAGAGGCATCATTTCATGTCTGCAAAGCACCACCTTCCTCTGGATTGAATTGGGAGGACCCATGCACATGCAATCTCTGTGTTATGCATCAGAACACACATGGGGATCTGGAAAGCAGAATAAGGTTATGGTAAGGCAGTTGAAAACGTCCTGCCATGAGTGAAACCGAAAGTGGACTGATCAGCTAGCTGAATCAAATTATATTGCTATGGGGTAGGGGGAAACCTCTAACATTTTACTTCTCGATACTTATACTTCCAGTTTACTTGGTAACCCCCCCCTCCCCGGGAAAAGCTAATGTTTGAATAGCAGCTGGTTAAGGAACAACACTGGGCAGACGCCATGATTTGATTTTATCTGGACTGTTTGTCAATATGGCAGCTACCTGCAGTGGAAGGCTCCTGGACCGATACGGCAGAAACGCCAGTTTGTGAAGAGAGGATGTGAATTTACAGGGGGGGAATCTCGGACTACAGATTTGGACTATAAAGAAGAAGAGTAAAGACATAAAATCCACACAGAAACATTTTATTTGGACTTAAACTTGCTTGCAGAATGAAAGCAGAGACTGTTGAAAATAATGAAGGATTGACATCAGAATGTATTAAGGGAATTATTGTAATATTTTGAAATGCAGTAGAAATATGAGATGATTAGGATTCCCTCCGATCTCAAAGTATGGGAAGTTAGCTAAAAAATAATAATTTATAATTAGGCATAACATTGGGATTTGTTTGATTATTGGATAATTTGTATAATTTGGAATATATAATTTGGTTTGATTGGAAAAATTCAATAAATACTATTTTTTTAAAAAAGAAAATATCCTGATCTCTTCCACAGAATGTTCTTCAGCAGAAGACATTGATAATAAATGTGTATGTATACCTTCAGTTTATCTTCAAGTGTGATTTAATTGGAAGTTTAAAAAGCAAGTTGTGTGCATACTTAAACCATTTTATTGGTTGAATTTGTACAATGATACTGAATTATGTATTCGTTCTCCCCTGCTCTGGTGCTTTTCACCATAACTTTCTAAGATCTGAAAGCATGGAAATGAGTCACATTCAAATGTCCTTAAAATAAGTAATGAAACAGGATTTATTTGTTGTACTTCCATTGTAAGATGCCACGTTCTCAGGAATGGCTGAAAACTGATTGGTGTATTTATTTATTTATGAACTTTGCAGGTGTTTTCTTCCAAGTCAGACCTAGCCTTGAACTGTATCACTCATCTGTGTTATTGTCTGAAGGTCATATGATATTGTTACAAATATCATTCCCCCGCCCCCGTATCCTCAAGCATGCTCTGGTCAGATTGAATAAATATCAGCTTTTTCTGTCAAAAAACAAAATCAAATAAACTTACTTTGCGCAAGGCTTTGGGATCTGTCTTCATGGAAACTTTTTGTTTAACTGTCCCTCATTACTCTTGCAAAATCTGAAAGCAACAACTGCATCTAATTCCAGCCAAAAGTCAGTGTGGTCTGTTTGCCAAATATGGTTTGTTGTTGTTTCAAATAGATTGTCACCTAAAGGACTGGCTTATGAGATAACTAATATATATAAATCATAGGTACATTTCCCCAATATGTTAAAAGTGGCTTCATGGACTGCTGGTCTCCTGTCTTGTGCCCTACTATTCCAACAGGTAACAGGCACCACTGGTAGCAAAGACAGTATTTACAGATGCACTTTCTCTGTTTTGTTGCAAGCATGAAAACAGCTTGCGCAGATCTATAACATGGTGCCTGGTTCAGGGTGCCTTGTACCAAGCAAGCTGTGATGTCAGTGAGTGGGCCCCAACCACCCAACCACCAGGCACCATGTTATAGATCTGAGCCCAAAGCATCTTCAACTATTATAAAAAGAATTGTTTAAAAAATGGGAAGGATGACAATCAACTAAATAGTACATTCTGCCTAAATAAGTAGATATCTGGGGCCATCACCCAACGAAAGAAAGTTGATTAATTGTATGGCATGTAATCAGTTAAGTCTGCATGTAGGTGCACATTTTAAACAGATAGTTCTGAAGCAAAAGCTCACTTTGATTTGTGATGATGCCTGCAGTCAGGCCCCATCTTAGAAGAGGTTTTCCCTCCTGTAGGGAGGGGGGAAAAAGGGGGAATGGCTGTTTTAAGTTGGTTAGAGCAGAGCTTCCCAAACTGTCACGACATGTCAGTGTGTCAGCTGCAGCGTGTAGTTGTGTCGCACAAACACTCCCCGTGCTCCAGGGCTGGGAAGGGGTTCGTTTAACCCCTGGTTTACTAGTACAACTGAATTACTATGTTGTGAAATGATGCATGTCAAAAAAAAAGTGTGTCACCAACACATTCAAATCACATTCCCCTCCTCTCAAAGAATTCTGGGTACTGTAGTTTACAATTCCCAGCAAACTACAGTGCCCAGGATTCTTTGGAGTGAAATGTTCCTCAAATGTACAGTGGTACCCCGCAAGACGAATGCCTCGCAAGACGGAAAACCCGCAAGACGAAAGGGTTTTCTGTTTTGGAGGTGCTTCGCAAGACGAATTTCCCTATGGGCTTGCATCGCAAGACGAAAGCCCATAGGGAAATGCTGGCGGTCGGGAGCAAAGACTTTCGCCCACAGCCGGCCTTCAGAAGAGGACCTCTTCTGAAGGCCGGCGGGGGGCAAAAGTCTTTGCTCCCGCCCCCCGCCTGCCTTCCCCCCCGCCTGCCCCGGGTGATCTTAAAATGCTGGCGGGCGGGAGCGAAGCGTTAGCTGCCGACCCCCAGCATTTTAAAATCTCCCTGTGTCCCGGGGAGGTTTTAAAATGCTGGGGGTCGGGAGCGAAGTGCTGCCGACCCCCAGCATTTTAAAACGCTGTTCCGAAGGGGGGGCGGGGACACCTGCCCCAGCCGCCCCACTTCGGAAAGCTGTTCCGAAGTGGGGAGGGGGGGCGGGGACACCTTCTGAAGGCGGGCAGGGGGCGAAAGTCTTTGTCCCCCCTGCCTGCCTTCCCAGGGGCTTTTAAATCGCCCCGGACAGCGGAGAAGTCCTCCGCTGTCCGGGGCGATTTTAAAATGCCGCCCGCCAGCATTTTAAGATCGCCCCGGACAGCGAAGTCCTCCGCTGTCCCAGGGTTTTTTAAAATGCTGGGGGTGGGAAGAAAAGCCCTTGTCCCCCCCCCCCAGCCTTCAGAAGAGGTCGGGGGACAGACTGTCCCCGGACCTGGTCTGAAGGTGGTTTCCCTAGGAACGCATTAATTGATTTTCAATGCATTCCTATGGGAAACCGTGCATCGCAAGACGAAAAAACCGCAAGACGAAGAGACTTGCGGAACGATTTAATTTCGTCTTGCGAGGCACCACTGTACTTAAAAGCTGCAGTGTACTACTGTATAGGTTGCCTATATTTTCTTATGTTACAGTGACATCTGGTGGTGCTTATAAATTTTCCTCACAAGGTTTAACACTCTATTTCTTACTCCCTTTGTAAAAAAATGTTATTACAAGTAGAACAGTGCATACTTAGAAAATCCACATACTGATTATGCCACTAAGTGGCATACTTAGAAAATCCACATACTGATTTGAATAAAACGGCACTAGGGTGGCTGCTGCTGGATGTTTTGCCCTTTTTTTTTAGTCTGTGGGGGACAATATTTACCTCAGCGCTTATTTTTCTGCGTTTTTAGAATGCGCAGTGAAGGAAGCAGCGTTTCGGCGAGCCACATGTGCTCGCCCAAAACGAGCTCGTTTCTCAGCTGTACACATTTTTGTTTTAAACGCAACAACAGTGCTAGAATTTGGGAAGGATTTAAGAACTTGAAAGCAATTTAGTGAATTCTCTCCTCACATCTTAAAATAATGGAAGCCGTACTTATTTACTATGACTGGTACCATTACTACCAATGACAATAAATGTTAACTAGCGCCATTTATCATTATGTCCAATGAAGCGAGGGCGTTATGAAAATACTGAGGTGAATTGAAAAGCACTTGAGGGGATACTGTGGAGAAGGGAAAACTACTCTAAAGATGGTCGTGGCAGTTCGTGCGTTCGCGGGGGGCGGGGAAAAAATAGAAATACAGTAAATTAAGCGCTCGACATTTGCGCAAGTAATTAACAGAGCTTTAGCAGTTGCGGGCCACAATCGCGTCAACCTCTGGAGCGAGCAGGGGCGGGGCGAGAAACAGCGGTTGACAACGACCGTTATCAGTCACGCTCGTCACCCGCTGATTGGCTGGAAGGAATAGGCAGCGTGGAGAAGGAGGGGGAGGAAGCGAGCGTGACTGCGTGGGGAGGAGGGCCTTGGACTTGGGAGAGAGGATTTCCTCGCCCCGCCCCCTCCGCGGCCCGCCTCTGAGTGACCCCGCCTTCCACCTCAGGACGGCTTAAAGCGATTGGCTGTCAGGGTTCCTCGAGGCGGGCGTATTCCTCCGGAAAGGTGATTGGCTGGCGGGGCGGCGGCGCGTCTTGGCGGCTTCGTTCGGGCGTCGTGTGAGGGAAGCGCCTAGGCCGCCCTTATACCTCGCAGCCGCGGCTTCAGGGCCACCCTCGCCTGAGGGCGCTGGCCAGGTAACCGGGTAGAGCCGCTGAGTAGAGCAGGCCCACGGAAGTGAACGGGCCTAAGTCTCCCCCCCCCCCGGTTCCACTTCGGATTTCTTGGCAGTAATCTTGCTAGATCATTGGTTTCCTTTTCCTTCTGAGAGAAAGCTAGCTGATTTTCGTGGAAATACCGTATTTGCTTCGTTCGCCTTTTTAACTGCTGTGCCCCTTGGGTTATTTTACCCACCGGTTTCCACATTGGGGGATAGAAACATAAAAACAGACCCCCGTTTGCAAATGTTTCTTGTCAGCCTGCAAGGGAAGGGAGGGGACAATGGGTGACATTTGCCTAAGGGAGGTTATACAAACGGTTAAAAAAAAAAAATTCCTTCCAGTAGCACCTTAAAGACCAACTAAGTTAGTTGGAACTCTTGCCAAGCTTGGTGGTTCCTGATAGAGTTGTCTAATACAAGGAGTTCCTCCTTTATTAGCTGCTGTTTAGAGTAGAGAACGCTGATCAGATGTTTGAGCAGCTTCTTAGAGAAAGTGTTGCATAGTTTTCTAGCATATTCAGTGGGATACGTGGATTGTAGAGGGTTCTTAATTCTAAGACCCTTGGGTATAATGTCCAGGTTCTTGCATTTAGTAAGAAAGAAGATATCAGTCTGTACCTGTGCAAGTTTCTTGGTGAGGTTGATGGACTTCCATTTCATGCGGCTCAATGTGGTGCCTTCCATGGTTCCAGTTACAGGTAGGTAGCCGTGTTGGTCTGCCAGTAGCACCTTAAAGAGGTGCTACTGGAAGGAATTTTTTTATTTTGACTATGGCAGACCAACACGGCTACCTACCTGTAACTGGTTTAAAATAAGTCATTCGTTTTACAAGTCTTCCTTGAGTATTTTGGTGCGCTTGAACTTCATGGAGACAAGAAACTGCTCCTCTTGAGTTTTAGCTTAGACTGCATTTTTCCAGGCAAGTGTTAACCCCAGCTTATCTACTGCAAAACTCACCCTTGTTGCCCCAAATTCTTACTAGCAGTTATGCAGCATACAGCAGCTTTTTCATACTGCTGTAGCATGGTTGTAGTTGCTTTGATAATTACTGCTGCTAGGCAACTGCCAAAGAAATGATAAGAAGCCTTCAAAGGGCTTAGATTGCTGGATCTTGCCTTGCTCCTGTGCCTTTAAAAGCATGCTGACCTGAAGTAATCAGAATATGAAGTTTTTCACTACACGGGGCTAAGCATTATCACATTAGTTTCTGCACACCTAACCATCATTAAAGGTACAGCTAGGGACAGTTTCAAACTTTGTCAGTCCTAGAAAAGAAGACCATCAATATAATGTTTTTTGTTGTAGGAACAGAGTTATCCCAGAATGAAAATAAATAAATAAACGTGTAAACTCCAAGGCAATTTGTTCATTGTTCATTCAAAACATATAAACAAACATGATTTGGGTTGCAACTGAGGGAGGTTACAGATTGCATACATTTTTATTGCCTGTGCAAGAAAAAAGGAAGGAATGTTACTCCAAAAGTTCAAAATTACGTACATTGGCTAATAAACCTAATGGCATTGGGTTGGATCTAATCCTAACCAGCTCCCTAACCTGGCAGGGTTTTATGGAGCAATAGGGCCACTTCTATATCTGCAGCCTTGCTATGCATGTCAGACGGAAGGGGCAGTGAAATGGCTTCTGCAGCCTGGCACTGCAATTGAGCCTGATAACAGGTGGAAGGAGGACCCCTATGGCAGTGCAGTGATGCTGGTGTAACTGCAGATGGGGGTCCAACAGCCAGCAGGCTGGGTGGAGGGATAGTACCCCCCCCCAAGGCCTGGTAAAAGGAGATTTGAATTGCTCTGTCAGGTGTGCTTAGTGTGAAATCAATGGGATTTAAGTGAATGCACTATTTTTAACTTGAAATCAGCCAACAATATTATAATAAACTATGGCAGTCCTAATTCCAGTGGAGTGGTGAAGATATCCCACTAAATCACCAGGTTCACTTCTTGGGAGTGCTTCTGGATGTGTGCCTACTGGATAGCTAGGCTAAGGCTGTGACAGCAGCTCATACTGAGCTTCAGCTAATAATCAAGTATGTCCCTTCTTGGAAAATGGGGGTCTAAACTCAATGTTGATACATGGCCTAGTAAACATGACTAGTTTGTTGAATGTGGAACTGCTCTTTAATATCTGGCATAAGGTTAGTTGCAGAGTTTTTAAGTAACTGCACACTGAGACTTTGGCTGAACTCTTGCTAAGAAGTTGTAGCATTACTGAAAAAGACCTGCAGCATCAATCTACCAAATTTGATGGGTGCTGATCTTAAAGAAAGGAGGTGTTAAGATCCCTAAGGTATGCTGGGCCTGGACTGTGTAGGGATTTATTAACACATTGAAAAGTACCAGAAACTGTTGGAGAAGTCCTTGTGTATTAATGTTTTTATCTATCGTTGCCTTTAGCAAGCAGGCATTCTTCATCAGTTGTAGCTTCTGAACCGTTCTCAAAGACAACTGTTATAGTAGGCAGATACACCAGTTCAAATATTAAATGGTGAAAATTGTGTTGCATAACTTGCAATGTTTGCATGTATACTTGGAAGAAGTTAACTGTGTTCAATGGGGCTTATAACACTACTACATAAAATGAATCAATATTATTGTAAAGTAGATGCAGAGTCAGATTTTGAAGCAGAAATAGGTTTTGATTGCCACAAATAATCTTAAAGAACACATCATTTTAACCATCGGTTCACTTGTATATTTTTATTGTGTTTTTGATATTACTGATAAAATGTAACTTTTCACAGTTGTAGTGTACAGTATATTTATATTAATTAAAATTAGATTTTATATTAATTAAAATGTGCATTTCCTCAATTTTTTGCCTCTCAGGTTAAGTATATGAAACTGTCAAAATGCCTGCTAGGAGGCGGGAAGGACAGGTATGTGCTGCTCTGTATCTGTTCTGAGTTGTTGTTTTTTTAATAGCTTAGCCTTTTACATTACCAAATAATAGTTTTACAGGCATAAGGTATTTGTATGTTTTTAATAGTCTGTACAGGCCTTATACATTATTATTCCCAAGAATGATTTTTTTGTTCAATCCAGACCCCAAAGAGTTGTAGAAAATTTATTTATTTGATGTTTAGCTCACCCCCCACCCCGCTTTGAATGTGCATAAAATAATAAAACTAGTGGACCTACTGCAGTATAATTGAATACACACATGGTTACCCAAACCACTATATATCTTCCAAGTATCTTTGATTCAGGAACAGGTAATTGTTTCTGAATTCCTAAGGAACGTGTACAAATGCATACATAGAGCTTCTACATGATATCCACCTCCTTTGATTTCAGAGAAAGGGGCTGCATTGTCTGTACATGCCTTTTCTTATATATACACCTGTCTCTTCGATTGATTTGAATGGAGAAGCCACTGTGAGCATGGAAACTTTGAGTTGTGTCCAGTGTAGTACTACTTGAGCATCCCATCAGTGCAAGGATTTCTGCTTGCACAATGGAATCTTCCCCCTTTCCAGTCATTGCTATTAACAGTAACATCTTTCTAATATTTTGCACTATATATCTCTTTTATTTTTAAAAAAGCCAGAAAAGCATTTTTGTCCTAATTAAAAGATTGATTAAAAATACAGATTTGCATAAGATTTGTCACTGTGCTCAATTTAACTGAAGTATTAAGTAGTAGTATTTGTGTGTTTTTTCCCCATTCTGACAGCTGGAAAAATGTATAGATGATGCTACAAGAAAAAATGACTTCCAAGCATTGGAACAGTTCTTGGAAACTGATTTTTCTGGTGGCATTTCTCACAAATGCAGCAAACAGTTTCTCAATAAATTAGACAAACTTATATGCCAGGTAATGGATTTTTGTTTTTGTGTTACATCAGTACATAGTGGAATATTGTATAAAATATTGTTTAGGGCAGTTTGAATTATAGGACAACCATGGGGTTGATAGTATTATGAAGTATTGTTGATAGTATTCTGCCTCTGAGATGAAAATTGTTGTGAGTTTGCAGACTCCATATTTCTGTTAATCTCTCAGCACAAAATCACATTTGAACCTACTCAATGTTTTCTAAGTTCTTCTCCATTGTCCTTTTGTCAACAGACAGATGTGTTGGGTGGGAACAGGCGAGATGTCTTTTAAGTTCTATTGCATTGCCCTCTCTTTTTTCGCTTTTAAATGAACTGTTAAGATTGTTTCATCATAGCATGCATTTTACAGTAAAAGCATCGTTATGCTTTTATTCTGCTGCTGTTTACATATTTATCCAGTTATACTGGCATTTTAGGAGTAAAAATGTTTTTTGTGTGTGATTTACAATTTGGGTGGTGCTGTGGTCTAAACCACTGAGCCTCTTGGGTTTGCCGATCAGAAGGTTGGCAGTTTGAATCCCCCTGACGGGGTGAGCTCCCATTGCTGGGTCCCAGCTCCTGCCAACCTAGCAGTTCAAAAGCATGCCAAAAAAGTGCAAGTAGATAAATAGGTACCGCCGTTTCCGTGCACTGCTCTGGTTTCTGTGTTCCTTTGTGCCAGAAGCGGCTTAGTCATGCTGGCCACATGACCCAGAAAAAAAAAACTGTCTGCGGACAAGCGCTGGCTCCCTCAGCCTGTAAAGCGGGATGAGCGCCGCAACCCCAGAGTCGTCCGTGACTGGACATAACTGTCAGGGGTCTTTTACGTTTACCTTTTTAAGATGACTTTGATTTTATCATAAAAAGTGATGTAAAATTCAGATTTATTTGTGGAGACAAGCAGTTTCTTTTTTAAAGAAAAATGTTTATTTAAATATGTGACTTCAAGGGGTCGGGGCCCTCCAAAATAGTTGTGAAGGTGGTGCTGGTGTGGGGCAAGGAGGGAATCAGCAACATTTCTGCCACCCCCATATCCCCTCAGATTCTTGGATCTTATCTTTTTCTTCTTTTGGATGGAAGGAGACCTTCATTTGTGGCTGACAAGTCTGGATCCAACCCATTGTTTTCATCCTGTTAAGTAAAGTTTTTTGTATAATTACTGAAATTTTTGTTTTTTCAATTTTCAGGGACTTGACAGTGAAGAAGTCAAGAATGTTTCCACTATGTTGAATACTCTTCTGAAACAAGGCAGAAATATAACCATATTAGGGGAAATTGGGTTTCCAGCATTGGTAGAATATGGTCTTGTTCAAAAGATAAGTATAGGAAATTCAAAAATATTTCCTAGGAGTAATTAGAGATAAAGTACAGTGGTACCTCGGGTTAAGAACTTAATTTGTTCTGGAGGTCTGTTCTTAACCTGAAACTGTTCTTAACCTGAAGCACCACTTTAGCTAATAGGGCCTCCTGCTGCTGCCGGGCCGCCAGAGCACAATTTCTGTTCTCATCCTGAAGCAAAGTTCTTAACCCGAGGTACTATTTTTGGGTTAGCGGAGTCTGTAACCTGAAGCGTCTGTAACCCGAGGTACCACTATAATAGCAACATATTGGACGTCCATTTGATTTGAGTGCTGAACAGTGATTTAAAACTGATAATGGCTCCTTGTATGGGACGCGGGTGGCACTGTGGGTTAAACCACAGAGCCTAGGACTTGCCGATCAGAAGGTTGGTGGTTCGAATCCGCAGTCCTAGCAGTTCAAAAGCACATCAAAGTGCAAGTAGATAAATAGGTACCGCTCCGGTGGGAAGGTAAACAGCGTTTTCATGTGTTGCTCTGGTTCGCTTAGTCATGCTGGCCACATAACCCGGAAGCTGTACACCGGGTCCCTCGGCCAATAAAGCGAGATGAGCGCCACAACCCCAGAGTCAGTCACGATTGGACCTAATGGTCAGGGGTCCCTTTACCTTTACCTATATGTATCACTAAATCATAATGATCCTGCTCCCCAATAATTGTATCAGTCATTTGAGTGGAGAGGGAATGAGCCCCGTCCCCAGGCTGATTTGCATGAGTGGGGGGCAGTTATATGCCTATGTGTTTTTCTTTTCTCTCTCTCTCACTCATTCTCTTTTTCTTTATGCAAGCATGTGTGATAAACTGGGTTGACCACACCTACCACAGGCATGAGGCAAAGTTGGCCATGAGTGCACATTGCCCTTGCGCCAAAAGAAGGCTTGTTACCTTTGGTTTTCAATTGGAAAACAGCCTGGTGAATTCTAGAAATAATAATAACTTTTAAATGTATACTTATACAAACCTTTTATGTTTTCTCTACATGGTAAATTGGTTTGAAAAGGCTCAAGAAATTATCCAAAATACAGTAAATGAAAAGAATGACAAATTTGCCACTCTGTTTGAAGACTTCTTTGATGTTCTTATGGTAAATATGTACCTCGTGCATTGTTCCATAAACTGACATGTATTTATTAAATATTTATAAGATGTATGTATCAAATATTTGGGGGAAAGCTTTTTTATGTAGCACATTTTTCGCTCTATAAGATGCACCAGACCATAAGACGCACCTAATTTTTGGAGGAGGAAAACAAGAAAAAGAATATTCTGAATCTCAGAAGCCAGAACAGCAAGAGGGATCGCTGCGCAGCGAAAGCAGCGATCCCTCTTGCTGTTCTGGCTTCTGGGATGGCTGCGCAGCCTGCATTTGCTCCATAAGACACACACACATTTCCCCTTACTTTTTAGGAGGGAAAAACTGAGTCTTATAGAGCAAAAAATACGGTACATTATTTTAACTCATTGGTCATAATTAACTACTGTATCTAAACTTTAAGAAAACAAGAAATCCAACTGTATTAAAAAGACAATTAGATATTCATTGTGTATCCCATATGCAGATAAAGGATATCATGTTCAAAATTTCTATTTGGTTATTTCAAATGTAAACTATAGCTATGCACATATAAGCAATCTCATTAGGTTGTCTCTTCTCTTCTTGTCCATTTCCTCTTCTTTTTCAGCATAATTTTGTGAAAATATAGTTATAACATGTGTATTTTTCTGGAGTCTGCCTAAACAGAAAGAGAAAACAATTCTAAAGATTTCTCATTGATAGCAGAATTCAGTGACTTTGGGGCACCCAGTTTTTGCTGATCCTTCCTATTCACTGCAGCCTGTCTGTTTCCTGAAAAGCTGCTTCCTTAAATGCTGGGCCTCTGGGTTTAGCAAAATTCAGGTTCTGCCTTGGATGAATAGAATTGCTTTTTAATAGCACAAATTCACCATTGGATACAATCCATTTCCACAAATAAAGTAGTAGTCCTGATTGTGCAGAGTGATTTTAATATGTTGTTTATTTAAATTGTAGATAGTACATGATACCAGCAGTAAAGGTATGCATGAAACTAATTACTATAATTATATTTATTATATTTCTAGTTGCATATACTGTTAGTCCTATAGGTGTTTTGATTAATCAGTAATGAGTGCATTCTATATATTACAGTCAAATAGCCTAGGTGCTGGGCTGGGGGAAGGCACTTCCACATTGTCAAAAAGAGAAAATGCATCCCAAAAAGTGGCAGAGAGAGGAAATAGACTTACATAAACTGCATATACTGATTTATGTGGAGAGAGGAAGAAAGAAAAATTGATGGATGCACATTTAGGCTGTGTACACACAACTGGCTTAAAATGCAGCCAAGACATTTTTCCCCAATTTGGATGAATCTGGTTTCATCTTCTTACAAAATGGATTGTGGCTAATTTTGTGTGTATACCACTTCCAAAAACAGTGCTGGGAGTCCACTGGATGAATAGTAAATAGGAGGATGTACACAGCCTTAGGTATTTTTACAGTAATTTAAATAGAAATGCAGTACATTTCACTATAATGGGGAATACTGTGATCAGGTAAACTGCGCTTGCTTAGTTTGCTGTCCAGATGTTGTGTGTTGGTGGGTCTCTTCAAGAAACCTACTGCCCCTTCTTATAATTCTTTATCTTTAAAGTTGACTTGGACTAGACAGCTCTTCAAATAGAAGGCTGTCTTATATAAAGTAAGACACATGGCGACCTTATTGGATTATGAAGTTTCAGATAATCTAAAAGCTTTGAAAGATGCTAAGTTTGTGACTCTCTGTAGAAATGAAAAGGACTACTGTTGAATCATTATATCCCATTGATTTAAGATTTAAGCAGCCCAACTTTCTACAGAGATGCAGCCAAAAGCTCTAGCAAATGAGCTTTACTGTTCCTTGTTCCTTTCAGGTTGCATAAATTAAAGATGGCTGAAATTTAGAATGCTTGTATGTTAAGTTCCTGTTTGTTTTGTGTCACTTCAGACAATCAATATTTATAAAGCTTGCTTGCTTTCTAAATGAAAGGCTTTAAAAGTGTTTATTCACACTATAATTGCCAGGTTTTTTTGAAATATAATCATATGGCTTTGTAGAGACTTATGTAAATGATATATTACAATATTTGTTTAGGTAAAATACAAGTACTAGAAAATTTTGTTTTGCGAACATGCACACTTGCTACCGATAAAAGAATTAACATTTATATTCAGCAGGAGGTAAGAAATTTCTTTCTTCTGAACAATGTTAGGTTTTAATGATTATCCCCTGTTACCTGGTGTATTTTAAAAAGTTTTTATTCAGTTTTTTAAAAGACAGTATAGAAATAATGCACATATACCTACTTCTCTGATCTCTGTGTCCATTTGTTTTAACGTGTTTATTTTGATGCATTTCTTCTATATATTTTTGAAAAATGTTTGTCTGCTAGCACTATCCCATTTTTATAATTTAAATAAATTAACATCCATTTTTTTCTCAAGCACTTTAAAGAACATTTCCTTTTTTTCCTTTCTCTTATGTAATTTCTGTTGTTCTTTGGCTACTCTATCAGCACATAGCTGATATCATAGCTGACATACCAGCCACTAGGGTTGACTTTTGAAAAGTGCTTTTGTATTTTTAGCGATGCTTCATTGTGTATAGTCGGCCACATACTTGTCCAACAAAGGCCTGACTTTAGTTAGTTTATCCAGACTTTAGCAGAGGAGAATTTCTCTTGCTCCACTAAACTGATAACCCTGTGTTGTACCCTTAGACTCAGATTTATATATTACAGAATAAACATTTAAGATCTGCAGTCATTAAGATCAAGATTCTTAAGTTACATTGTTTTAATGGACAATTAAAGATATTCTCTCACCTAATGCATCACCTTAAAGACCAACTAAGTTAGTTCTTGGTATAAGCTTTCGTGTGCATGCACACTTCTTCAGATACCACTTCTGAAGAAGTGTGCATGCACACGAAAGCTTATACCAAGAACTAACTTAGTTGGTCTTTAAGGTGCTACAGGAAGGAATTTTTTTATTTTGACTATGGCAGACCAACACGGCTACCTATCTGTAACTAATGCATCACAAATATTTCTTGTTCTAATGTGGTTAATTTTCAATCATTTATTTTTATTATCCTTAGGCAGTAAGAAAATTGAACACAATGCTTGATTCTATGCCCCGAGATACTAGAAAGAAAATTATTTCTACAGAGGAAATGCAAGAAGTCATGTAATTATTTAATCTTTAATATAATTACATAAGTCTTTTCCCTTTTCATAAAACTAGAACCTTGGTAAGAGAATCTAATTTTGAGGCAAAAATCATTTTGTTGACATGGCTTAAAATATTCTTTAGGCACAATCCAGCCTCTGGGTTAAGCATTTCTAGAAAGCTGCTCTTAGAAGGCAGTATCAAAGAAGAAAGATCACAAGATGCTGGTGTAAGGAAAGTCAATGTAAATTAATGCAGAAATCTCAGCCAGATCAAACAGGACAGATGGCCAACCGACCTCTGCTTAAGAACCTCCAAGAAAGGAGAGTTCATCACTTCCCATGAGAGTCTGTTCCACTGTCAAACAGCTCTTACTTTTCTGTTCTTCCTGATGTTTAGTCAGAATCTCTTTCCTTGTAACTTGAATCCATTGCTTCGGCTCCTATCCTCTGGAGCAGGAGAAAACAAGCTTGCTCCATGTGACAACCCTTGTGATATTTGAAGATGGCGAATATATCTCCTCTCAGTCTCCTCTTTACCAGGCTAAACATACCCAGCTCCCTCAAGTGTTCTGATAAAGATAGGCCAAACATTATTTTTATTTTTACAAAAATCAGCCCAAAAATAAACAGAAAAGATGACTTTTTGGAAGAAGATATTCTTAATTGTGGATATCACCATGAAGGGGATGCACTAATCATTAAACAAAAGTATATAATTTAAAAACAAAAAAGAAAAACACCTGAATCATAATATTTTGTTTTGCAGGAATGATATGGGAAAGAGAATTTTGGAAGCTGGGGGTAAGTGCAGAGGATACTTAGGTTTATTAGCTTAGATAATGTAACAGGAGTAGTTTTGCTATTGTGCCCATATTGACAATGTTAGCAGTATAAAGAATTGCATTTGAACATGAACATTAATTTGACAAAAGCATTTGGTTCACACATAAAAAGAACCCTCCCAACTCTCACCTGGGAGCTTTCCCCTCTTCCACCAGCTTCTCACACTGCGAGATCCTCTCTACCCTGCCTCTCGTGCAAGGCCCTTCCATCACTTTCCTGTATGTCTCTTCCTTTAATTTAAGATAGGGAACTTCAAAAATCAAAACAGAAATATAGATAGAATTAACAGAAAGAAAACTATTAAAGATCATAGAAATGTAAGATAAGTAACTAAAACCAAAGAGAGAGCTCTTCTTATTCTCTGTTTGCCAATTATGTAGATAACAATTATTCAAAATATGTACTTCATGTTAATATCCAGCTGTATTAAAATTCAGCCTTTTCACAATCTGCTAGGTGTTGTTTTCTTCATTTTCAATCCGAGGCATCTCAAATTTGCCTTTTTCCACTCTTTGAATAGGAGATCCCCATTGGCACTCAAGGACTCTAGTTATGCAGCATCTTCATATATATAAAAAAAACCCTACTGAGTATGCTCAGTCCTCACTGGGGTGTTTTAGAGGCTTTTCCCTCTAAAGGTTATACCTACTTCTGCAAACCTTGAGGTCCCCCAAATCATACCCATGCTCCCTTTTTGTTTCTCAGTAGCCCAGTTTGTTTCTCAATAGCCCAGATAGCTACATGGCTATCATAACCCATTACCTTTATGCAATATATCATACATTGTATCATTTTTTTAAAATTTAAGCAACTAGTTAGCAAGTGTAATATTTATCCCTGGAAGGAGGTTTTATGCTAATATTCCTCTCATACATTATAGACTATGATCTCCAAGTTGCCATTACAGAAGCTTTGTGCAGAATGACATCAGAAAAACAGAGGCGAGAACTCGCAAGCCAGTGGTTTTCAATGGAGTTTGTTAGTAATGCATTTAAAGAAATTAAGGATTCTGAGTTTGAAACAGTAAGTCACATTCAAATACTGGGTATTTCAAAGCAAAGGTATGATTGCAATACTTATGCTGCTTTTCTCCTTAACAGGATTGCAGAAAGTTCCTTAACCAGGTGAATGGCATTTTTGGAGACAAAAGAAGGTATGAAGTTAGCAATGAACCACCCTAAGATTGTTTGATGTCAGGCGGTATAGAAATGTGATTAATAAGAATAGTAACGGAAAGCACTTTTTTAATTGGAGAAGAATGCAACATTAGATATATATACACATGCAATGATATGACGACCTTTCATAAGGTCATAACACCTTGTTTGTGGGATCTGCACTGGCTGCTAAACTGCTTCCAGGCCAAGTTTGGCAGTTTGATAAGGCCCTATACTGGATGTAGTCAGATTACCCAATGGGTCACTGCTTTCTGCAGAAAACTGTCTTATTAAAGTCTGCAAAATATCAGAAACCTGCTCCGCAGCAACCCAGAACAGCAGTATCATTGTGGCTGCCGGTATCTTTGTGGAAAAGCAATCTTAAGATATGACAAGTACCCACTTTTTGCAGTTTGTTCCTTCTTTTGCTTGAGGCAAGAAACTTAATCTCTCTAATAGAATCTTCCAACCAGGTGGGGAAAATATATATAAACTTTTTTTTAGGAAATATTTTGTCCATAAGCAGGACTTTAATTTTTTCCCATTTGAAAAGGTAATGGAAAGTGGGAACAATTACCTGTGTGAGTAATGAGATGGGAAATGAACATATCTTCATTCTGTAAATACTTTTTTGACAGGGTTTTTACCTATCCTTGTTTATCAGCTATGCTTTGTGAACACGAGGTAAGTTTATTTCTTTTGT
Source organism: Podarcis vaucheri (assembly GCF_965113315.1). Classification (NCBI taxonomy): domain Eukaryota; kingdom Metazoa; phylum Chordata; class Lepidosauria; order Squamata; family Lacertidae; genus Podarcis; species Podarcis vaucheri. Next base: position 94,535,824 of record NC_138764.1, on the reverse strand, counting down.
CTTGTGTATCTTTTGTTTTTTTAGAATTATTGGCGTTTTTGTTTAAAATTGAAACAGAGATATGTGTTTGATAGATTGTCAAAAAAATTAGAGGTTCTTTGGAATGAAAAGGCAAATGAGTTATTATGACATTGGAGATTTGACATCAACATAAAATTCTGGGCCAATTTGGACCTGGCATTCCTTGTTTATTAAATTTAATAATGTTGAAATGAGTGTTTGACTAGTGTGCTCCCCCACATCTCTTCCTTTTAAACATTGTCCTCTTGGCATCTTAGTCACAGTTCCCCATTATCTTTGAAATGGAGAACTATGTTTTGATGTCGGTTTACTAACAGTTTGATCCTGGTTAGTAAATTAATATTTCCTGTTTCAAATGTAATTGGGAACAATAGTTTTAGGGGACCAGGAATGAAGTTCTGAATATGATGTGCAAGATAAAGGGTTGCGTATACAGGCCTTACCTGTTCAATAAAACTATTGTGTTAATCTTACACACTGGGAGCCAGTGTGGTGTAGTGGTTAAGAGCGGTAGTCACGTAATCTGGGTAACCGGGTTCGCGTCTCCGCTCCTCCACATGCAGCTGCTGGGTGACCTTGGGCCAGTCACACTTCTGTGAAGTCTCTCAGCCCCACTCACCTCACAGAGTGTTTGTTGTGGGGGAGGAAGGGAAAGGAGATTGTTAGCCGCTTTGAGACTCCTGAAGGGGAGTGAAAGGCGGGATATCAAATCCAAACTCTTCTTCTTCTTCTTCTTCTTCTTCTTATACATGCATTTATAATTTTATATTTGGATTGAATTTCCTTTAGCTACAGATCCCAGCAGATGACAACCTTGAAGAATTTTGGATTGATTTTAATACTGGTAGCAAAAGTATATCCTTCTACGTTGCTGCGGATGATGGCGTAGGTTACGTTTTCTTATTGTATTAATTTTTTAGGGGTAGTTTAGTTGTCAAAGAAAATCAGTTATGCTCTGCTGTGAAGGTACATTAGAGTAGCTGAGTGGATTTAGTAGATGTAGAGTTTTTCAAAACTAGGTGTGGCAAGGGCCTGCATGGATTTTTATAGTCCTTGTCCTGCTCCTCCCCCAGCTGATGTGTCCATATACTCAATCAAACGTACCAGGTTTCCTAGCCCACGTGCCCACTTTGGATAATTGGGGGAAGGGAGCAGGTATAAAAAAGTGAGTGGAAAGTGTCAGCTGTAACAGAAAAAACTGGCAGATCACTTAGAGATTTGGTTGACATGCTGGTCCATGATCCTCCAGGAAAACTAGAGCTCCAGGAGAACTAGTTGTTAACCTGAAATGTATGCCTTTTAACACCATATTATGCAAGCAAACAAAAATACATTAAGAACTTTCATCCCTTTTCATCAAATGTTATTTTTAGGGTCATCAGTGGGAAACTGTTTGCATCCCTGAAGAAGAAGTAAAAACATACATTATTGAAGGTATTGAGCACATAAATTTATTTCTTATTCACAGTTAACTGTTTCTATTAAACGGGAAGGATGGGATTCATAATGAACCAATGGTATGATCATTACTCATTTCTTTTTTTAAAAAAACAACAACCCTAGTTTATTTGAATGCTGCATGCTTCTGCAATTTTTACAAATAATTAACATATAAGTAATAACAATTTAATATGAACATACTTCATTGTTGCCTAGAGAAAGACAATAAGAAATTGTTGACAATACATTTACATAGTCCAATGTCTGTGGGTATCCAAGAAGGAGAGAAAATAATACTGCATTTTGATTCGGCATTGGAAATTGTGGATGCAGCGTTGAAGGTTTATGGTGCCTATAAACGTCAGGTAAAAGCGAACCAATTTCCTTTCTCATCTATCCTCTATCTAACAACTGAAACAAAAATGGACGTTTCACTTTTGAGTGATTATAGTTCTTTTCATAGTTGGTTCTGTTTCTATTTATGCATTGCCGGTTATTCCTAAATGAACACCGCATGCAAGCACTTGTCACAAATTAATCTAGGGTTTTCCAGTTCTGAAACTGCCGCAGAATAAAGCAGTGGTGATTTGTGTAGGCAACTGTTGAGCAAAATGGGGGAAAGAATAGAAATGTACAATAAATTACCTTTTAAATGAGAAACAGTCTAATACAGGGTCACGAATATTTTTGGACCACATTTCAAATTTTGAGATAGTACTGGGGGCACTGGTTACAAAATTGCTGCTATGGGTGTGGGCATGCCAGAACACAAAACTAGAGACAGCCATCCCTAATCACCTTATGCTTACCATTGGAAGTCAGCTATGTCCTGGTCTTGATTGTGGAGATCACACAATATTAATTTCACACGCACGTACATATTGCTGCTGTCTAATAGTAACAGGAAGCATTCTTCCGTACCAGGAAGAATATACAAGGTAGACACACCATAGTCTCGCATTTCACAGAAATCACATAGAAGGTAGCTGAACATTTTGCCCCATCACTTTCTTTCTAGGAGGGCTAAAGACTTTCTTTTTAAATAAAAGTTCAGAAATCTGAGGCCCCTGCTGAGGGACACCAGTAAAAGTGCTGTGGCACCATGGGTGCTGTGTTAGTCTAATTTAAGGCTTTAAGCTAACATGTGATACAACAATTCAAACATACTGTCCTCACAAAAAAATGCATACACACTTTTCCTGAAAGCGTCCTGAACAAGCGGAAGCAATTTCCATTGAGTTGGAAATGGCAAAAGGGAAAGCTTTTCAGATCCATATTGACGGTTTCCCCCACAACAATGTTGTGAATTAGTCATTGTCCAAGAAAAAACACAAAAGAGGTCTCATAACAAAGCCCTTTATAATCTAAAAAGTGCATTATTTCTTTATGTAAAGAGCCTAAACTGCAAAAATAAAGTTTCCCCTACTTACCATAAATTATTTTTATTTTGTATTTTCTGTTATATAGTGGTACCTCGGGTTAAGAACTTAATTCGTTCTGGAGGTCCGTTCTTAATCTGAAACTGTTCTTAACCTGAGGTACCACTAATGAGGCCTCCTGCTGCCACCGCCCATCCTGAAGCAAAGTTCTTAACCTGAGGTACTATTTCTGGGTTAGCGGAGTCTGTAACCTGAGGTACCACTGTATTGTGAAATATTTACTACTTAAATTTTTCAGGGATTTACAAAGAAGAATACTATGTCAGTTGCCAAAACAACAGTACATGTCATTTTTGATGAAAGTGAATCACAGGTTTGTATTTCAGTTTATAATGGGATAATATTAAAAGCAAGCTTCTGACTAATAAATATTGAAGGCGTGCATTATTGTCTGAGATGGTGTGTATTTTATCATTTCTTTATCTGTTCAAGTCTTTCTCATGAAAACCTTGTTATTCAAAAGCCTAAAAGTGACTTCATCCATTCACATTAAATCCCAGCAGAACAGCTGGATGTTTGCATGTGTGCATTTTAAACAAAATACTTTTGGGGCTACTATTTTATTCAGAATCTGCATGTGAGGGTTCAAATCCTACTTCCAATGTCATGCATAATTTTACACACCTCAGTCATGCTCCCCATTACTTGCCTTTTTTCTAAACTGAAAAGCACCCAAAATCAAAGCCTTCCCTTCTATTCTTTTATCCATTAACTTTATCTGAAATATTTTTAATAAATTGATTAGTATTGAACTGGGATTTTATTTTATTTTTTTAAAAATAAACAGGTTATTGTACCAGAAAGTCAAGTATCTCCTTTGGAAGAAAACTCCTGTAAACCACTGGAAGATAAAGAAACTCATTCCCCACCACATCAGTATCTTCAGACACAGAAAAATTTGAATCAGAAACTTAATAAGGGGGACTTGCAAATGGTTAAATCCAAGGTAATTTGTATAATAAAATGCAAAAGAAAATGATGCATATTACATTGCACGGTTAGATTGGCATTATTTTAAATTATGCTTTTCTGTTTTATTTCAAGATTAATCCAGGTAAAAGGAAAGTGTCTGAGGCATCAATGGTGGTGCTGTCTGCTGCCAGGTTGTCTATGCCAAGTCCATTACCAGCGGTTAATACTTGTAAGTTAGATGCAATGTTGTAAGGTGTAATTTACTGTTGTATTTGCCATCTGCTATGAAAAATGCCTTGTTTTTATAACACATCAACATCTGGGACAGGGGAATAAAATACCCTTAATAAGATTTTGGGCAGAGCAATCCAGTACTCCAGTTATGCTAGGTGTGAGGGAGATACAACTCTGCTGTGTTGGCAGACAAATATATGCTTAACCTAGGAGGCAAGGGGAAAATACAACTCAGAAAACCCCCAAACTGTACAAAAATGTCTGATATACCCTAATCAGGGCTCTGCCTGCAACAATGGACATGAATTCACATAGATCAAAATGAGCCCTCAACACCCATCATAAGATGACAAGATGACACTGCCCTCACTTCTTGAACCCTGGTGACTTAGGCCACAGTGGCCCCACTACTCCCAGTCCTACAGGCAGGGGTTCAAGCCTTTCATGTTGCTCAAAAGCACAATTTTTTAGGACAATACTACTCCATCTGGAGTTTTGCCACTGGGTGTGTGCAGGTCTTAGGACAACACTTGGGGACCAAGTCAGGCCTCATTGGGAATAGCCTCTCAGACCTGACCCCTGGTGCCTTTTACTAGATTTCATCTCATGCTCTCTGCTACAGTCTATAAAGGGCATCCCCCACAATTTTAGGACCAAAAGCAGCCGTAACAGCTTTTTAGAATCATGCCAAGAAGCTCCTGGCTTCCTCAGCCACCACAAACCGCAAAAGAAGTCATTTCCGTGGGTTAAGGAAGCGTTAACTGGGTTGGGTAATGATTACAAGCTATGAGGAAGGCAGGAGAGCAGAATTGTGGGAGATGTAGTGAATCTCCACAGTTTTTTCTCCTGCCTTGGTGAAAGAGTCCATTCCTTCCAGCTCTCTCTGTTTTTCTACCTTCTTCCACTCCTCAAGTTGCAGAAGCTACTGCTCTCCCAGGAAACACTCAAGAAAAGTGCTCTCCACAGAAGGCATACTTGTTGCCTTGTTTGAACAGCTTTGCCTTATGGAGTGAGTAGGAAAAGCAAACTGAGTGAGGATATCTTCCTGCTACTGTAGTTGTTTGAAGGGGGGGGGGGAGATTCAAACCCAAAATAAGGCATATAACAGCAACACCAGAAGCAACATAAATCATTGCACCCTTAAAGATTTTAATCTTTTAACTTTCTTTAATGCCTCCCTTCATGTGAAATATATCAAAGAAAGATGATTCTGCATATGTGAGGACCTTTGATGTTAATAGAATATATAGTTCCTTCCTCCTAAATCTCAAATATTAATGTTGTATTCAGCACTTTCCAGCATTAAGTTGCAATGAAGCATCTTTTTATTTGAATTTTATCAGCCAGTAGTTGCTTTTTATGTACCTCAAATAATGGGCCTCCTTTATTGAGCCTGCTAATGGTTTCCACAAGCATTTTCTTATTCATTTATGTAGGACACAGGCTAGGCTCTGGCAAAACTCTGGGGAGGGGAGTCTATAATTATGGAGAAGCCAGAGAACAGTAATGTGTGCCTTTTCTGTTTGATATTGATACATGGTGGTTTGAAATCAGGCGATGCTTTGATCTTAATTGTTGCAGAAGTAATTGAAAATTGCCTCATTTTGTGCAAAGTTGCCTCAACTAGGAAGCCAGTGATTTATAACTTAATAGTCAAAATCATTTTGCATTGTTGGCAGAAAGTTATAGTCATCTATGCTTTTGATGGCCCATTCTGTCATAAGGCAAATTGCAGTTATAGATACTGAGTACTCTTCAAAGGCACTATCAAACTACGGTAGCAGAGTCTTAAGCTTTTAAAGTCAATAAATGGTTAAATCTATATGTTGACTTTTAACTGTAATAAATCTTTACAGTTGTCCTCCCTTTAAAGAGATGCCCTCTGTCCCCAGCCCTCTGTCCAGCCCTCAAAAAACACCTCTATGAGAGATATAAGATTTTGTGAGTGGTGCAAGGTGAGCTTCTTGGCTAAGAGGTGGGTTAAGAGCATAGGAAACTGGATTATATCAAGTTTGTCCATCTAGCCCAGCATTGTCAACTTTGACTGGCAATAGCCATGTTTCCAGACAGAAGTTTTTCTCATCACCTCTACCTGACCCCTGTAACTGGAAATGTGTTGGATTGAGTAGAACATGGGACCTTTTGCATGCAAAGAATGTGCTTGACCTCTACACTGTGGTCCCTCCACCTGGTTTTAGAATCCAGATCTTCCTGTCTGTCTCTTTCTTACATCACACTGTCTCTCAACACTAGAGTTGACCCCCATACATATTCCAATCTAGAAAACCAATTAAGTTCATCAATATTCCTCTCACCTTTTAATGTTACATTTCTTACAGTGGGAGACAGATTTTCCTTAAAGCTGGTGGGAGACAGTGGGAGACAGATTTTCCTAATAGCTGGATTGTAGTCCTAATAGCTGGATTGATCATCTGCAGATTTGCCAAATTCTGATATTCACAATAGCTTTTTATGAAATGTACTTGAAGCTAAGAGATCAGCATAATATGAAAGTGGACATCAGTATTGTTTTGTGCCTGTAGTAGGCTTATATTTGAAATATGATTTATTTTTTAAAGCACTTTTATTGTAAGGTTAAGTTTCAAAGTGTATTGGCAAATCTTTCCAATGTGATCTTTGATGTTTCCCAAGTTGCTGACTTAAGGAAAGTGACTGTCATCTTAAATGCCAATCCCCCCCCCCCAGCTCAGTTACACCTGGCTCTTAAAAGTTTAGAATGTGGCAGTCCTACTGTTCCATGACTATGCTCTGGGACTCTGACTTCAGCTCAGACACGGTCAGAACCAGGGGCAGAGACTCCACAGCTGAGTGATATGTCCAAAACCTGGACATGTGCCCACTACCTGACCTAGATGATGACTAACTCTTAATTTTCTGAATGCATCCTTCATGTCCACTAAAAGAAATGTTCGCAGCAACATTCCTGCTCTCTGCCTATACTGTATCTGTCTCTAATCCTATTCTAAAGTATAACTTTTTGGTTCGGCCAGCAGGATCTGGGTAGCCTGTGTTAATGTCTTTATTTGAAGAAACAATTTAATCTTCTGTAAACATTGCATTTGGTACTTCACATATGTCATTTTACATGCTGACCTCCATATTGATTCTGTAAATAAACATTTTTTCTATTTTTAAATCGAATTTGGGACTCCAAGGTGTTTGTGGTTCCCACAAGTAATTGAAGCAAGAAGAGGTATAGTGTGAGATCCCCCATGGCATGTAATGAGTTCCAGATTAAAGATTAAAACTGAGAGACGAATAGTTCTGCTCTGTTCAATATCCATTTGCTGCAGTTTTGGCACAAACAACACAGAACATGCAAACTTCATTAAAATAACTCAAATGTGGATTTGTTTCCAGCAACTCCACTGAAAAGCAGGGTTAAAGCACCTCTTCAAATGATGAGCTCTATGGGAAGAACTGATATTTTCTCAATAACTGAGGAAAGAGCAGTGAATTTCAATCAAGAAGATGATTATGCACCTCTATCTTCGGTTACCAAGTCTGTAAGAAAGGATAATTCTGCTGCAAAAAAGGTAGTTATATGTTTGCGTAACTTAAGGTAGACTCACATGGAAGCTTCAAAACCACACAATAGTACTGGTTGAAGCTGGCAAAGAGCTGCCCATCCTTATGTGGGCTGGCTGGGACCAGGTTTGTGATACTGGAGAACACATTGGCCAAGGATTTATGACATGACTATGGGACAGCTGGCCTACATTTTGAGTTTAGCCAGGTAGAAATCTCAAAGCCATTATTTTTGCTCTTACTGAATCCTTGTGTACACTGTTTGCTCCCTTTCAGAAGCGTAATTTGTAGTTAAAATTCATGAAATAAATCAAGACTGAGTGGACTTTGGACTGCTTAACTGTATTGCAAAAATGATCATCATTAAATTCCAGACAAATGCAAACACAAAAGGCTAATTTTTATAGCACTCTCTGTATGTGCATGTCAATCCAGCCAACCTTCATTGAGCTTGGACTTTATCAGTTCTACTCCAAAGCCCCAAAGTGAAGGAGGATGTTGGAGGAAGATTTTTTTTGTCTGCTGTTGATTTTTTGTTACCTAACATATCAGTTTCCTTTTAATTACCGTATTTTTTGGCCCATAGGGCACACCTAGTTTTCGGGGGGGGGGGGAATAAAGAAAAAAAATATATTTCCCCCCCCCCCCCCGGTGTGGGGCTGGGGTGGGGGAAACCCGAGCTTCCCCTGACCCCAGCTCCCAGAACAGGCAGCTCTCCACGGCTTGCGGAGAGCTGCGGGAAGCCCGAAGCCTGGGGGACGCTGAGCTCAGCGCGCCCCCAGGCTTCGGGGTGCAGGCAGCTCTCCACAAGCCGTGGGAGAGCTGCGCGAAGTCGCGCAGCTCTCCCACGGCTTGCGGATAGCTTCCTGAAGCCTGGAGAGCGAGAGGGGTCGGTGCATACCGACCCCTCTCGCTCTCCATGCTTCATCGAAAGCCTGCATTCGCCCCATAGGACGCACACACATTTCCCCTTCATTTTTGGAGGGGAAAAAGTGCGTCCTATAGGGCGAAAAATATGGTAGTCCAGGCCATTCACACTTACCTGCAAATAAATCCCATTGAACTCAATAGGATTTTCCTTGAGCATGCATGTACTGCATGCATTGTACTGTAAGTTTTAAAAAAATGTTTATTATGTGATATTGATCTTTGAGAGTTTATGTATTTTGTGCTTGAACCTGTGAAACAGAACAATATTTGAGAAACTGAGATGAAAATAAAAGCATGCTAATTACATCAATAATTTTTTATTGTGTTTATATACAGAAAGCTCCAATTCAAAATGTTGAAAACATGCCTTATGAGGAAGAAGTTTTAAACACCAGTGAAAAACAAAAAGCAGGCAAGTTGCTTGACACGTTTCACTAGTTTTGCTTTTAAATTATTTTCATATTTGTCTCATTTCAGTTGATTGTATGTAGCCCTTGCAGCTGAAGAGTGGGTTAAAAATGTTCTAAAAAGGAATAAAATTTGGATGCAAAATCTTTAATAAGATGAAAATTTTAATTCTAATTTTATGTCTATATTTCACTTAGATGAATTGATGGATATTGTTCCTGATTCTCAGCTGGTAGAAAGAAGTGACAAATCATTGTAAGTAATGGAAATAAATTATAAACAGTAAATCTGAATGTTAACTAGTACTGATAGCAGAATACTCTGGTGGATGGCTCTGATTTCATGTCAGGAGGTCTTTAGATAAGCCTATCATCAGTTATCTTCTCTCTGAAACAAAAACATGGATGTTAGTGGGGTGGGGTCCAAAATCCCTTCCAGCCTATGGCTTGGAAACTTTGGCTGTCATTTTTTATCATATTTTCTTTTGGCCTTCCTTACGCCTTGCTCACTAGGTTAAAAAAAATTACTCTTAAAAGAGTTAGCATTTAGTTAGTGCAAGAGTTCTTTTTTGTAGCTCCTGCACAGTCACACAGGCCAGTTATTTGCCCATGCAAATATAATTTGGTTAAGTTCTAAAGCTAGCTTACAGTTTTGGTGGTTGCCCTGCTGCCCCCACCCTCTATGGGCATGCATGGCTCCCACCTTCTAACTCTATTCTTTCACCACCCCAGCAGTAACTTGCTTGGAGAACTGCTCTTTGCTAAGTATTCTCTCTGTAAAGGAAAAAAATTGAACTCCTCCCCCCTTACTTTTATATTTTCTTTTACCTATGTTTCCTCCTTATACTTCTGTCTTTTTGTTTTCATTGGTCACTCCCTGTTTGTGTTTGTTTCCATCTTTACAGGTTTGTCACTCAAGGGGTGGAATTTTTTGTGTAGATAACTGTCCTTCTGAGAGTAAACTAATTGGCATAGTCTCTGTGTCTTCTACTTTCCCATCATAGCCAGGCTTTAAATAGCCAGGCAAGCAGTAGATGATTTTGTGTCTAAGAGCACTGCTTTGGGAGAAGGCATGGCTGATTGCTGAGCAAGTCAGGCTTACTCTTTTAAAGCCTCCACATTTTTTGCAGGGGAGCAGAGCAGACACCAGTGGCTTTTGCATTTCTTCAGGAAGATGGCAGGCCACTCATAACAGTTTTTATGTGTTTCCTGGAGGCGAGGAACCTTAAAGTTTTTTAAGCTGCCTTATACAGACAATCAGGTTAGCTCTGCTGTTTCTGAGCAATTGGTTTACAGTAGTCTATAGGCCTTAGGTCCAAAGGAAAAAAGAGAAGTGTTTTTCTGGAGCACTTTTCATTGCAATAGAGCCCAAAACTATGATTCACAGACCTATGATTCACAAAGCCTCCTACTAAGCAGGGAGGGACAACCACATACAGTAGTGATAAAAGTAGGATTTTCTCCCCATTTGCTTTATTTAGGTTACCTGGCATTCTGGAAAATTCTGTTGCAGAAGCTAGAACTCGGGAAAAACAGAAGTGTTGGGTACCTGAGCAGATAATATCACATTGTAACAAGCAGAATAGTAGTGCACTGGGAAATACAGACTATCAAGGTTAAACTTTTACTTCATTTATTAAAAGTGTTAAATCAGCTTTTTCTTAAAATCTCATTTTTAACTTCATTTTGTGTATGTGTGTATATTAGGTCCTAATTCATGTAGTAAAGCTGTCAAGCCAAGCGTGTTCACGTCAGTATTTGAAATGCCTTCTCCAGGGCTGAAAAACAAACGTCACAGCTATGGAAAAATCGTGGAGCAGCAATACAATGAAATCAGTAAAATACCAGAAAAAACTGGCAATATAAAGAGCACAGAGTCACGGAACAGTTTTAAACATTTGGATGAGAGCATATCAAAAGATAACAGCATAAAGCTTGCTCCTGGTAAACATGAAATATCACTTAAAGCAACAACGAGTTCAAGACATTCAGAATTCGTTATGGAAACCAATGACGACGCTAGCTTTGATGTTTCTTTTGGAAAAGGAACTGACAAGAAAACAGATCAGGTAAAATGAGAGAAGGCAAAGCAGCGTCAGAATTACTTTTCTATTTGGAAATCATAGTCATGACTTTTCATATTTTTTAATAAAGTGTCTATAATCACTACATCAAGTAAACCTGCCAGTTTGTTAAGATTTCAAATTGGTACAGTGTCACGCACCAAGCCGGTCAGTAAATCACACAGTTCCAAAGCTACACGATCTTCACAAACTGTTCTGTGTTTCAGGCCTAATGAGCACACCAGGTCATGCCCTGTAGGTCCTACTCCATGAAATCAGCTGCAGAGACTAAAAGTGCTGCCTGCCTACAGCCATCTGTGTCTCCTCCAGGGCTTAGCAATCAGAGACTGTACCTCTGTGCAGCCTGCCTTGAATAAATGATGATGATGGTGATGATGATGATGATAATAATAATATTTATATGCTGCCCATCTGACTGGGTTGCACCAGCCACTCTGGGTGGTTCTCAACAAAATATTAAAGACACAGTAAAACGTCACCCATTTAAAACTTCCATGAACAGGGCTGCCTTCAGATGCCTTTGCTTTTCCTGTTTCATAACTCTTCTTGTTCCAGGGGGAAGGAGTTTATTGCAGCAGAGGGGTGGAGATACCCATTACTCTCATCTCTGCCTCTGAACCTCCCTCTTCCCACTTGTCTGCTTCAGCTTCTGCCTTTGATTCATGACGTCTGTCTGCCACAGCTCCCAACTCACTGAGCCCTGTTACCCTTCAACTTTTGACACCTCTTCTTCCCATTCTTCTCCCTGTGTCATAGTTGTCCAACTGCCACCCTGGACTGGGTTCCCCAGCTAGTTTCTCCCACCACTCCTCTGTGTTCAACCAAAGCATTGCATACAGATATCATAACATCTATTTAGGTTAAAATATTATTTCAAAGAGGTTGTGAACTGCTAAACATCACTTTCAAAATATATTTTTCTTTAAAATTGGTAAGTGCTTCATAAACGTTATCATTAAAGTGGACTGCATTTACAAGTGCCCTGGTACCTAAACCCGTGTTTAAAATTATTGTCACTTAATGGAGACTGTCTGCAGCAGGGATAGTGAACGTGGTGCACTCCAGATATTGTTGGGCTACAGTTCCACCATCCTTGACTCTGATTCCAGCCCTGATCTACAAAATAAAACGTAGGAAGAGACATGCCCTGTAATTCTAGAGAGAACTAATGTGAATGGGGGAGAAAGCTTGCTTGTTTGCTGGATTTTTTTTTTTTTAAAAAAAGGGGTTTTGGAAAGGTTCCATTCAAAAGCTTTCTTGTTCATCCAGTTGATAAACTCCAGTAGATAACTCCCAAACCATTTTTGCTCAGCTTTATTTACACTTATCTCCTTACTGCTGTTAATATAACTGCAAATGGCTTTAGTGGAGCAGAGATTTCCTGCGTTTTGTATGAATGTTCTTCATTTTCTAGCTACTAGTATACAGAAACCTTTGACTTTCCGAACGGTGCTGTAGAAGCTGTACTATTCTACTAATCAGATTTTCTGGTAAATTTAACAAATTATTTTCAAAATCTTACAGAAAGCAAAACAAAAAGAAATGATGGAAACTACAGAAATGTTACTAAGTAAAATCAGCAACCGATACAAAGGAATGGATGGTGCAAAAAGTACAAGAAAATTGTGCCAGTTCTTTGCTAACAGGAGGTATTCTATACATATTTTCTTTTTATAGTAGTTACTTGCAGGCTAGAAATGTATTTAGAATTGCAACATTTTACTGATCTTGCTTTAATTTCCATGATATTACTTAATTCCCTTAAAATATAGCATTAAAGCACGTTTTTTACTAATGAATTTTCTGGTATGAAATAGATTTATTATTTATTTTTACTTATTTTTACAGCACATCTTTAAATAAATCAGGTTTCAGTGTTTGCAAGGTATGTTGTTTTTCTATACAAAGAGGTATATTAAATTTTTGTTTTACAATTGTTTCAATATGTAAGAATAAAATATACATTTTTATAGTAAATTTAATGTTTGACTCGATCACTTATTAATAATTACTGATCTAAAACTCCTTAGTGATATTTCATCTTTAAGATTTTGAACCTATTTGGGGGGCACCTTATGAGGCCAAAAAGCAACTTTTAAATATTCATATAATTAAATAAGTCTTATTGAAGTAAAAGAGGATTGCATGAGTTGAGGAGGTGTATTAATGCCACTAGACAGTTTTTCCCCCTAACTCTTCTTTTATGCCTAGAAAAAAAGTCAGAGCAGAAGTTCTAGAAGTTTAAAAACTACTACTTTGCTCAACGTAACTACTGGGCACCTTATGTAAGTAAAGCACCATCTCATACAAGTACAATAATTTAGATTATGAAGAGTATACTGAATGGAGTTTTATCTCTTTTGATAGGGACGATGTCTACAACTTTAATCTGAGTGGATCTGATGAACCTACAGTAAAACTTGGAGTAAGATTAGTATTGTAGCAAATAATGTGTTACTAATTATAAATTGTAAACGGCGTTCCGTGTGCGGCTCTGGCTCGCCAGAGCAGCGATGTCACGCTGGCCACGTGACCCGGAAGTGTCCCCGGACAGCGCTGGCCCCCGGCCAATAAATGTGAGATGGGCGCACAAACCCCACAGTCTGTCAAGACTGGCCCGTTCGGGCAGGGGTACCTTTACCTTTACCTTAATTATAAACCACAAAGCCTAGGGCTTGCCAATCAGAAGGTCGGCGGTTCGAATCCCCACAACGGGGTGAGCTCCCATTGCTCGGTCCCAGCTCCTGCCAACCTAGCAGTTTGAAAGCACATCAAAGTTCAAGTAGATAAATAGGTACCACTCCAGTGGGAAGGTAAACGGAGTTTCCGTGCGCTGCTCTGGTTCGCCAGAAGCGGCTTAGTCATGCTGGCCACATGACCCGGAAGCTGTACGCTGGCTCCCTTGGCCAATAAAGCGAGATGAGCATTGCAACCCCAGAGTCGGTCACGACTGGACCTAATGGTCAGGGGTCCCTTTATCCCTTTACCTTTACCTACATTAGGTAGGGTATAGCAGCCCACATAAGGCAGTCAATTTGGGAGTACCGTTATAATGGGAAGAGCAGTCCTAATGGTGGGAAGTGCAGAGTGACAGATTCACTGCCACATCCTTAACCTTAGGCTATATTTTCAGGCTGGAAACTGCACTGTCTCTGTAACACCCTGTTTTGCAGCCCTCCACTTAACTACTGCCAGCAGCAGCAGCTTCCCAAGACACCCATGCTTACAACCGGAACAGTGAGGCCTCCATAGTGGCAAAGCCCCACTGTTGACAGAAGGGTAGCTCCTAATTGTATCCCATGCAACAGCACATTTTTGAATTGTGTACTTCATTATTCTCTTTTTTGCCACCATGTGCCTTTGAAATTTTCTGGCTCCAGCTCCAGACATATCCCCAAACTGGGAGAAATTTAGAGGGAACAAACTGCACTTAATGTAAATGAATGATCGCTTAGGTAAATAAATAATTATAACATAATCTTGGCCCACTTTCATTTTCTTTACATAGTATAAATGATTTACCATATGGCTTATTTTTTTAAAAGAAAACATTTTATTCAGCATGCTCCTTTGGTGATAATTTTTAAAAACATTAACGATAATACATCAATCCAATTCAAGTCACAGACAACTAATCAACAAGCAGGACACTCAGATTTAGGTGCATCAAATACATCAAAGAGTTCATCCTGCTAGCTCTGCATTCAGATTCCCATCTGCATCATAGGTAACTGTAGAAGAGATTTTGCACACAAAGATAAACATAGACAGAATAAAATAAAATCACTCACTGAAATAAAAGGATTGCATTAAAACTGATAGTCCAAACACCATAGCCTGTCATTGTCTATCCACCTGCTCACTGCTTCCAAATGACAGTCACTAGAAGCCCAGAGAAAACGATGTGTTCCTATTGCCACCTAAAACAACATGAATGTTGCAAGGCTCTCCTCTGGCAGAGTAACTCCAGCAGTAGAGCAATAATGGCAAATGAAATCTGTGTATAGGGCAGTTATAATGGGTGGAATGCAGGCTTCACGAAGCAGCTCATCTCATGCTTTATTCAAAGGGCAGCATGATTTGTATGGAAAACGTGATTCCCTCAGATACCCATAATATAAGGATATATTAAATTGAAAGGAGCTGATTATATTTTCCATGCCTCTAACATTTTAATAGGGATATTTGCTACTTCAGAGGTTCATAATGAGATTTGGAACCATGTAAAAGGTGTTTATTTAGAAGGGGCTTATCAGTATCTAACCCTATGCATTGCTACAGCTATATACAAAATAGACTGGATTAATGGAGGATATGGAAAAACAATTGTAGTATTTCCTATGCTGTTTCAGTAATTTAATTTTTACTAAGTCTCTATAGTCTTTTGCAGAAGGATACAGTCTGTTTTTGTAAATTTCATTACAAAAAGGAAATAAAAATACCTGATTGCTTGGGTGATATAACCAACAAAAATAGATGAACAAGAAAAAAAAGTTGCAATGAGATTTGATTTATTTTTGTTTGATTTATGTCTTTTTGTATTTACATTTTAGATCCAAGAATTTCATCTTACCAAACTGGAAGCTAGTACTGATGTTCCAAAGAAAAAGTAAGCATATTTGGATCATTAGACCCAAATTCCTTTTAACCCACCTTATGATTATAAAAGTATAAGTACATATATTTTGATTTGATTACTACAGTGGTACCTCTTCTTACGGACATGATCTGTTCAAGGGTGCCGTTCGGACCCCGAAAAATCCATAAGTAGAGCCCCGCTTCTGCATGTGACGCAATAGAGCGCTCATGCTCTCAGGCGTGCGTGGTGAAATCCGGAAGTATACACTTCTGGGTTTGCCGCATTCACTACCCAAAAATCCACAACATGAACCTAACGCAGCTAGAGGTATGACTGTATTTTACACAACCATCTCAAGACAATGTATGATAAAACAGCAAAAATATAGGTAAAAATATAGGTAAAAATATAAAAAGCCCATAAATCTGAAACAAAACTAAAACAGACACTTGTAGCAAAGACCCATTTATCCACCTGAGAAAGCTTGTTGGAACAAAAATATATTCAGTTGTTTCCAGAAGTGTAGATAGTGGGCACCTGTTGTATCTTGATAAGATTTTCCAGACATTCAAGTAGTCAAAAAACAAATTAATCCAAATAGAGTACCTATAATTTTTACATGATTTACTTTATATTTGTTTCAGGAACCATGGAAATAAAGAGGAAATTATAATCCAAAAGAAGCAAGATAAGAAGGTATTTAAAGACCAGGAATACAAAAGAAGAAGAATTAAAAGTCCCCAATATTTAAAACAGTTTGTTCAGTAAATATATTATACAAGGGGTACAAAAAAGCCATCTACAAATCATGAATGTAATTCATAGATTAATATACTCACAAATCCAGATTTCTTGCATGGGGAGCCTTTCTGTGTGCTGGAAGTGGAGGAGGAGGGGGCTGCAGTGGCAATGAATGACTGCCTAGCATGGAGTAAAGCAGCCACTCTGTTCTTCTGTTAGCCAATCAAAAAACTACTAGGAGAGAAGGGGTAGACCTGAGAGGGAATTCTCAAAGAATGGGCAGACCTGAGAGGGAATTCTCAAAGAATGAGAATTTGCCAAGAGCGGAGCCATTGTATTTCCGACCTTCTCAGCCCTACCCACCTTTTCTGTTATAATATAGTGTTAGCTAAGCTGTGTTAAGTTATGATGAGAGTGCTATGGACCCAGTTTTAGCTATTGGTTGACAGTTGGGAAATTTACCCTGGACCATAATTGGCTATTTTGACAACCACTGGGCTTAAATCAGTCATGGCAAACTAGTTTCATTGGTTTTGGTTGTCTTCAGTGTTTGACTTGTTTAAGGACTCAGTCATAAGTAATTTAGCTGGAAAGGCTCCTGCAAATTTAATGTCAGTAAATGGTTTATCAGTGTTTTCTTATTTTATAGAACAGAACTAATAAAAACAAGAAACACCTTTTCAGTGACACAGATACAGAATATAGAGATGACAAGACAGATATTAGCTGGCTAAGAGAATCGAATAGAAAACCTAAACTGCAGCTAGTTGACTATAGCAGACCCAGAAAACAGAAGTCTAAAACGCTGGATACAAGTACGCAATCTATATATTACAAAGTTTATAGCTGTAACGATTTCACTTTGTTCTATGATAGTAAATGTCTTCTTATTTTGCTGACTTGTAGACTTTCAGTGTAGTATACTTAAAACATGTCAGATGAATTTCTAGAATTGGATATTATATTTGTCCCTGACAGATTTAGTGGGGGAAACTAGTGGTATTTTGCTGTTTCTTGATTGGGTAAAATATGAAAATAG
Source organism: Podarcis vaucheri (assembly GCF_965113315.1). Lineage (NCBI taxonomy): Eukaryota > Metazoa > Chordata > Lepidosauria > Squamata > Lacertidae > Podarcis > Podarcis vaucheri. The sequence continues at coordinate 94,518,449 of NC_138764.1, read as the reverse complement.
TATATCGCTTACTTTTCAATATACTCCACTGGAACAAACTTTATAGATCAGGAATGACAGGTTAGAGTTCCTGTTCATTAATGGTACTCTGATTTCACATTTTAAATGACTATATGTACCTACATTGAGGGCATCTAGGGCATGTTTAATGACATATGAATCAAATATTTTAAAATTTGTTCTGAGTAGTGAAGCAGAACATAATTGGCCTAAATGAAGTTCTTTTGCACTTGATGTTGTAAGGTTTTGTTTTGTTTTGTTTTGTTTTGTTTTAGATATAAATTCTGTATCACCAAGCATGGGGGAAATACCTCAACAGAAGAAAATCATAAATGATAAGGTATGATAAAACTTTCAAACTGTATATCTTAGAAGCATTAATACTGAGTATCCATATGATAAGACATATAAATAATCTGATCGCATAAGCAAAGTCGATTCAGTTTGCTGTGCAATATAAGGAGGAGCTGTTTGGCCATTTTTCATTTCATTTTTTTCTGCCTTGCTTGAAGCAGACCTATAATTTCTTTGAACTCCTATTCTGGCCTGTTATCTTTACTCAAGATTTACCAGTCTTTCCTGTTCAATGAATTCCATGCATTGATTTGCCTGTTTTCTCCTCATTAAAAAGGGGTAGAAGCAAGGATTTAGTTTTCTTTGCTTGTGTTCACCTTAGCCTTTCCTGCCCTTTTCCCGTTACTTCTGTTATACTTTCCTGCTACTAGCGACATGCCAAAGACTGTTTTAGATATGGGAGCCATTTTGTGTTATTCCATGCCCTCCACAGACCTCACATTTTGTGGTTGGCCCCCATGTCACTTCCTCAAAATTCTGAATGTGCTCATTGGCCAGATAATTAATAAATCATCACTAACATGTTTGTACATTGTTGGAATAAATAAAGGTACCAGTTTCTACCAATCAATGTGGTAATGATACTGTGGGGAAAGCAGCACCAAACAGATCAAGACAACCCAGAAAAGCAGCACTAGCTAAAAAACGCTATAAAGAACTCTCAGATTCATCAACTGAAAGTGAAGAGGAATCAGTACACTTAACTAAGAAAGACATTTTAAAAGAACGTGTAAGTTGTAATTTATTGTGCAGCATTATTAATTATTTTAGATTCTGTTAGAGTTTGCATTTTAAAGACTCCCTAGTAAAATAAAAATAATTGTAAATATGTTGAAATGCCCTTAACTGATCTTAAACAATTAAGCTGTAATAATATAAAAATAGAAAACATTTTTTTTTAGCAGAGGGTAAGGATCCCATTTCTCCCTAGCACTCTGAATTTGTAATTGTACAAATTTATCGTCGTTTTAAGCACCAAATAAATGCCCATGATAGATTGTAGTTCCAGGAGAAGGGAAACAGAAAAGGCAGAGAAATGTGTGAATATTAGTACAGTACCAGGTTAAAGAAGGAGAAATTGAAATGCTACCGGAAAAATACTAGGGCAAACGTAGCATGATAGAAATACAGTTACACTCTTAGATTCCTACTTTGTCTAATGGTAAAACACTGAGTGGAATTCCTTGTCACTCTGTGATGTGTTTTCCATCAGTGCAAGCCTTTCAGTTTGCCAGATAGAATGATTCCCCCCTTCTTCTTGCCCTGTGTGCTGTTCTTGAGGTTTCTTTTGACACACACCCCTGCCAAATCAGTTTTTTGGGGGAAGGATGGAAAAGCCCATTGTACAAGTGGAAGTCTTTTTGCAGGGCTTCCACTGATGAGGCTCATTAAATGAATCTGGCCCAATATTTTTGAATTAATATTTTAATTATTAATTTTGTTTCCAGCATAAAATCTTCAGTGTGCTTAGTATCTAGTGAAATGTGTCAGTTTTTGTTTGTTTGTTTGTTTTTGTATTTTCAGCCGGAACACAAAAGTATGAAAAACAAAGCTGTCGATCAACCAAAGGTACAACAGTGTGTTGCTTCCAGTGAGGTGACCAAAATAAAACAGGTACAACAAGTAAAAAAGTCCACTAAATCAAAAGATAATGTGCCGAAACAACAAATGGAGTTATCACCACTGTCTTCATCTGAGAGCCTACCTTCTTTTGAGACACTGAGAGGTAAGTTTTATATTTTTACTTGTATATTTGTTATTGTGTGTAATATAATACTGAAACTTAAATACATGCATACTGGTACAACAAAGCATTAAAACATTATAAAATTATATAATCATAAAATACAAAAAAAAAACCTAACAGTGGTTTATAACACGCAATATTTAACAGTTTTGGGATAACTAAAATTAAACTGTAACAGTGAAACCCAGCAAGATTTTTTGTGATTTTTGTTGCCATACATCTCTTAACACTGTGATTCTGCAGCTGGGGCACCATCAGGAAACTATTCACTGGATAGACACCTATTAATAGCTCTTGTCAGATGCCTTAATTTGGAGAACATGGCTTGATGTTCCTCTTCTAGATGCAGTCCTGCCTACCACTTCAGAGAAAACAACCAATTTCTGTAGGCTGGGGGTGGGGGCAGACTTTCTAAGAATAATTGAGAGCTGCTGAAAACCTACAATTTATGCTGAAGGGGAAATGATATTTTACTGGTACCTACGCAACACAGGCTACCCTCCAAAAGCTACTGGGTATCTGTTAGACTCAAGTAATTCTAGATTTTTATAGTAGTGTACTTTCTTTACTGTTTCTTTCCTGCTACCTCTGAATTGCCAGACTTAGATGTTAGATCTGATAAATTAAGAGAGCAACAGAGGTAACGAATTCACCTACTCTGTTACTGACAGTCTAGGTAAGTCATTGTGCTTTTCTGATGAAAAGTGTAATGTCTGGTGAGTAAAATCTCTGGAAGAAAACAATTAGAAAACTGCAAGAAAAGAATTTTGTGTCAAGGAATGCAATGTGTTATCACTGGAGAGGGGTGATAGTTACAAGGCAAATGAACATAGCTCATTGACAGAGCACATGCTTTGCATTAAAAAAGAATCAGGGTTCAGTCCTAGTCATCTTTAGGTAGTGTTGGAAAAGACATCTGTCTTAAACGCTAGACAGTCACTACCAGTCAGTGGCTTGCCTTAGATGCAGAAGCAGAGTGTTGGTGCACACTGCTCAGCAGTGTCCACTTTTCTCTTCCCCTGCTTCTGTCGCACTGGAAGGAAGTATCCAAAGTACTGGCTTAGCATTATGAGCAAGCCATCACTCATTGTTTGTTGCACCTAAACATGCCACAAGCAGTAATTGATTCCACTTGCGGCTTGTTTGGAAAGAAACAAATCACAAAAGTGGTTCACATGCAGCAGTAACCCAGTGCTCTAGTTTGTTTCCTCCCAGCATGGCAAAGGCAGGGATGGGAGAGAAGCAAATCAGATGCTTACTGAACATCACACACTATCATGCTGCTTGTTTGCATTAGAAAGTGTTTTATTTTAAAATATGGTTTAACATATGAACCAGATGGACTAATGGTATTCAGTGTTATAAGATTGCTTGCTGTGTTTCTGTACAATGAAAGAACACGTTTTACATGCTTGAGATCACAGAAATCTCCAGTTCAAAAGAAGGACTGGGAAAGATCCCTGACTGAGCCTCAGGAGAGTTGCTGCCTGCTAGAAGATAAAATGGACTAGACTAGAGGAATGGAGTGGTTGCTTTGCGTGTTAGATAGCTTCATATATTCATCATGCCATAGCTTCCCTTCCCTCATGAGTTTGTAGTAGAACGTAACATGAATATGCAGTTGAAATTTAGAACGGGGGTTGAGGTTGGGGAGGAGAGTTCACAGCCTGAGACTTGCACAAGCACATTCTTAAGTGTTCAGTGGTCAGATGCTGTGTATGAACAAACCAATATGTTGAATTATGCCTTTATTATTTGTTTAGGCTGGCAGAAGGGAACAAGGGAGGAATCTCCTGATCATATTTCAGAGAGAAGGTCATCTTTGTCATCCTTGCTTCACACACCTGAGAAGGAAGAATCCTTGAGCAATATCAAAAATGTGTCTGCTCTAGTGAAAATGGATAAGTTAATGCAGCTTCCTGAAAAGGAACAAACACAGATGTTTGAATCTGAAGACTTGTCACCTGTTTTAAGTCCAATTCCTTCGGTAAATATGGAGTATTTTTAAAAAGAATTACCTTAATTCAGATATTATATTAAAAACTATTAGTTTGATATGTAGAGGCCATACCTATTCATGTTTGCTAGGAAGTAACTCCCATTGACTTCAGCGGTGCTAACTCCCAATGTCATGTGCGTAGGATTACAACCTTCTTATTCTTCCTATTCATGATATTTGTATTTTGTCCTTCATTCATAGATTTCAAGGTGGTTCACAGCAAAAAATACCCTAGTAATTAGACAAAGTAGGTTACTACAGCTGTCTTTACTTTGCCTTTGCTAAAATACAAATGATGTAACACACAGTATAGAAAAGCCTATAATCTCATTTCTCCTTCTAGTGGTCACAATATATGTATATTGTGTATATGTATATAAGGAAGGGAGTGATTTTTTTCCTATGGTGTTTTCATTTTTTTATTTGATTAATCTGATTTTCCATATATACTTGCAGCATAGTCGTAAGCATATTTGGTCAGGTAAGCCGCATTGAGTTCAGTGGGCTTACCCCCTGCCTACTACTGAATTTGCTCATAAGTCTGTTCACACATACATTTGGACCCTCATCTACTACATGTTAATGGAGGCACAACTTTGAGTTATTTTTATCTGGAGACAGTCTCACACCACAGTGGTTATTTCACTATGCTACTATCAATTTAGAAATGCCAACACAGTCTTTCTTAATTAGGGGAATTATCAAGAAAACAAAGATTTAGCTATAAGTGGAGAGTAATAAGTAAAATGGCTTTGCTGCTTGAAGTACCAGTACAGACAAGTAAAGCAGCAAGACAGTTGTTACAAGTTGCACAGACTACCCAAACCCATATTACATGTCCTGTAACCTTAATAATTACATCCCAGGGAAGGAAGAGTTAAGGAGACATTGTTTCTTGAATTTCGCCTTGACCTGCAGTGACATGGTCACAACTGAGTCCAGGGTTCCTGGCATCAAATCATTTGATTTGTCTTGGGGTATTTACAGTTACATTAAGCTTGCAAAGTAAAGTTCCTGTGCTCTCTTAGAAGGCTCTCAACCTGCTTAAGTTAGGATGGGAAGACTGATAAGAACCCGCCTGATACAATTCCAGAATTAGAAAAAGCTTTCCTTTTGGAATAGTTGGCTTGAGCTTCCCACAAGGGGCCTGACTAATTCCAAATAAAATAGCACATTTGGTTGAGGAGCAGGAAGGCAAGGATAAGAAATCTAGCCAAGGTTGAAGGAGTCTCATACCAGCATCCATTGGAGCAGGTTTGAAACAGAGCAGAGTAGAGCAGTATTCTGGGCAAAAGGCTGAACAGTTTGGGCATCAGCAAGATATGCATTTACAGCAAAGAAGCTTCCTGTCAGGCTTAAAGACAGTTCTAGACAGAAGCGATATTGAGTGTTAATTATTTCCAAGTACTGAGTCATTACCAGACATATTGATACAACTTTCTCACTGCAGAGTGACAGGAAGGTCTCAAGAGGTCTCTGGACAATCAAAAAACAGCATGAGGTTATTGAGGTGTCTCTCATGATGAAGGGAGGTGGCACTTTCCCAGGAAATGCAAATTTAGATATAATCTAGTTATTGGTGGAATATACTTACTGGAGGAAGGCCCCAGGGCTGAATATATGTATGCTTGCATAAGATACAACAAAGGTTCTGTACTATCCTTTCTAGTCACAGCTGACACTATGAGATAAAGTCCGCTTAAACCAATGTTGCCTTCTGTGTTACTTCAAATAGTACTGCACTCATTGCTCAGAGCCATTCAAAATATAGTTCCAAGGCATGTACAAAATTCTGACTGAACCAAGCTTCTCGGTTAACAGTTTTCTGAAGGTTGCAACCTTCAGTGATCTTACACATTGGAAAAATCTGCATGTGTATTTTTCCTTAGAGTCATTTACCAAAAACCATTTTTCTTTGTAGCTGAACCTTAGTCCCTCCACTACAAAAAGAAAAGGCACCAGTGTCCAAAAAGCAGATGTAGCAGACAAATATGGCACTCTTGAAGCAATTAGCATGCAAAATTACTCTCTAAACAGATCATCTGATATAGAACTGAAAGATCTTTCTGAAAACCTTGTGAAAAATGGGAAAGAGGTACATGATATCCAATGCAATTGTTGCGTTTGGTGGCGAAATAGTTCTCTTTTGCTGTTATTGTTATAGTTATTGTTCTTGTAGTTACTGTTCTTTTATTCTTGTAGTTATTGTTTTTTGAAAATACATTTCTTCATTGTTTCAGATTGAACATTTTGTTGTGGAAACAGTCAAAAAGAATTGGCCAATGCAAATTCTAAATACTATACTACATTTCCCCCTGTTTTTATGAAAGGCACAAACTGTTTGCTATTTGCCTTTGAAATTTATAAGCCCAGCAAACATTTATTTCTACATACCATACTTTTTAAAGCTACATTTGGACTGAAATTCAAAACACAATTGCTAGGGAGTGAGCCCTATTGAATACAAGGGGATCTGAGCAGGGCCTCACAGGACACAATCCAGCCAACATTTTTTAGTTCCAATTATTTCAGTGAGAGATATTTAAGCATTTTATAGAATTTAAAAGTGCTTAACTGTAGCTGGATTATGCCATATGTTTCTAAAGCACATTAGTGTAACTGTTGAAAATTAATTTTAAAGTATTGGAGCAACTGTATTTTTGGCAATTTTTCATTTATGTTGTCTGTTAAATATTCACATGTTAGCTTAATCTAAGGTAATCTTACAAATTGATTTAACATTTGGTTAACATTATGCAACTATTTTTAGGGTTCTGTATCTCCATCTCAATTATCCACACCTAGCAAAAGTGAGGAAGAACTATGGCATGCGGAACCTCTTACTAACACACATAAATCTGGTTTGTAAATTTTGCTTTCTGAAAAAAAAATATAAGCAGCAGATCTGTAGTTTGCTATATAGACAATGGAAAGTCTTTAATTTCTTGCTGTCTATTTTACATGGTCTGAGAAAAGTAGCTGCATATTGTTTGAAAATTGGGGCTCGCTAAGTTTCTAAGTGGATGATTGCAAATCATTGCATTATTCCCGAGGGCACTTTCTTTCTTGTCAGAATACTGCTATATGCCCCCTTTCTCATGGCAAACTAAATATAATGAACTTTTTGAGCTCCAAGGAGCTGCAGAAACAAATTATGTAGCACTTCTGTGTCTTGTGATATGCACACCCTTACATGCTGTTTAGGTATTGAATTGAGCACAACTATATAATGCTGTATTTTATTGCTGTGGTTTATAACATTTGTTTAAATATTGTCTTAGGACCTACAATACATACTAATTTCAAACGATTGTACTGTGAGGATACTGAAAGTGATTCTGATGAAGAAGGAGTTAAAAGAGAGGGAAGAAAAAGAAAGCTGCTCCCTAGAAAGTTATTTAAAGCAGATAATAGCACTTGTAAAGGTCAGCTGGAACTGAAGTTGCTCTTTGAAATGGTGTAAAATGTACACACATCTCAACTTTCCCATCTCAGTCATTTCATCTGTAATATTAAAAGGCATTTAAGTAAAATAATAAAAGTTGGGCTCTGAAGAACCACTGAACTAGTTATTAGCTCAAGGAGGCTCTGAACATATATTTCTCCCACACACCCAGCTATATGGCTTCTGAAACTGGGCAGAGTTTCCAAAGCAGTTTTATTCAGTTGAAATAGAAGGGGGGGGGACTGGAACTTCTAAGGCCTTGGGTATTCGTAAAGTATTTATGGAATCCCAACTGGAAGTCTCTGTTAATAGGGAAGAAACTTACTGTGAATTAAGTGCCTCCTCCTTATTTGACAGGGAGTGTCAGAAACTATATAAGTGCTTGTAACTCTATCTTGCTCTGACCATCGCTGTTGCAGTGCATGTGTTCTTAATATATATTTTCAAAATACCCTTGTAATTTTGCATTTTTACATCATAGCATCATGTGAGATACATAGATTACACTCACAGCTGTGGTTATCGTAATATATAGTGAATGGTTACAATTCAAAATGAAAACCTAAGAATGGTTTACTGCAAGATTAAAGAATTGTTGCAAAAGTCAGTTTCATCAAACACACACTCCTCTTCTTGCAAGAGGAATACTTTAGAATTAGAAGTCCAAGTCTTTGTCAAATGCTTCTGATATACAGTGCCACCTTATGATGAAAGGTGGAACAACATCTTCTGCAAATACAAATTGATCATTTGAATTTCCCAGCAAATTTTGTTGAAGAGCATAACAGTATTAGCTTTTTCCCCCTCTACTTCTTTGAACGTCTAAACGGGCTCTATTGGATGCCATTCATATGATTGTTTTTCTGTATGAATATAAGGGGGAAAACTTGCTGCTATGTGTGATGGTAACATACCCATCTATTTCATACATATGTTGGAAAGTCACGATTGGCAATATGTTTCCAAAATGGGGATATGTTAACAAAATTGGCTTAGGGTAACATTGAAGCTAAGCAGGTCTGGGCTTGATCAGGTCTTGGATTGATATGTATGGCACCATGCATTGAGGTCATTAATGTAACATTTCTAACAATCTAACATTTGCACGATCTTTACACTTTATCATGTACCGTATATGCGTATACCAATAAATTGCTGTATGTGAAAGAGTGTTTAGGTTGCCGTTAGTTAAGATTTTATTTATTTACTTATTTTGTTAGTCACTTTATTTTGCCCAGGGCAGCCCAAAGAAACTTACAACCAACCACACAAACAAAAATACCCACATAGATACATTATAACCAAAGGAGAAAGCAAATACATTAAGAAAGATCCACATCTGAAAGGCCAGAGGTGGTTAAAAGCCACCTGGTTATAGAGGAAAGTTTTTGCCTGATGCCTGAAAATATGCAATGAATGCGTCAGGTGAGCCTCCCAGGGGAGAGCAGTCTACAAATGAGGAATCACTGCAGAAAAGGCCCATCTTCATGTTGCCACCCTCCAGACATCTCATGGAGTAGACACACATAGAAGGGCCTCAGATTATGATTGCAGGGTCTAAATCAGTTCATATGGGAAGGGGCAGTCATTGAAGTTATTTGAATAAGCACCATATATCTTAGGAAGTGCATCCATAGTGATAAGAGTATATAATAGATGGCATCTGAATCATGATACATAAATATTTTTTATTTTTTAGTTTCTGAGAGCATGTCTCCTTTGTCCATCAATGATGCGTCTACATTTGATGGAGAAATCTGGAGTGCTGACAGTTCAAGTGTAGGGATGATGTGTCAGAAGGTTTGCAAGGAGTTTGCCAGGAAAACACAGGCGAGTCTTTTTTATTTATCCCTAATATCGCACACCTTTTATTGGTAGAATATTTAGTCTTGTTAAGAAGAAGGTTACATATAGACTTGGGGGTTGCTTTTGATTACAAATGGGGATATTCCAGATAACAGCAGAAGTTATCCTGCTCTCCAAGAAGTCCTCTGTAAATATCATTATTGTTGCGTGCCCAGGCACTGTGATCCATCACCCTGCAGCAGTGTTAAATGACCACTTGTGACAACAATCGTTTTGGTTCACATCCGGCCACAGCTTTATTGATTACATATGTAAGTGGCTTTAGCTCAGGCCAAATCCTGCCTGTTGGTTGATTCTCCTCAGGGGTAAATCGTTGGTGAGGGAGCCCTATGACATTCATCAAATAGGTTGATGACTGCCTTTTGAGGAGTGCAGTGTCCCTAGCCCCCGAATGGGCATCTTGACAGGAGTACCTCCTCCAGGATCCCTTTAACAGTATACCCCATTCCCTTGATGGGGTAGGCAGAAGGCTTACAATATCCATTTGAACCAATAACTAAGGCTTAACCGAATGCCTTATCCGCCCAAGTTGTGACAATTGCTATGAGGTAGGTGAAACCCCCAGGTCAGCCAATTGACCTGAAGGACAACCCCCCCCCCAGCCCCGAATACAGCAACCGATCGTAATCAATAGCAAGCTCAAAATAGTATTACCCCCCATGGTGGGTAGGATGCAGTTTAACTAAAGACCATAGTGCCAGGCATGGAGGCTGCACTCTTTAAATACCCTGGGAGCAGCCTTGAGGGAATTCCTATGACAGACTCAGTCAGGCCCGCCCCTCAGAGTGCCCGCCTTTTGGTCTAGCTGCTATTGGCCAATCTACAACTGGATTCAATTCTACCTTTCCTCCGGCCAGTGGGAGAGCTTCTAACTGCTTCCTGGGGATCTGGCTGAGGTGGCTGGGTGCAGTGGGATGCTGCCATGCCACCCACCAAAGAGGGTAAGCAGAATTGTTGTTACTAAATTTGTTACCTGCCCTTCAACAGCAGGTGACCAAGCAGGTTGCAACAATTTAAAATTCAAACAGTTAATGCAGATTACAATCACAGGAGTAGGATAGGCTCTGAAAAGGCATATCTCAGATGTCAAAGGCCAGGGTAAAGAGAGAAAAGAGAATTCATTGTCTGTGTTCTAGTACAGAATATTCTGGCCTTCCATGTGCTTGTCATTGCTTATGAAATGCTTCCAGGGGATAAATCTGTCACTTTGCTTTCATGCAATCTTTTAAAATGGCAGCTGGAGTATATTTTTTCAGAGTTCTGGTTTTTAAAGCATCGTTTTGGGAAACCTTTCAGGAGGAATGGTGTGTGGTTCTTATATGGAAGGGGTGGGAATTGACAGGACATAATTTTTGTTTTCTCTTCTGTTTTTAGAGCCGCTCAAAGAGAATGGACAATTTTACAAAGCAGTCATTGAAAACAACTCACCAGCATTTGGATGCAATGAGTAGTGAGTTACATAAGTGCAGGTGTGTATTGAATAATTGCTCAAAAATGAATGTTCTGTTGCATGTATTGTGTATTTTTCTTTTTCTTTGTATTTTTGCAGGACCAAACAGCTGGAACATCTTCATTCCTGTCTCATGAAAGAGCTTGAATGTTTTGAAAAAGATTCACAGGCTTTGAGAAATATGGAGAAAGACTTCTCAGTAGGTGTTTCTACTCACAGAAATATTAAACTACTTGAATTACTTGCTGTGATTTGAATGTAGGGAATTTAAAAGTACTTATGAACATGGAGAAATTTAAAGGGGGTTCCTAGACTGGAGGTATCCTTCCCAGAAGCCTAACAGAAAAAGATGCAGGCTCCAAGTAAGAAGATAGCCCTTTATTGAAATACAAATGAGCATAGGGACAGTCTCAAAGATTAGGAGGCTGCAAAGGACCGCAGCCAAAGCAATTTCTCTTGCACACTTCCAGATTATACACATTATTTCCATTCACTTCTTAAAGGATCGCAGCAATCTTAGCATTTGCCACTCAATGTCATCATCCAGAACCAATCAAAATCTTTTAGCTTTCAGACCAACCCTCTTGATGATTTTATGTAATTACATATAATAATTTGTCAGTGTCTTTATTAAGACTTTGACTAATGTTCCTATTCATTAAATGTCTCCCAATATCTGCTTTCATCTGTCTAAAAAACAGTTCGAGATTAATCACAATTGTCATGCCTAGCTGATCCTCTTTTCATTCATAGAATGGTCACCGTACATTCTAATAGTTTACTCTTTTCAGTGCTCGTGAATGAACATTTGCTACCAGCAGGCTATCACTTTATTACAGGCCTTTCCCCAGGTCTTAGGTATAGGTAAAGGTACCCCCTGACCATTAGGTCCAGTTGCAGATGACTCTGGGGTTGCGTGCTCATCTCGCTCTATAGGCCGAGAGAGCTGCCGTTTGTCCACAGACAGCTTCCGGGTCATGTGGCCAGCATGACTAAGCCGCTTCTGGCGAACCAGAGCAGCGCACGGAAATGCCGTTTACCTTCCCACTGGACTGGTACCTATTTATTTACTTGCACTTTGACGCGCTTTCGAACTGCTAGGTTGGCAGGAGCTGGGACCGAACAACTGGAGCTCACCCTGTCATGTGGATTCAAACCGCCAACCTTCTGATCAGCAAGCCCTAGACTCTGTGGTTTAACCCACAGCGCCACCTGCTCCCCACAATTAGCAGCATAGTATAGTGTTAAAACAACAGATTTTAATAGTAAGAGCCAAAATAAGTAAAAAAAAGCAAGGCTTGTTTCACATGTGAAAAAAATGATTTCTTATACTGATTTTTATTTTATTTTACTTGTAGAACTTTTCAAAGAAGCATTTTGAAACATTTAGTACTTACAAGAAAAATGAGCAACAGAGGTTAGTGTGCTTTCTTATTATTGGAGCACAACAGCGCATTGCATCTTTGTTGTTGCAACTACTTTTAATGTTACACAGGAGTACATGGTGCTTGTGAGGACAAGTTTTTCCCCTGTGTCAAAGCAAAGATACTTAAATGGTCTTTTGATCTATATTCTCTTAGATTTCAGAATCTTAAAACTTCATTCGAAAAGAACATGTACCATACTGCTGACGTTGAGGAAAGCATTTTTACATCTGAGGTATGTAATTTCTCCTCCTGCTTGACAGAAGGGAAGCAGTTACAGTGTACCGCTTTTAATGCCTGACTATAAACATCCCAAAAGATATACCCAACAAGACTTAATACATATGAAAAATACAAAAGCCCTCTCATGGTGGAGTTCTCCTTCCAGTAGTAATCTTGTGTCTACATTGTTTTTAGAAAGTGGTTCATATGCTGCCTTAAAGGGGGCCTAAATCTATTTTTTAAAAATAGAATTAAGTAAAATAAATCAACGACCAATTTCAATAGTAGCTAATTGGGTGATGCCGTAAATATGAATTCTAGACCTTTCCTGAGAATTGGTGTACCAGTACAGCAGTCTGAGTTGACTGAATAAATCATGTGTTTTCTGCAGGTAGTAAATGCAACAGGTAGCTGAGGACAGCCTCAGCTCCCTGGTTATGTATATTACCTCCTCCTGCTTGACAGTGGTATCTCGGGTTACATACACTTCAGGTTACAGACTCCGCTAACCCAGAAATAGTACCTCGGGTTAAGAACTTTGCTTCAGGATGAGAACAGAAATCACATGGTGGCAGCGGGAGGCCCCATTAGCTAAAGTGGTGCTTCAGGTTAAGAACAGTTTCAGGTTAAGAACAGACCTCCAGAATGAATTAAGTTCTTAACCCGAGGTACTACTGTATACATTTGTTTGTTTTGTTAAGCCCTCACCTGTGGCTCCTAGAAGCTGTCAGCATGCAACAGTGGCCACACCCCAGGAAATGGTTTTGACTGGCCAGCTAAGCCAATGCATCTCAAACCCTCAATGAGTTAGGGACTTCCCTGCATTTGAAGACAGGCTCTGGTGGATTGAGTGGATGAGATCAATAGTGAGCCAAATGATCAAGAAGGCAGTTTCTGAACATGCTGTAGAGGGAAATGGGCAGACTGGAAATGGTCAAACTGGAAAGGTAGCCCATCTAGGAGAAGGGAAACTCTGATCCTAAACCTCCGCTACCTTGTGGATATACTTATCTGTGAGAAAGATTTCTGGAGTGACCCCCCAAGGAAAAATCCATACAAACTGTCCTGCAGGACATGTTTGACAAAGGGAATAAAGCCTGCATAAACCTGGAGTGGAGTCCCTAAGATGGTTGAATGGTGTCTTGTAAGCCAGCAGCCAAGCTGGTGCCAAATGTATTGCTCTGCTTTCCTTTGGACCACATCAGTGAGGCTGAGAGAGATCTTGTCATCTGGGCAGCCCAGGACCTCCATACACATTGCCTGGGCTTGCTTACCAGGTGGGGTCACTTCAGTGCTATTAACACAGCAAAAACAACACAGGAGGCAGTTGTTACAAGTTACCATTCTCTGCAGCCACAACTTTGCCCCCATAAGTGCACTTCATTGTCTTTCAAGACAGTTGCCAAGAATGTGTTGTGTTGAATTTTGCTAGTACCTGTTAAAAACATAATGTCTGGAACACCCCAATAACACCTACTCTGCTATTATGACATGAAACCTTCCCCAGGCTCCTGCTTCTCATATTTCCAGAGATAGTGCAGTTGAGCAGGAGCACTGACATCTGCCTCCCCCTGTTGTTTAGAAGGGTGCAACTGGTACGTGGCTTATTAAGTAATTAAAGGCATTTGTGAGACCAGCATATGCATCCACAAAAGTAGCTCCCTGTGTGACTTGTGGCTTTGGCTTTGCTTCCTTTCAATGAATCTCTGCTGGCAGCAAATAATTCTGCCCCAGTTCTACCATGTGTTTGGAGTTCTGAATCATTCTGAAAAAGAGTTGCAACAGAGATTATGACCCACCTCTGTGTTGGGTCTGCATGATTCACTTGCTTGCTACCAGTCAGCAGACAAGCTAACTTAGCCTTGCAGACACCCACAACAGTGAAACATGGTAGGTGGCCTCTTCTGGGGAATTTTCTTATGGAAACCTTTGCTAACAGTGATGCTTGCTTCCTAGTTTAATTCTGATGTTTGATATTAGCTGTGGGGAACCTCTGGCACTCCAGGTGTTGCTGAGTCCCAGAAAGCATCTGGGGGACCAAAGGTTCTCCACTCATCGTTTAACTGATGTTCATGGAGGGCCACAGAAAGGCAAAGGAGAATGAGAGAACCTATTTTGAAACTGCAAGAAGACGGCTTGGGACTTCTGATGCCTTAGTTGCCTGGCAAGTGGCAATCTTCCAGCTGTGCTGTCTCAGCACAGAAGCTCTAAGAATTTCAGAAAACTATAGAGTCATTTGGTTTGACTTTGCTTTCTGCAGCTTTGTTGTTGTTTAGTCATTTAGTCGTGTCCGACTCTTCGTGACCCCATGGACCAGAGCACACCAGGCACTCCTGTCTTCCACTGCCTCCCGCAGTTTGGTCAGACTCATGTTTGTAGCTTCGAGAACACTGTCCAACCATCTCGTCCTCTGTCGTTCCCTTCTCCTTGTGTCCTCAATCTTTCCCAACACCAGGGTCTTTTCCAGGGAGTCTTCTCTTCTCATGAGGTGGCCAAAGTATTGGAGCCTCAGCTTCAGAATCTGTCCTTCCAGTGAGCACTCAGGGCTAATTTCCTTAAGAATGGATGTGTTTGATCTTCTTGCAGTCCATGGGACTCTCAAGAGTCTCAAAGGAGACTCAGCTTCTGCAGCTTTAGTCGAAATTCAAAAGTGAAAATAGACCAAATTTTTGGTTTTATTTTAGATGCAGCTAATGAAAGATGACATGAAGGGGCTCCAAGAAAAATTCCTTAAGGAAATGGTAAAAATAAAATTATATCTTCATTGTACATTACTTTAAAACAAAGTTCTTTTGTTAAAATATTTTAAAAGAAATAAAACCTAACTTAATGACTTTTTTTTCACAGCATGAAGAAGAATTGCTTAATGTTCGCAAAGGACTACATTCACTCTTTATGGTAGAAGATAAAAACTTCTAACGTGATTTATGATGTAAATGCAACAAGTTAAAAGAGACAACATGTTTGTATTGCATTTTGGTAATGTGAGTGACCCATCATTTCTGTAATGGGGTTTCTTTCTACTTGTTGATTGGATGTAATTATAGAGAGCAAAAATTTACATGAAAATGATATTTATCATTATTGTAATTTATGTAGATAAAGTATTTTTATGTTAAGTGATGTTTTGCTTTTAAAATAAATTGTGTTCTAAAAGGAATTCCAACAATCGAGGGATTTTTCTAAAATACAATGCCTAGCTTAAGTTAGTCATGAGTTACTGTATTTTTCGCACCATAGGACGCACTTTTTCCCTCCTAAAAAGCAAGGGAAAATGTGTGTGCATCCTATGGAACGAATGCAGGGGGGAGGCAGGCGGGAAAAGCCCCCAAGAGCCGCACACAAGCTCCGTGCGCTCTTGCGGGCTTTTCCACAGGAGGGAGAAGGGACTGACTGGCGGCATCAGTCCCTTCTCCCACCTCCCAGAAAAGCCAGGAGAAGCCGCGATCTCTTTAAAGGGATTGCACGGCTTCTGCGGGCTTTTGCGAGAGGTGAGGGAATCCCCCCACAAGCCAGGAGAAGCCGTGCAGCCCTTTTAAAGTGCGCGCAGCTTCTGCCGGTTTTGCGAGAGGTGGGGGAATCTCCCCACCTCCCAGTAAAGCCAGGAAAGCCCTGTGCAACCCCTCCGCCAAGGAGAGGCTGCACAGGGCTAAAGGGGAAGCCCAAACAGCGAGCAGAATCCATCCCGCTCGCTGCCTTGGCTTGATCCATAGCTGCGCGCAACCCCTCCGCCAAGGAGAGGCTGCACGGGGCTAAAGGGGAAGCCAAAACAGTGAGTGGGATCCATCCCGCTCGCTGCCTTGGCTTGTTCCATAGCTGCACGCAACCCCTCCGGCAGGGAGAGGTTGTGTGCAGCCTGTACGCTGCTCTTTGGGGCTGCGGGGGGGGAGAGATTTTTTTTCTTGAATTTCCCCCCCCCCCTAAAAACTGGGTGCGCCCTATGGTCCGGTGCGCCCTATGGTGCGAAAAATACGGTAATTTAGCTGGAATGGGCCAATTCTTTAAAATTAGCTGTGATTAAATCCTGCTTAAACCAAGAATTAACTGTACTTTTAAAAAAAACTTCCCATATGATGAGCAAATAAATTAGGTCTTTGGATAAGTTCATATTACTATTGAAAATAGGAGAGATCATATGTATGCATTGCAAAATGCAGTCTGTAATTAGAAATTCTGTAGCAGTTAAAGAGAAATTAGATGGTGTTCATGCAAGTTTAATCCGAGTTATCTTAGCTTCCAGCTGGAATTTCTTATAACCCAAACATTTCTAAATGTGTTCTTTAACTGTTTTGGGAATGTATATTTAAAATTACAAAAATGTACATTTTAGAAAATTAAATTAGATTCTGCAAAATATCAGTAGAAGCAAACCGTTACCCTTTTTCCACCACCTTGAGCCAGTGATAAAAAGGAATCCACATACATCTCATTTACTGCAGTTCTATAGAATAAAGGTTCCCAGTTGGTGCTCCATGGAAGCACCATTCACATAGCAAAAACTACCATAGATATATCAAAAATCCCAAAAGTAGGGGGTCTGTGGCTTGGCTTTTGAAAAACAGGTAGTCAACGTATGTAGCTACTTGGGAGCCACTGCTATAGAATATAAATATTCCACATACTGAATTTTACAGAATCCTAATTTGCTATTGCAGAGTCTAACCGTATCTTCTCCCGTGTTTATTTAGGGTTATTTATTTTTTAAAATTCTACTGCTTAATATTGTCAAAATCTCTTAAGTGGTTTGCATGAAAACAGTATTTCCTAAAAATGAACAGCTGAGCAGTGCATGACCCCCCCTCCCACATTAAGAGTTGGACTCCAAGAAACCTTGGGTAAACATACAAGATTTTAAGAGGCATTTAAAGGTCATTAGGGTCTCTACCTAGGGATGCGGGTGGCGCTGTGGGTAAAAGCCTCAGCGCCTAGGGCTTTCCGATCGAAAGGTCGGCGGTTCGAATCCCCGCGGCGGGGTGCGCTCCCGCTGCTCGGTCCCAGCGCCTGCCAACCTAGCAGTTCGAAAGCACCCTCGGGTGCAAGTAGATAAATAGGGACCGCTTACTAGCGGGAAGGTAAACGGCGTTTCCGTGTGTGGCTCTGGCTTGCCAGAGCAGCGATGTCACGCTGGCCACGTGACCCGGAAGTGTCTCCGGACAGCACTGACCCCCGGCCTCTTGAGTGAGATGGGCGCACAACCCTAGTCTGTCAAGACTGGCCTGTACGGGCAGGGGTACCTTTACCTTTTTAGGGTCTCTACCTTACAAATTACTAAAGAGAGGGCATTTCAAAGGTGTGATATCACACAGAAGGCTTGCTTCCACAGTGTTAACACATGACACTCTGCTGGTCATAGAATAGCCAGCATTAAATATTAAAGATCTTTCTCTGTACTGGCAGAGGCAGTCTCCTAGATATCCTTCTCCCTCCCAGATTGTATTTTAAATGTGCACCACAAAACCTTGAACTTTGTTTGGTAGCTAATAGGCATCCACTTTGTATCTTCAACGCTGGTGTGATATGTGTAAAGTCAGGTGTACCAATAAGCACCCTAGCAGCTATGCTTTGCACTACGTGCAGCTTTCAAACAGTAGCCCATACACAGCACATTGTGAGGTTAGCAATATATGGACTCCCACGGCAGGGCTATCACTGTCTAGGAATAGTTGTTGGTGGCGCACTAAATGGAAATGGTAATGGGTACTCCAAGCTGTTGAGGTCACAGTGACCACAGTGATAGATCTATGTACCTGCTCCCAGTTACCTGGTAACTGCCCATCCATATGTTCCCTACCTTGTCTCTGTCTTCATTTGTAGTTTTTTAGGTCTCAGGACTGCACCCAGGAACTGATTTAGGACTGCTCCTGATTCAGATTTTGCAGACACATACAGTTGTGTGTTGTCACCATATTGGGGTCACCTTGCACCCAGTCTTCGTTTTACAATTCCCAGTGGTTTATATACGTATTATATGCATTGGGGGAAAGCATGTCCTGTAATTCCATCAAAGTGGGTTCAGGGGCTGAGATACAGTCACTCAATATTACTCTCTTGAACTAAACCCTTGGCAAATGCTCTCTCTCTATATATATAAAAAAACCACAGTGAGATATTCTGTAGAATCAACAGGGTCACATTGCCCTTGTTCCTCTCCAAGAATGCCATTCATAAGAGTGACCAAGCCCCAGACTGGACCTGAACCTAGACAACAATGGGTGAAGGCAATCAATTTTATCCAAAATCATCTGCAGCTGAACCACAACCCCACTATCCCTTGCCCAGAAAAGTTGCATTTGTGACGGGGCAGTAGTTGGCATCAACCTCTGGCTCTGGCATTTTTTTAAGGAGCAGCCAAACCAACACCTTCGAGGCAGCCGTGACCACTTGAAATGCAACAAAAACTTACCTACACCCTGGATTCACCCAATCAATCCTCCATGGCTGACATGAATGAGCATGCAGTAGGTTGAGAGAGCATGTAGCACTGTGCCCTGCACAGCTGCAAACATCTTGTCCTCATCCTCCGAAATCAAAACAAACTGACCCTACAAATTGACAAAATTGAGCATCTTAACAGCTACTGTGTCAACAGCAGCTCTTGAGTTTAGGTGGAGGCGGGTGATTTTGTCCTCAAGCTGGAGGCTATTTTAGTTCTGATGCATTAACTGTAATAGCAAACAGCCAACATTAAGTATTGCTTTTCTTTCAAATATTGAATGATAGCTTTCATTTATTCAGCTGTAAAAGTATTAATCTTTTCCAAGGCTGATGATAAACCAACTAAGAATTCTTTGATCAGCTAACAGTCCACTTCTCTAACTTGTGAGATAGATCTTTATGTGATTTTTTTCCTGTTCATTGGAAAATGCTGTCCTCTTATATGCAGTTGCTTCTTATCCTCACTAGGTGGTCCTCGTGAGATTTTATTCTTACCAACCTAATTGATTTACTGGAGAGTACGTCTTGGAACTGACAAGATGTACAAGTGAATTTGCTATTTTTTGAAAACACACTTTCTCTCATTTATATGAATTATAATAATATACATTGTATACTTCCTTCACTTCTTGAGCAGTCCACGTTTGGAAATATACTTGTGTTCACAAGAGTATGAGGGACAAAACCTACATCTAACCTACGGAGCTGTTTGTGCCTGTTCGAGATGGCGAGAGACGAAATGCAGACCCTCTTCTTCCTACTCAAAAGCTGCCTGGCACTGTCTAAGCTGACAGCATCAACTATCTATTAGGCCATGCACACCGTTGTGTTTGCATGAGAACGTGAGTGATTTGGCTTAAGTTATTAAACTTTACATTTTTACAAAATCTCGAAACACATGACAAGACCCAGGAAAGGGCAGTGACAGAGAAAAGCATCCACTGCTGCAGTGAGAGTTGTGGGATCTTCTGGTCCCAATTTTGAGGGTGAGCAGGGGAGAGGGAGAGGAAGTTCTGTTGTGCAAGTGTGGCTACAGCATACGGCCCAGTAGTTCTCCGTGTCCATGATACTGTGCTCAATCTTTAAATGTTCAGGGGTTTTTTGTGTTTTTTTTTGAGGAGACTGTTGTTTTTACACTTTGTAACAAGCCATGAATTGGGAAGATCCATCATTAATACATCAAAAGGATTTTGTCGGCTGTGATTTCAATACATAGTATCCTGTAGGGATTTTTATTATTATTATTCATTTATTTTTGCACTGCAGTGCTCCCAATTAAAATAAATTGTGTGGAAGGAAAACAGAACTGTTCAGCAGGCACTTAAATGCACCATAAAATCCGTTGTTTTTAAAAGGAATGATTGGCCATCAATCACATTATTAGGGAAGGGAATTACTCGTGCACATAAAGACCAACATAGTTATTTAGTTGAACACTTGTCCTCAAGGGTGAGTAGCAGAGAGTCAAATAAAATTATTCCAGTAGATTAATTCAGTAAATGGTGTGATTTTACAATATGTTGTATCAAATTTCCCCCCCTGTGGCTTATTCTTCATGCCTTAACTCAGGCCAACTGGTAATGTATTGCGGCTGATCAGCTGTTTTTGTGGTCTCAAGCACATAGAAAAATTACTAGGTTCAATTCGTTTCTGGCTGGGTTGTTGTATGTGACTAGATGAATCTGCTCCGAGGCATCATTAGTCAGCGCACAAGGACTTGGAATGTGGCGTGGCAATTGCTGCACCCCTGCCACATCCACAAATGCATATAGAAGTGGGATGCATGTCAGTGATTCCCGACTGCTTTGTGCAACAGAGCTCAATTCCATAAGTGAGTTCAACTCAGTTTACAGTGGTACCTCGGGTTAAGTACTTAATTCATTCCGGAGGTCCGTACTTAACCTGAAACTGTTCTTAACCTGAAGCACCACTTTAGCTAACAGGGCCACCTGCTGCTGCCGTGCCGCCAGAGCACGATTTCTGTTCTCATCCTGAAGCAAAATTCTTAACCTGAAGCACTATTTCTGGGTTAGCGGAGTCTGTAACCTGAAGCGTATGTAACCTGAAGCGTATGTAACCCGAGGTACTACTGTACACTGTTTTGTATTCCATGATGGAAAGTGAGATATAAAAGTACTAAAGGAAGGATTTCCCCCCCCCCCAGTAGCTACAAATTGCACCAGTGCCATCCCGTATTGGGGCACTTCTTTATGTAGCCTGAGATCCTCTTCCAGGAAGTCTTCATTTTAGAGAAATCTACTTAGAATTGTAGAGTTGGAAGGGACCATAGGGATCATCTAACCTGCTGCAATGCAGGAATCTATTGCCCCAAAGCGGGGCTGAAACCCACGACCCCAAATTAAGAGTCTCGTGCTTTACTGACTGAGCTATCCCAGCAGTAATCATAGAATCTGTGAAGGATGGGAAGAAACTGAGATAAGATCTTTTCTTCTAAGTTCCCTTCTCCCCTGCTAAATACCACCAAACATGGAAAACTGGATCTGTTTTCTGCAGTAAGTAATCATTTAATTAAAGAAAATAAGAATAACAGGAGCCCCCCCGCCAAAAAAAAACGCCGCAGCTGTGTTTTGTTAGACATATATAAAAAAGGAAATAAACCATAATATAGTAAATCAATTTGTATAACATGAAATTAAGTGTTTTATACAAACTAATTGTGATAAGTTCCAGATGTCTTGTCACCATGATAATACTGAATGACGATGTGCACCATGTCCTTTATGTCAGAGGCCTTGGAATGGTAAAAAAGCCTGTACATGCACAACATCTCCTTTCCCAAGATATGCTGCAATACAGTTTAATAACAAGTAACAAAGGAGAGCAATGGGTTCCTTTTTGATGAGCTCGACTTCAGTCATTTCCAGCTAATCCTCCCACCCAGCAGGTGTTGTTGTAGCTCCGAGGCGAAGTCCATCCTCTGCTAGCTGCTCCCTTTTAAGTGTGTGCTGCAGAGACCGAATCTGCAGAGTCCCTTCTTGAACGCGAAACATCAGCTTGTCGTAGACTGAACCTCAAGGAAAGACCTTCATCCTTTCCCTGATGCATGTTCAGTAGTGGTATCAAAAAAGTAGACAAATTCTTCTCAGAAGAAAACCTCTATGGCCTGTGGAATCTGCAGGTCAAAAAGAAGGCGGAGAGGGCATTAGTGGCAATGGCAGTTCTTCAAAATTATATCACAATAAAGAGCAATTTGTCAATATGCCATCATTTAGGGGTGTGAATTGACAGACATTTTGGTTTCCCTTGAAACCGTTGACCAGTTTGGCCTCTTAAGTTTGCTTAAGAGGAGAAACCCCCAAATTCACTTTGAATTTCATTGTAGGACACACACCTTTAGCTTGTCAAAAGATGTCACCTGCAGCCTGAGACATTTCACTAGTTATTTGCTTCTCTCAATATCTTGGAGGAACCTCCAAAGTCACTTTGAATTTCACTGGAGGCAGAATTTTGGTAGCAACTCTAAAAATAGTTTCCCCCCAAAATGATTTTATTAGAATCAATAAAATGTGGCTAATATGAAATATTCAGGATCGTGCTGTCCTCAAAATTCTTTTGATTGGTTTATTTTGAGCAAACTGGCCAAACAGGCAATATTGCAAACATGGGTTGCAATATGAAAACATCCATTTATGCACATAATGCTGGAAGAATTATAAGAATTGCACATAAGGCTGGAAGTCTTTGCAGTTTTCATTGCTACAGTTATCACACTTAGGTACTTGACCAGAATTCCATACTAGATCAAAAAGTTGGCCAAGCAAGGGAATAGGCTCCAGATTCACAGGATATAAGTGGCTGAATCAGTACTTTCATGTAAATTATAAGTTACTACTTTGGAAATGCTGGCTAGTGTTCACCCAAATTAGGATTGAGATTTATGTGCTCTAAAAGCTTTTCAAACCAACCCATACCCTAAATGGAAGATGACTTGGAGCTGGAAATTGGACAAGTTTTTTGTTTGTTTTTTTGCTAGCTTTATGCATAGTACCAATTTTGTATCATCTGACCACTTTTGAAAGGAAGGAAGGCAACCTGTTAGGGAAGATACTGTAGAGATCAATATGTTTTTTTGGATTTCAGGAAGGTTATAAGACCTGTTGCTTCCATGATGGATGGGAGTGACAGATGTCACTTGTGAATTGTGGATAGGGAGATACATGCGTCTACGGATGGGAGTATTGCTCTGATCTTTACTTACTCATTTTTGAGTAAATTATCATAGGTTTTCCGTTTGCTTTATTTTTTGAAGGGGAGGCTAATTAAGTTATACCTGAAGTCTCAACTTGGTTGAAAGGTCTTTGCCACCTAACATTATTTCTTGTTGGCAGAGGTTTTTAGTTAATATTCTAGAATAGGTTATCATTTTTATTTATTTTTTGCTGCTGTTTCAATTCTGTGCTCCTAAGCCAAAGAATTTGAGTGCCCTGATCCACAAAGTTTGCTACAAGGCAGCTTCCATGTGCATATAGTCCCATTTTGATGAGGAAGCATTTTTTTTTTTTTAAAGTGCTGTATGCATGTGTCCGTTCCACTCTCTACCCTCCACCTCAATCTGGCTACTGGAGCTGTAACCACAGAACTTGAATGGCAAAACGATTAAAGTACTGATCAGCTGTTTGCAATAAGTAACCCACCTTGTCAAATGCTTGCTTGATGCATGCACCTCCATTTCGTTACTTTTGTACTCGTTTAGCTCTTTGCGAATGGCTGCCTAGAAAGTTCAAAGGAAAACAAAGTTAATTAATCAAATCAAGAATCCAACAGAGACTACAATCTGCTCCTCAATATAAAATCATAACAGTTGGAAGGACAAAAGGAAATCTGGTTTAACTCTTGCACAGAACAATCCACTAGCTTTTGAGCTCCCAGTGAAATGGTCATCTGACTGCTTTGCCATGTGCTTACCTCAAATTGTGAGGGCCTGGTCAAATTCATAGCTGTGTGTGTGTGTACATGTATTTGATTGATAAATTTCTACCAAGTGATGCTTATTAATCTGGGAACACAGAAACATAGAAAGCTGCCTAATTCTGAATCAGATCAGGGGATCTGGCAGCAGATTTCCAGGATTTCAATCAAGAACATTTCCTAGTTTTATTTGACAACCCCAGGGATTGAACCTTGGGCCTTTGTTAGAGCCCTAGCTAGTGGGGGAGGGGGTAGCTGGTTCCCCCCCGCCCCGGGTAAAGCCTCCAGAGGAGCGCCATTGAAGCTCCCAGCCTGTGTAGGTGGGTGTACACAAATGTAGGTGTTTTTTGTTTTTGTCTTTTGCCAAACGGGGTTTTGACCCTGGTGAAATAAAGCCTGATTTCGCCCTTGCCTTTGTGTGGAAGGCAGATGCTCCACTGCTGAGCTTCAGTGAACTAGTTCCTTCCTATAGAAACCTTGCCCTATGGGAGGAAGCCTCTTCCATATCACTCAACGCTTAACAAAATTCACCAGTGACTGCATGCAGGATTTCAACCAGATGTTGCAGCCTTCCATTCTGAAAGAGCCACATGCAAGCGCACAGTGGTGACCTAGTTGGTAATCCCTACCCCCGATCAGGACAATGATTCTTCCCTTCTGCTTTAAACAGATGCAACTTAAGGTCCCTAAGCTACCTATTAACAAGCCTTGTTAAAAATGCAAAACAGAAATAATTCATGACATCTGCATGTAGGGAGAAAACAGTTTGACTGTGTAAAAGAAGAAGAACATTAATTGTGCCAGCTTGCTGTGCAAAACTAAAAAAATAATAATAATAAACAGATGGTCCTTCATGTGCCTCATTGTATGTGCAATTACGTTCTCAAGCAATTCACTAGGCATGTTACCCGCTTTGCTACAGATTCACTTTGTTGTATGTGTGGATGGAAACAAATTCCTTGATTTCAAATATTTGTATGACACTTCTAAAAACTCAGAGGGCTTTGCAATGTCATTGAAACAAATCTTAAAATATAATAGGGGTGTGCATGTAGAAAAAAATCATGGTGAAGTACATTCCAGTACCTTAATTTGGATTTCACCAGTTCAAGAAAGAACAACAGCAAATAAATAAATAATGCCCCTGCAAAAAATAAATGCCCTTGCATTTCTACACTGAAATGATTGAGTCACCCTGCTATGCTGGCTCTATGTTGGACTGACTTATACCACGATAGGAGGTTATGGAGCATCCTAAACTCTTATATACTGGCATGGAAGATCATAAGCTAAGATTTATGGTAGATGTCCCAGTCCTGCCAGGGACCATACTATACAAGTAGACTATATTCCTACCTGGATGAAGAATTATATGCACAAATGGGTGCTGTGGCCTTTATCCTCAATGTGATCCTTTAGGGCTGCACATATCTAGAACTATCGCTAGGCATGTTAATTTGCAATGTTTTCAAATGTTAGTTTAAAAACAGCAAACAGGGTCACATAATTAAAAGAGGTTTGTAGCACCTTAAAAATCAGCACATTGATTATAAACTTGTTTATAGTTGTTAAGGAACCACAAGACAGTTTGTTGTTTTTGATGCAAGAAACTAACATGGAATTTAACCGCTGGAAATTAGTGCAATGTGTAGTCTGTCCTTAAGTTATGTCTTGCATCTAGATGCAATGCTTATATGCTGTTATATGACTCATCTAATGTAGCGGGTCATGCTGTATCAGTGGTATATTAAACAAACAAACACAGATGCAAATAGATGCACATCACAACAATTGCAAATAGGGCTGTACCTTATCAGCTGCTGAGAGCCTTGTCCATGGCTTGTCTGCTCGTCTGTCATAATCCTGTGCTTTTGCCACTTCCACATAATCACTGAATCGAATTAGGATTTTTCTGTCTCTTAATTCGTCAACTGTCGGTCTCTGATTAAGCTTTGGAAGGGAGGGAAAAGTCACCGTATAAATATTACATGGTAATAAGACTGATTTTTCATCAATTTCTTGCTCATTCTCATAATATGCATTTAGGAACACAAGGGAAACTTGGTTTTTGTATTTGAAATCCAGGAAGTCAATCTTCACAAAACAGAGATCCGGAACCTCAGGTCATTTACACAGGTGCAAATACTCAACTGCCATTGCTACTCTAGATTTGCATTGTTGCAACAGTGCAATATCTCTCTGCTGTAGTGCTATATTTATTTACTGCTTGGGAAATTTCCCTGTTCACACATTATATCAAGGAAACCCTTTCGCCAGCCTGCAACTTCCATGAGTAGTATGAAAGGGATCTACTTGTATGCATGTGTACATGAGTAGGATTCCACCAGGATCCCTTATTGGCTGCTGACATGGAGGAGCTCAATGAATGTAGATCCCCTTCATCCTATCACTAAGTATGCATCACTTGGGAGGGACGTGGTCTGCAGCAAGGCAAAGGACTCTCATAGGCTTCTGGTTAGCCACTGTCTGACCCAGCAGCTCTTTCCTTGTGCACTAATCTTCAAATGCAATCCCACAAGCGGGAGGTTTGAATTTTCAGGCTACATGCACACCATACATTTAAAGCACATGGCTCCCAGCAAATAATCCCGGGAATTGTAGCTTACTTGCTCACAGAGCTACAATTCCCAGCACCCTTAACAAACTACAAGGAGGAATTCAGCATCACGCTAACACAAACACTCTGTCAGCACAAACCTTTCACCTTGCCCAATAAAGAGGTCTCCCTTCTCCCCCTACACAAGGTTGGTCAGAGGGGTTCTCCTGACACCTCAAAGCCATGGGGGGGGGGGTTGGAATGGGGGAAGAGCCCCACTGTGTTAGCAGAAGTCCCTGTTTGGGTTTCTACTAGTGAAATCGATTAATTGAACCTGGCTCCCAGCTCCCATGATTCTTTGGGAGAAGTCATGTGTACACAGTGTGTTGTTACGCAGTCTCATTTACAGGCTCCAGAGTAAACCAGCATTGTCTTTCATTTTTGGTCCACATGTCTTATGAATGAATCTTGGCATTACTTTCTGAGAAAGGTTTCTAGGACCTCGTACCATTCATTTTTAATACCAGGCTATATTTAGAGCTATCTGCAAAGGATTTGTACATGTACTCCCTCAGGGAATGAATGAACAAAACTCTTTCTGGGAATTATCCTTATGCTGGTAATTCTGGTTGCTGGCACAAAGGCGTTTTAAATATCCAGTTACCAGAAACCTACAACTCGACATAAAGCTGAACTTGTAGTACATATTTTTACAAAGCACAAGCTAAATTCTGCAGACTCTTTCCTGAACTCCACAGCGGTTTGTCTGCACTCCCAGTACAAGGATTCAGCGCTTTGTAAAGAAGTTTAGCTATCTTTCTCTCTTGTCTTGTTCTGCTGGCAACCATAGACATTTCCCTGTAAACATTTCTCTCCGTTCTTTAATTTATTGATTGTTACTTTGGGCTGTTTGTCATCTTGATGCTGCTTTTAGTCTGGCAATTGTGTTCTAATAATGGATTGTTGTCCTTTCGGCATGTTGGCTTCTTGGCGCAACTCCATTTTTAGAGCGGAAAAGCAGGATATAAATGCAGATAGCTACCCTTGGTGATGTACACGGAGAGGTCAGCAACATATAAGCACAAAAAGCTTTGCACTGAGGGACATCATACAGGAATGTACACCTGCTACCATGAAGGGAGCCAGTTTATGTGGGTTTCTCGCCACAGGGTGTGTGTCTGTGTCTGCATATGTATGTAAACAAAACTGCTTTGGTAGCAAAAAGTGAAGTGTGAAAGCAAATGGTCACCAATTAGCTGAGTGCAGAATTTGCTTCCTTCAACTTAATGACTTTGCTTATCATACACATGATTTGCCAAGGGCTCCTCCCATGTGATACTCCATTATGACAGAGGAGGGGGCACTGTAAGGGCCAGCACCTGTTGGATTGCAGCCCGTGCAAGAGCAAATCCTTGCCTGCAGCTCACCTGAGGTCTGTGGTAGATCCCCAGCTGCAAGACAATGCTTTGTTGTTGCCCCACAAATGGGGTTCACGTGGTTCAAGAACCTGTGGAACATTGAAGCTATGGCACACCTGTAGACCAACCAACCAAGGCATCATTCCTTCTGCTGCCTGCCTAACCTGTTTAAAAGTACACACAAGTCACGGGGCATCATCCAACCAAAGTTAGAGATGACCCAACCCAACTGAGGGCTTATCCACTCTTCCTCTTGCCCTGTTGATTCCCCCTGGCGAAAACCGCTCTTTAGCGCTCAATTGGCGCAAATGACAGTTCCAGAGTTCTTATTGATGTTTTTCCCCCCTGGGAGAACCTCTCTGACTTATGCTTTCTAGGCATGGGACAGGTGCAAGTGCGGACAAGCCCTGAGATGAGGATTGGTCATGACCAACCTGTCCTGCGATTACGATTCCATCAGATGCTACCTGGGGGTTAGGACTCTATTTGCAGGTGTGCCCTCACCCTTATGCAGGCTTCAGTTGCTCAGACAAAAGCCTGGGTCCCTGCTGCCATTTGTTATTCTCACGCTTGGCTACAGTAGGACCTTGTCACCAACCACGTGCGAAACATAGGACCAAGACAGGGAATATTCGAGGGAAGGAGGGGGGACACACCTTACCTTTCTCGTCAGCCTCTGCTTGATCTCTCTCCTTTCTTCCTGTTCCGTTTGGTCATTCCTTTCTGCAGGAAAGATGAAGAGAGAGATGACTTTCCTCATCAAGACCAGCTGCGCTGCCGCTCTTCCTCCGTCCCTCTCTTTGCCCCTCTCTGTCTCTCAGCTCACCACACAGTCCACCTTGCCTGATGCCCTGCCAAAAGCATCACACTCCTTCGTGGCAGGGTTACACAGATGCCAGTGCCAAGCCCTTCCCCTGGCAGCCACTGGAAGCGGGCTTCGGCAAACACGAAGCAGCCAATCCCGTCCCCCGGTTAGCACAACGAGGAGTGTTTTCGGAGGGGGAAATCGATGGACTTTTTAGAAGTCTAAATGATCGCTTTGCAATGCCACATCTCTGTCTGAGTCATCCGTGCTGCCCTTACGAGCTGGAACATTGTATAGCAGCCCTGCTTCAGGGAACACACGTTCCTTGTACTCTAAACTCTGCCAGGCTCCCGTAATTTTGTTGATTAATTTATAACAATAGCCAGCAATCAACTCCTACGCATTCCTTTGCCTTCTAATATTCTGCTTGTGCCAATCTTATTATAGATCCTTTAATATTCCATGCGGAGGGAGGGGCAGCCGGCTGGCTGGCTAGCCTGATCTCTTTTCTTAAATTATTATTTTATTTTCCCAGAGTGATGCTCTCTTCTACCCCTCCGCCTGTTTCGCTCGTGCACACCGTAAACGATTAGTATTCAAGCTGCGATAACTCCTACACGCTGGTGCTAAAAATAGGAACAGCTGCTGTAGCATTGTGTGGAATATATCCTCAGCCTTGGGATATGACTTAATGGATCTCTCTCTCTCTCTATCCTCCAATTCTATTTCAAGGGCTGTCTGTTGCTAAATTAAGACATGCGCCCGTGACCTGTAAGGAACAGGGAACCTACGGGAAAGGTTTCATTTTTTTCCCAGAAAAGGGGAGAAAAGAAGAAGGTAAAGGGAGATTATTGAATCGTGGGGAATCCTGATTTGCACATGATAACCTCAGCCTGCTGGGGAAGGGGGCATTCTCTGCATTAAATCAGAGGAATGATTTTGCATCCTTCAATAAGCATTGAAGATGCTGCTTGCTGTGGGGGGGCGCACAGCGCGAGGAAGGTATTTTTAGACTCCGGTTCTCTATTTATGCCATTGACTGAACACTTTGAAAAGAAGCAACCACATGGAGCTATTTATGGAAGGATAGTAGCTGCAAGCACACACGTTGTAACCAGAGAGGCAGAAATCTTTGCAGTCACAAGAAAAAGCAGCTTAGGATAGATCTTAAAGACCGAATTGTGAGAATCTCAAGAAGGGTTGTTGATTTCTGCTTAGGTGGCTGCAGTGGTAAGTTTGTGTGTAACACAATACAGGCAGGAGGGAAGGGGGGCAATGTTACAAAATGATTGCAAGATACCTTTAGGGCATCGTTAGCACACCCGTTCCAAATACAATTAATTTAGCCAGATCTGTTGTTACCTGTCAAAAATATATATAAATCAGAAAATGCACAAAAAGCTTTCCAAGAGAAAGAATCTGTGCTCCATTTTGGATGTGGGAAGTGATAGGGCTGGAGAGGGTTAGGAAATCACACCCCTGCCTGCTAATCCTGTGTGCCTAGAGGGTGACTGGTTGCCCCGAGGGAAATACACTCTGCACATGCTCAAAGGCACGCACCTTTTCAATGTCCAAGCAAGTGGAAAAAAGCCCTGGGAGGGAACCCTGGTTCAAGTTAAGCACTGGAAAGGATGCAAAGTGACACACTGCTTCAGATGAGGGGTTGGCCCTGTCTTTCACATCCGCTGTACTGGGGTCTCCACGGGGTACAAAGTCGCATACGGCTTTGGTGGCATCTGATTGATAAAATCAAGTGTCTTGGCCAGATCAAGCAGATTCCCACCCCATTGCCACCCAAGGAAGGGTGGTAACGGTGTGGGAACATGCAGATTTTCGTCTCAGACATTGGTTGAGTGGCAATGGATCCAGCCACTGAGAAGCAGAAATGCCAGCAGAGCATGAGATTCTTAATCTCAGGGTTGTGGGTTCCAGCCCCCCGTTGGGCAAAGAGATTCCTGCATTGCAGGGGGTTGGATTTGATGACTCTCACAGTCCCTTCCAACTCTATGATTCTATGAATCAGGGCTTTTCCCCCAGCTAGAAATCACCTGAGCTCAGTTCCGGCACCTCTCAGGTGTGCTCCACTGCCATTCTAAGAGAACAAGGAAGGCATTCATGGTGAGTTCCGGCACCTATTTTTCTAGAAAAATAGCACTGCTGTGAATCCATATTTAGTCTGGACCGGCTAATTGAATGTAAACTCCCTCAAAGTGCATCTGTTCTTGCCCATCACCAAGCAGTTGTTTGCCACTTGGTCTTTGCTAGGAAGAGGAATGTTACTGGGTGGAGCATTAGGACAGGTATTTATATTATCGTAATGTTAGACTACAATGGAGTGGAAGCGAATGGGCCTGGCAGTCGGCTTTGACTGCCCTTTGATCCATTAATTATTAAGTGTCTGGCTTGAGGCCCGTCCGTCTTAATGAGACAAACTCCTCCAGCCCTACAGTGCCAAACACCAGAGTGTAATTTACACCCTTTCCCTTGACAAGGTTTCTAAATTAGCCGTGACACTGAAACAATCGCCAGGGTAAGCCTGGATCGAGTCATGTTACATTCAGATGGAAGAAGAAACCACTTGAATAGGACCGTCGCTCGCAGAAAGGAACCGGAGAACTCTTTGTGAATGTTTGGACCTATGTTTGGGTTAGAAGAAACTATCACTGCAGACGCCATTCCGACAGTTGTGGCCTATCCTCTGCTGACTGGCCACAACAGCAGTCATCCATCAAGCCAATGGAGGGCTGATTCTTCTGGTGGTGCTGAGATGGGCTATGTAGGGACCTCAAAGAGTGAATTGGGGAGGACTTGACTTCAGTGGTAGAGCACAAAGTTTGCAGGCAGAAGATCCCAAGTCCATTCCAGTAGGAAGAGATGGGAAAGACCCAATCACAGACAGCTGCTGTAGTCAGGGGAGATAACCCTGGGTGAGATGGCAAACATAAGGCAGCTTTGCATGTCCCTATTCTTATTTCTTAGCCTTTACTAGAAATGGTTTTTTTTTTAGTGTTGCAGCTCCAGCTCTCTGGAATCAATGACAAGCCAAAATCAGACAGGCACCTAGCGTGATAATGTTTAGATGCCTGCTGAAGACATTTTTGCTTGAGAAGAATTCCCCAGTCAATTGTGGAAGGTCAATTTTATATCTGATGAAATTGTTTCATTGTTTTTCGAGTTTAGAGCTTGTGTTTCGGAATTTTTTTCTGTTTTTACGTCCCATGAAGTGAAATATGCACCAACGCATGGATCGTCAATGATAAATGGGAACGTTTCTCCATTGAAGGAAGTCACAGCAAATAGTAGATAATGCCCCCATACCCTCCAAAAGAAGAATCTTTTGTATCCTAGGTTAGGCTCAATGAAAGGAATAATAGCTACGATGTCTCTCGCTAAGTACACTACTGGTATTATTCTGAAACATTCACACAACAACTCTATGCTGGGACCTGAACAGAACAACAAAAAAGTCTTTCTGTGTGCGTGTGAACAGTGAGTTCACCATTCAAAATACCAGTCCAGAGCTTTAGTACATTAGTCCGGAGCTTCAGGCTCTACCAATTGTGCTATCCCAGCTTGGTAATAGTAGCAAGTTATCCCAGCTTGGTAGTGTAGTAAGACTGTGAGCAGCAAAAAAGTCAGTCTGGATATGTGCTAGTGACTCCATGTAAACAATCCTAAACTACTCATTTGAAGAAAGGTAGCAGTAAGAAAAAGGTCTGTTGCCACTGATGAACAAAAAATGGGACCTAGTGGGGAAACTTTTTTTTTTTTAAGTGCAGGATTGTTATGTCAGGAGCAGTAAACATGGTGGACTTCAGAAGTTTTAGACTGCAACTCCCATCAGCTCCAGCCAGTGTGACCAATGGTCAGGGATGATGGGAGCTGTAGTTCAAAACCTATTGAGGGCCTCTCCTGCTTGGCTACGCCTGGTTTATATCATATGACAATAGGAGCAAATTGTCCCAGTGTCTTTCAAGCAACCTAGGGGGGGGAGAGAGAATCTAAATGTGCTCATTAGTAGCTTGCAAGGCAAAACACTTGCAAACAACAATCACTTGAAAACTCTCTGATCCTCAAAAAACACACCCAGGTATTTTTATTGCATGGTTGCGCAGGATGGAGTCTCCTGGAACATTTTGAGGCTTTCTGTGAAGGTTGTTGGGGGCAGGGTTGCCCCCCCTTTCTCCAGGGGCAGAAGCGAAGCCTTTCCTGGTCTCTCCAGTTACAGCCACCACTTCCCAGTGGAGATTTGCATGAGTGCTGCAGGCAATCTTGTACCCTCTGCACTCATGGAAAATATCGCAGCAGCTATAAGCAAAAGTGTCCCATGTCCCTGGAGAGGTTCAGGTTGCTCCACGTGACAAATGGCAAATATCTGAACCAGTCCAAAATAAAGGCAGAGAGTGGGGTTTA
This sequence comes from Podarcis vaucheri, assembly GCF_965113315.1. Taxonomy (NCBI): domain Eukaryota; kingdom Metazoa; phylum Chordata; class Lepidosauria; order Squamata; family Lacertidae; genus Podarcis; species Podarcis vaucheri. The sequence continues at coordinate 94,485,385 of NC_138764.1, read as the reverse complement.
ATGGAGAAGCACCTTGCACCTTGCAAGAAGACTACCACTGTGAGTGCTCGAAAGAGCCTTGAAGGCTTCTATGGTTTGCACTTGGTGCATCAAAGGAGCATCATGCCCAGCCCTGCTCGCCGGTGAGAGCTCCATTATTGCTGATTTGTTTGCACAAGAAAACACTCCGGTCCTGCTCTCTCAAAAATCAACAGCTCCCCACTGCAACTTGTGTGGGACACAGCTAACTTGGAATAGGAGAATCAGAAGTGACTGTCTACCAAGCCTTAAGCATTTGTCCGTCTGGTTGAGTACTGTCAGCTCAACAGACAGCAGGTCTCCAAAGGCTCAGGCGTTTGTTTTTCCCATCACTTGCCCCTTTTGACTGAGTTTGAAGCTAGGACCTTTTGCATGGACAGCAGGTGTCCTACTACTGAGCTGCAGCCACTCCCCTGATATGAGAATATAATCAGATACTGCCGATCAAATCAGACCAGAGGCATCTCCTGACCCCACTATCTGATACCTTCTTAGAACTTGCTCCTTTAACAGATTCCCTCTCGCCTGATTTGCAGCTGTCAGTCAGGTCACCCATTTGCCCACCTGCCTGGTGGCCCATCTTCTTGGTTGATGGGAACAGGAACTTTGATTTTTAAAGGGAAAATGGATTCAATTTAGCCGCCAGATTTCCCTTGGGAGGAAATCCAGAGGAAGTCCAGGAGGATGGGCTTGCTTTATCTGCAAAGGGCATCCCATTAATGTTCCTCTTCCATTCTGCTTATCTTTCTTTTGGTTCAAATCGCATCCTTCACCTCTCACCCTGCGCTCATCTCAATATATCAAGAGAGAGAAGGAAATGTGAAAACTAGTCACCCTCATCCCTGCAAGGGCAGCCTATGTGCAGAAGCAGACTGCAATGCACAAATTGCTTTGCAGAATGCAATCTCTGTGTGTGCACACCTGCACACACACAAAGTGAGCAATGCACTGGAGAGAGCATTTTGCTTCAATCCCTGGGGCTCCTTGCCAGAGCAGACCTTTGCCCACGTTTCCCACTGGATAAGTTGTCATAGTCAACTCTGATGGTGTCTACTTTTCATTTTGGGTGTGAATCTAGGCTGCCTTCTCCACTTTTCTCCTAGCAACTAGCGCCATTTGTACAACCATATGTGCAGGAGAGAAGGCCCATGCGCAAAGTTGTGTGCACACAGTGAATTGCTGTGCGCGAGGATCTGCAGATCAGCGTAGCTTACAGACCAGAGACAGACTTAAGTGGATGTACCCAGAGATTTCGACCATAACATCACTTTGGTGTGCGTCCAAAGCATTCCATGCACAGTTCTTCTTCCAACAAACCTTCAAGTTAGGCCACTGTTGTGATCCTCATCTTGCAGATGGGAGAATGTGGGTGAAAGTAAGTGGCAGAGGCAGGATTCCAACCAGCCTCTGCATGAAACCAGTGGCAGGCTTCAAACAAGTCATGATTGGCCAGATCCTATGCAAATATAGTCAAAAGTCCAACTGACCGAATAGGATTTGCTCCCAAGCACATCTGTGCAGGGGTGCAGCCTAATCCTCTCTGTCTTAAATCTGTAAATTATTTGCAACCTCTCTCATTGTTTCTTGAGCTCAGGAAGATAAGGAAATGATGCCAGCCTTGACCTTAGGGGTAGGGTGACGCATGAATCTCTACATGCCTTAAATCTGCTTATTTGCAACCCTATTACCTATAGTGAACATTTTCTACAGTAATAATCAAAACTGCTGAGGTGTGCAGACTCTTCAGTGAAATGATCAGTGAAATTTCACTGACATCGTACAGATTCTTTAATTTTTTAAAAAAATAATCTGACCGATTTTGCCAAGCAAGGCTCCCTGAATTGGCCCCTGGTTTTGTTTCAGGTGAAATTCAGTGGCAATGTTGCAGAACATACACAATTATGATACACTAATTTGCTTTTTGTGGTTTTAATTCATAGTTTGCACTGACTTAGAAAGATCAGGGTGTTCCGCAACCAATTCGCTCGCCAGAAAACTCATTCGTCCGCATGAATGCCCCTTGCTTTTCCTTTTAGAAGTGATGAGTTGCAGTTTGGGGTATACTTGGTTTTTCTTTGCTAAAACACACCCGTAAAACCCCCCACTAAATCCAGGACATGATTACACAGAGTCGGAGGAGGAGAAATTCAATTTTTCTAACAAATTTCAAACAGGACACTACAAATTATTTTTGAAATCAGGAGACATGGCTGCAAATGCCTGCAACAGATCCTGTGGCTTCCCTTGGGCAAATGATTTATCTCTCAGCCTCAGTTTCCCACTAGTAAAATGGGAACAACTGTGGCGTACTTCACAGGGCTGTTGTGAGAGCAAGCAATATGAAGATCCCAAAACACTTCTGGAATTATTATATCTATCTTCTACTACTGATTTATGGCTGTGTTCACACAAACCATGTATTATTTAACAGTGATCCTCATCTACATTCCAAATGAGTAGATCTACATTTGAAGAGCAAATATCCTACTGGTTAGCAGTCCAGCAGCCTTCTAGAGATCCAAACCAGGCAAAGGGACAGGCCATTGCCTGCCCACCCTGTCTCAATCGGGAACAATTATTTTTCCCCGTGTTAAGAACAGAAACAACATTTTACCATTTAGAGAAAAGGAATCAATTACTTACGTTTCAAAATATTTCTTCTTTCTAGTTCCTCAACAGCAGGTCTTTGGCTCAGTCGCCTGCGGAAGAAAACCAAGATCACGTTTTGCACCATTGTCTGTTTGTTGTTTTTGTTTTGCCAAAGTCCACTTTGTCCCGAGACCCAGAGAGTTGGCTTGTGGGCTGTCAGATCATGAGACGTAATCAAAGGCATGAGATCGGCTGCCCTTGGAGACCTTTCCCTCTTCCATCCCAAAGGCCACCTTCTGCTTCCTGAGAGAGAAGAAAAGTTCTCTTGCTAGCAGACGCCCCTTTTCTCTAAGGTTTGTCCCACTAACACATATTCTTCTTTGCTCGTTCTCGGTGGAAACACTCAGCGAATGCCACAACTCTCGCAGAGATGCTCTCAGAAGCAACCGAATCCTGAAAGCACTTCTGCTGGAAATAAGATTCTCCGAAAGCCAGAAGAACTCCCTTTTCGCTTTACTTAGCACCAGCAACAATGCATCCTGACAGCATTTAGTCTTGGTAGAAAACAGCGAGACTTGTGAGTGTAGGTGGTTCCTGATCAGAGCTGTGACAGGCAGCCTGCAAGCGGACTGCATATAATAGTGTGCGCTCTCTCTCTGTGTCTCTCTCTCTCTTTAAGGCATCACGACGAAGCAGCCACTCAAAGCCGGGCGCCTCTCCCCCCTCCCTTTTACAAGAGCTGTCTCGGGATTGACTCTGCGAGATCAGATGATCCCAGCTACGACCGTCTCGGATCCTGCATCCCAAATGAGACTTCCCTCTCCGAGATGCACGCTTGCTAATATCTGCCTTGGAAATCTCTCGCAGAGTAATTGACCGCCCCCACACTCAGGCAAGCATTTATAGATTGGCTGGCTTTCGAATCGCAAGCCTGTGGGTGTCGCCAGTACGGAAATAAAATAAATAAATAGACGAAATCCAGAAAAGGGAAAGCAGAGAGTGAGAACATGTGCACGGATTTCATGAAAAGATAAAAAAATATTTCTCCCATCTGTTTCCTTTGCAAAAAGATATTTGATATTTTGATATTTTCCTCTCTCCCCCTCATGCCTTTTTTTTGCTTCCTGACAAAATACATTTGCAAGCAGCACTAGGTAAAGGTAAAAGGTACCCCTGACTGCAAGCAGCACTACCACTGATTAAGTGAATAAATAAAGGGAAATGGTATCGGGAGGCATTTAGGAATGGGGTGAAATTCACTTGAGTTTGCATTGAAAGGCTAACCTCACCCAGTTCATACTTTCCAAAACAGCACAAGAACCAAAACTCAGCCATCCTTTGAAAACCGCCCTGAATTTTGTAATGCAGTTCTCCAGGCAAGTAATATGTACATTTAAAGGAGGGGGGTGGATACTGAGTAAAGTGCATATATTAGTGAAAATAACGTGCAGATTTGAGGGGGCATGTGGAGAACTCAGTTTAGGATTGGAAACATGACCAACTGAGAGAAACCAAAATTGACAGTCTGCCCATCCCTCGTGGCATCACAGAAGTAACTTTATCAATGCCTCAGATTATCCAGGGTTAATGTTTAGATGGAGGAAAGGAGTAGAAAGAGGATCAGATAGCAATATTGTGATACTAGTCACCGACACAGTTTATGTATTTCAGTAATTTCCATATACTCAGGGCCAAACTGCACAAGATGTTAAATATGTACAGTGGTACCTCTGGTTGCGAACAGGATCCGTTCCGGAGCCCCGTTCGCAACATGAGCAGAACACAACCTGCGTCTGCATATCTGCACGTGCGCGACTCACGATTCGCCACTTCTGCACATGCGCATGACGTCATTTTGAGCGTCTGCGCATGCGTGAGTGTCGAAACCCAGAAGTAGCCCTTTCCAGTACTTCCTGGTCACCGTGGGACGCAACCTGAAAATGCTCAACCTGAAGCAAACACAGCACGAGGTATGACTGTACAGTGCAATTGTGTCTTGATTGGGGGTTGTTCCAGGAACAGCGCGTAAAAACATGTATACTCCAACCACTCCTGCCTGAGCATCCTTACCTTTCTGGACTTGTATGGAGAGAAGCCCTTGCCCCTTCCCCTCCCAAGGGAAGGCAGAGAGCTTTAGGGTTATCTGCCTTGCTGGCTGGGCTCTGGGTTGCTCTTGCGAGATCTTGCAGGGCTGTCCCAAGTTCCTGCAATATCTCGTGAGAGCAACCCAGAGTCCAGCCGGCAAGGCGGACAGCGTAAAAGCTCTTTCCATGCCAGGAAAACCCTGCACAACAAGGGTTTTTAAGCCCTCCACCTTCCAGCTCTACCAGCTCCACCTGGGACGCAGGCTGAGACCCTACCTGCCCGCAGAGTGTCTCGCCAGAGTGGTGCATGCTCGTCATCTCCCGCTTGGACTACTGCAATGCGCTCTATGTGGGGCTACTTTTGACAGTGACCCGGAAACTACAACTAATCCAGAATGCGGCAGCTAGACTGGTGACTGGGAGCGGCTGCCGAGACCATATAACACCGGTCTTGAAAGACCTACATTGGCTCCCAGTACGTTTCCGAGCACAATTCAAAGTGTTGGTGCTGACCTTTAAAGCCCTAAACGGCCTCGGCCCAGTATACCTGAAGGAGCGTCTCCACCCCCATCATTCTGCCTGGATGCTGAGGTCCAGCTCCGAGGGCCTTCTGGCGGTTCCCTCGCTGTGAGAAGCAAAGCTACAGGGAACCAGGCAGAGGGCCTTCTCGGTAGTGGCGCCCTCCCTGTGGAACGCCCTCCCATCAGATGTCAAAGAGGTAAACAACTACCTGACATTTAGAAGACATCTGAAGGCAGCCCTGTTCAGGGAAGTTTTTAATGTGTGACATTTTAATGTATTTTTAATCTTTGTTGGAAGCCACCCAGAGTGGCTGGAGAACCCAGCCAGATGGGCGGGGTACAAATAAACTATTATTATTATTATTATTATTATTATTATTATTATTATTATTCCATGTGTTTAAATTGTGTGCTTTCCAGCAGCCAGTAAGGTTGACATCACACCTGTTAAATGTGCATAAGTTGTTAACTTACTGCACAATTATTTAATATGCATGCTGAGTGTTCTTTAAATATCAGCTGTAGGGGGCAAGCACAGCTCACGGGGAAGGGGTGCTATTTATTTCCATTTATGAATTGCTTCCTATAAAATATCTCAAAGCAATTTAACCCCTGACCACATATTTCATGCCACTCGCTCACGTGCCTTTAACATTACATGCAGCTTGACCTTTGATCAACCCTCTAAGGCACACCAGTGTTATTACCCCACTTGGCAGATTGGGGTCTGGGACAAAGACCTTGTGGCTATGTCAGTCTGCCGTGGAGTTAAGAGAGCTATATACTATTACACTGTTCAGGACAGAGTGAAGTTTCTCTTCCGATGTACTGCGGCTCTAGTCAAATCCCCAAATTCCTTTTGGATTTGAATGGGGTTATTGTGGTGCTCTTGCTCGGGTGAGTCCACTCTTGCCCCTGACTGACCTGGCTGCCTTGTTTCATTTCAGTGGAGGAAGACGGTAGTTCTGCACACACAAAGGGAAAAAATGAATAGGGAACCCTAATTGCGCAGGAGTGAGCATGGAGGAATTCTGAATTGGAGATACGTGTATTTCTAGATGCATTTCTAGAGTCAAGCCAGAGCAGAGAGTGGCTGATTCATCTTCAGATAAGATGGCTCACTCGGTAGAGCATGATATTCCTAATCTCAGGGTCAAGGGTTCGAGATCCACATTGGGAGAAAGATTTCTGCATTGCAGAGGGTTGGACTAGATGACACCCGTGGTCCCTTCCAATTCTATGATTCTGTGCCTGCATATACATATGAATTCATCTGTATACACCTGAACCTCATACATACAGGCATGTTTATCCCTGCAACATCCAGCAGTGACTAGTGACGGGGTGGGTGGGAGTCAGGGTTTCTCTTCACCTACATAAATTTTAAATGTGTTCATTCATAAATGTGTGGGTTGTTTGTTTTTTTAAGTATTCCATACGCACAGGAGTGACCTCTTGCTACAACAACTGTCCTTAGCTTATCGTGTGTCCTGATTAGGGCTAACAATGAGGGGAGTCCACACGTCACCTTCAGCAAGTGTTCAAGCTGTGTACACAAATAGTTGGGATATACACTCATACACAAGTAACATTTGTTGAGTGTATACTCTGTGTACAAGGGTACACAAAATCTACATGAAATACTCTTCCACACAAATGCTTGCACATGTGTAAAGGGTAAAGGGGCCCCTGACCATTAGGTCCAGCCATGGCTGACTCTGGGGTCGTGGCATTCATCTCGCTTTACTGGCCAAGGGAGCCGGCGTACAGCTTCCGTGTCATGTGGCCAGCATGACTAAGCCACTTCTTGCGAACCAGAGCAGCGCACAGAAACGCCGTTTACCTTCCCGCCGGAGCAGTACCTATTTATCTACTTGCACTTTGACGTGCTTTTGAACTGCTAGGCTGGCAGGAGCAGGGACCGAGCAACGGGAGCTCACCCCATCGCAGGGATTTGAACCGCCGACCTTCTGATCTACAAGTCCTAGGCTCAGTGGTTTAACCCACAGCGCCTCCCGCGTCCCTTGCACATGTGTAGAGACCGCTTATTACCTGTATTCAGTGTAATGTGTGAACAAGCATAGAGTCTTGACAACATTACTTCCACCCCTGTTCCTTATCAAAAGCTGCCTCTGTCAAAAGCAAGGAAATGAAGACAAAAAGCTTGCTGGTGCACAAAAATACAATTTATCAGACCCTGTGTATTTCATTTAAGATCTTTGTCAGCACGACTGACTCAAATACATTTTCCAGTGCTCTATGTCGCACCGTGATCCACTAGAGCAGCAATTCTCAGTCTCTCCCACCCATGGACCACCTGAAAGCCTTGTCAAACCGCTTAATAATAAACATAATTTTGTCTCTACAAATCAAAGCGGGCAACACATATTGTGATAACACCTTTCCTTCACCATTGGTGCCATTGTCAAAATCACTGTCGATTATGAAAACCCAACCAGGGCCCTGCTCACCCACTGGATAAATCCAAACTGGATTAAAACCATTTCACACGCTGTTATCAGAAACAAAATATTAACCAAGTGCAAGGCCAGGGATAGATATTCTTGACTCCTGCAAACTTTCCAAAGACCATCTGAGTGGAGATCAAGATTGTCATCTGAAAACCTCCAATGCAAGCGATTTCCACTCCTTTTGTTCCTTCCCTGGCACCTCCCTTTCTTTTTTCTTTTACATGTGCAAGACATGAGGTTGTGTGTGTGTGTGTGTGTCAGCCTAAGGATGAGGACCTCAACATAGGACAGCGATTTCTGGTGGCAACTCTCTGTTTGCTCTTGTAATGTTTACTTACATCCCAAGGAGTTGGGGTTTCAGTTCCCTTCCACTCCAAGGATCTTTCAGAATTCAATTCCCAGAGCTTTGTTGCAGAGATTAACATGCGTTGCACAATCTCCGAAAGCAAACAGTGACATACACTCTGAGCTTATCTCCAAATCAAAGGGCCACGCGACCTGCTGTTCACATTCCCCCTCCCTTGGCCCATATTAAACCATCGCTCCCAGTCTGCATAGGTGCTCCTGGAAGCTTTACATTAGATTACAAAGGATATGTAAACAGGACTGGGCAGGGGGAGGAGGGGACTCTGGCAAGGAGGGGGATTAAATGCCCATTTAAGAATATGACAGAGATAAAAGCAGTACTCGAAGCGCTTATGAATATTTAGGCTCTGCGTGTTTACATGCAGCCTGTAGTAAGCCTCAGGATTTCTCATCTTGAAATCCAGCCAGTCCTGATTGTTTCTGCACACACAAGGTATACACAACATATGTGCAAAGCATGTGACAAAATGCCCTACAGAAGATGTGTATCTCCCTTATCTCTCCCCCTTCTTTTCTAGAACCCTCAAAAACCACATACAAAACACTAAATAGGCAAAATAGGCTGTTTCCCTCCATTTGAAAATGCAAAGAATTAAACCCTCCCCCCTTTCTACCATCCTGCTAGCAAATCCCCTTTGGCACAGAGGTTCCCAAGGCTGGGATTTGACATTTATAAACATGTCTGTGCATGCTAATTCCAAAATCACAATTACTCAAATGGCCATGGCAGAAGGCACATGCAAAAGGCCAGTTAATTGTCTCTAAACCGTGGTCACTACATCATAGGGATACACCCCTTTCTTGGAGTAAATATGGGATCAAGGCCAATACAGTGGTACCTCAGGTTACATACGCTTCAGGTTACAGACTCTGCTAACCCAGAAATAGTGCTTCAGGTTAAGAACTTTGCTTCAGGATGAGAACAGAAATTGTGCGCTGGCGGCGCAGCAGCAACAGGAGGCCCCATTAGCTAAAGTGGTGCTTCAGGTTAAGAATAGTTTCAGGTTAAGTACGGACCTCGGGAACGAATTAAGTACTTAACCCGAGGTACCACTGTATATATCGGTGTTTGGGGAAGCTTCACAGCTCTGTGGGAGACGGCATGCTTTGCAAGCAGAAAACCCCAGGTTCTGTCCTTGGCAGGACTGTGAAACTTTGAAAGCTTCGAAACTTTGCTCCCCGTCAGAAAAGACAACAGGAAGCTAGAGGAACCGATGGTCTGACTTTCTATACCAGGGCTGGCCCTATCTTCAGGCAGAATGAGGCAGCCGCCTCAGGCAGCTGAATGCAGGTGCCATGAAACCACACAGCAGGTGCAGATGAAAGCAGCCTTCCTGGGAACCTTTCTAAGTAACATAGATTATGAGCGTCTTGTTTTAAGTGTAGGCACCAGGCTGGTAGGTGGTTGAGGAAGACACTGGTCCAAGTTAGATCAGGGCTCCTTGCTAGCATTCTCTATTAAAGTTGAGTAAACATGGTGAGCCTCCTAGCTCACTTCCTTTAGACCAGGCTTCCTCAAACTCGACCCTCCAGATGTTTTGAGACTACCATTCCCATCATCCCTGGCCACTGGTCCTGCTAGCTAGGGATCGTGGGAGTTGTAGACCAAAAACATCTGGAGGGCCGAGTTTGAAGAAGCCTGCTTTAGACCTTCACCCGTGAGGAGAAAAGAAATGGGGGTAAGCAGCCTAGGTGAGGAGCTGTCATTACAGGCTGCGCCAACTCTGTCCTGCTCTCCCACTGCCCCTGTCCTCATTGCACTTCACCACTGAGGTTGAAATGGCATCATCGGTGATTTGGGCAGTGGTGGCAGGAGTAGAGAAAGGCAGTTGCTGAGGAGCTGCTCTGGTCTGCCATGATTTTGGGCTACACACTGATGCTACCTTCTGATGGTGCTGCAATGGCCCAATGGCTCTCAGAAGGCTATCCTCAGGCTGTAGTTCACAGCGCCATCTGTCTGTGGCCAAGCAAACTGTAGTGTGATGACAGCCTTAGGTAAATATTTAATAGGGGGTAGAAATGCAAACTTAAGAAATAATTTTCCTAGGGGTTTATGATTTAAAATAGGGTGTAACCAGTGCTATTTTTCTAGAAAAAGGTGTGCCAGAACTCACCATGAATGCCTCCCTTATTCTCTTATAATGGCAATGGCGCCCACCTGAGAGGGGACAAAACTCACAAGCCCTGCATGTAACAGCATGCTGTGACTTTGTATTTTTTTAACAAGCCCACTTCAATCATGACCCTTTATTCAGAGGTATAACTGCCACTGCACCTCTCAAATAAAATGTGCTGCTGGAGGAACAATCCTGCCACTTTGGAAAAGCAGGTGTAAACTGCGTGTTCCTCTGTAGATTATCAATTGCTGTCCGCTGTAACAGTGGCCCCCAGTGAGCAGCAAAAGGGGGGCAGCCATTTTGAATTTTCCCAAATTCAAAAAGCACATCAGAGGCAAAGATGGCAACCTCTCTGATTCACTTCCCCTCAGAATAATTTCACCCCTTCCCTGAAGTATTGCTGAAACAAAACAGCAAATTTCGAGAAAAATGGCCCTTGTCATTCAGTCCAGCCTTATTGTTGACCCCTCCTTACATTTTTTTTAAAAAAACTGCACATTAAATGCAAAGATGTATTTAACTTCACCAGGTTCCTGAGCCCCAACAGCTGTTCAAGACACGCTTGGTAAATAGAATTGCGAATGCTCCGTAGCATAATAGAAAACTCCTTTGTTTTGTTGCCTGAATTATGACTTTTACGATAGCACACCTTGACAGTATACCTATATGCTGTTAAAGTTGTTAATTTTTTTTCCTGTTCTGAGAGAATGAACTCTCCAGGCTCAGTAAACAAGGGACTGTCCCTGAACCACTTAGCAGTCATTGTGGAACATGTTGTACTCACTTGCTTCTGATTCCTTTTTTTTTTTTTTTTTGAGACATAAAAAAAGAGGGAAAAGAGGGGGGGAAGCAGAGACAGAAAAATGAAAGAGAAAATATTCTCATTGTCCCTGAGCTTAGTAAGCTTGTGTCCTTTGAGATCAGGAAGAAAGGATCACTAACAGCCTGCAAAAGGTGAAGCTGTGGCTGCTGTTTTTAAAAAGACCAAGGCTGAGGTTGGAGGGTTTTAACTGGGGGTTGCCACTATGCAAGTATGTGTGCTCACTTTTCATCAGGTGAGCTTGGATGATTCAGTTGAGATTCCTGCACTGGGGGACTGGAGTCGATGGCCCTTGGGGTCCCTTCCAACTCAAGCATTTTAAGGACATTACATTAGACTTACGTTATGATTTTATTGGTGGTTTTGATTATTTTAAACACCTTGTTATTTGACTGAAGCATTGTTCACTGGCTGTTCTGAAAACTGCTTTGAGACCATTTGTGGTGAAAAGTGGCCTACAAACATTAGAAATACAACAACAGCAATAGACAAAGTGTAACAAAAAAAATTATATACGTATATATAATCTGAACATCTGCATGGAGTACAGTGCTTTTATGCATGCAATTGCCTTAAATAACACAACTGTATTGATTTTGGAACTAACTAACCCTCTGTTAGGTAAAGGGACCCCTGACCGTTAAGTCCAGTCACAGACGACTCTGGGGTTGCGGCGCTCATCTCACTTTACTGGCCAAGGGAGCCGATGTTTGTCCGCAGACAGCTTCCAGGTCAGGACTAAGCCACTTCTGGCAAACCAGAGCAGTGCACAGAAATGCCATTTACCTTCCCGCCGGAGCGGTACCTATTTATCTACTTGCACTTTGACATGCTTTCGAACTGCTGGATTGGCAGGAGCAGGGACCGAGCAACGGGAGCTCACCCCGTTGTGGGGATTCGAACCGCCAACCTTCCAATCAGCAAGCCCTAGGCTCTGTGGTTTAGACCACAGTGCCACCCTCATCCCTTAACCCTCTGTTAGTTGTGGGCAAAGATCTCAGTCCAGAAAGTTTCTTGGTGGTTGGGTGGAGTGACCCCAAAGGAACCCTTGCATATCTGTGTACAGTAGGAATGCAACCCACGTGTCGGAAAACGTGACTGGTTCCAACAGTGAGTAAGGTTCTTGCCACACTCTAACAACCCAGCCACTCACAGTGATCTGACCACCCTGAGTTACATGGTGCTGCCAGCCTTTCGGAAGCCCACAAACATGGCATAGCTGCCTGGTGTGCTGCCACGAGGGAAGCTCAGCTTGTCGAATGCAGAAATCCCTAACAGAGGACCTCTTCCCCAGAGAGAAGCTGCTAATTACCACACTTTTGCCCTTTTGGGCAACCTCTAACAGCACACACACAACAAATGCATACTACACCTGTCAGTCAAAAGGTCGATAACTCCTGCAGAGAGGAGAGAGAGAAATAATTCCCTTGATCGTTAAGGGAAATTAGCAAACCTCAGGAGGCGTTCTGGAGCCAGTTGAACAGAACTGGGCTCTTGCAGATGTGAGAGAGCCAGTGGCACGCAGTCAGTGGCCTAGGGGAACCTTCCTGGCACCTCCTTCCCAAAGCCCAGGAAGCTTCTGTCCAGCTTAGGGAGGGAGGCGTGATGCTCTGATGGGTCCAAGAGCCCTCCCACCATCTCTCCAAAACCGGTCCAGCTTTGGGAAGGAGGCAAGAGGGCTCCAGCACCCCTGTCACCTCCTTCCCAAAGCCTAGGAAGCTTCTGTCTGGCTTAGAAAGGTGCAAGGCTCATGTTCACAAGGTCGGGACCTTGCAAAGTCACACATGTGATCCCCCCTCCCACATCGCTCTCTCAAGATGGTGCCTCTGGCCCTAACTGTTTTCACTGCACACGCCTGGAGGGAATGATCAAGCTCTATTACTCCAGGATTTTGATGGTTAATCCTGGAAGCCCTCCACTGGAACAGAGAAGTGGACACAAGATGTGTCAGTACTGGAAGGAAACAGTGTGAATGTTTTTTTCTCACCTCTTCTCACTTCCCGAATGTCCTCTGAAGGCTCTGAGTTAATAAGTACAGTACATATATTCCTGCTGCGTTCTTCAGCCTTTTGCATACTCACTGGGAAAGTTGAGCCTTTGAAATCAATGAAACTTAAAGGCCAGCTTATGAGCAATGATTGATGAAACGTGGAGGGGACTTGGAGTTGCTCCACGTGGCGGCTATTACTCCATGGCGTGATGGCCATGTGTTGTGGCTCACCACACGGTTAGCCTGGAGGGGGGGGGGTTTAACCATAGCCTAGCCTGTAAAGGAAGTTCTGTGTGGTGATGTAGAGAGCTGCTCCAGTCAAGTGCCGATCCTGGATGCTTTGCCATATGAAAAGGCTGGCCTAATGGAAAGAGGGCTGCCACCAAATTTTGTTGGGTGCGAAATGTCGAAGCTATAGCTCAGTGGCAGAGCACATGATTTGAATGCAGAAGGTTTCAGTCCCCTGCATCTCCAGACAGAGTTGGGAAAAGCCCCTTTCTGAAAACCTATGAAGTTATTACTTAGCTACATGGACCAAAGATCTGGTTCAGCGTACTCTGTCCCTAAATCTGGATGTTCCTGTTTAGGAGAATTTCAAGCAGAAGGAGTGCCAGTTGGGATCTGGACCAAACTGTGCCAAAGTTGGTTTGTTTCAACTTTCAAGCCAAAGTAGTTGCTTGGGAGGGACAGATATATTTCCCCCAAACACCCTATAGTTTATGAATCTTCACTTCTATTCACTGCAACTGTTTCACCTGTTTCTGCATCAGCACCAGGTATTTGTTTACTTACAATTATGAGGTCTTCTTCTTAGGAACATGGGTAACTGTGTAGCGAATAAGATGTCAGGACACTGCACAGCCCATCAATCCATCCATCCATCCATCCATCCATCCATCCATCTATCCATCCATCCATCCATCCATCCATCCATCCATCCATCCATCATTGCATTGTCAGTGAAGGCTAGCTGAGAGGGAAGCCAACGTTTTCTGGGTTCCCTGTCAGGATGCTAAGCGGTCAGATGGATTTGGCTATGTGATAATGTCAATTTAGAGGCAAGACAGCGTTTCCTGGAAAAAAACAAAAGATGTTCAATAAAGCTAAGAATACTTTCCTAGAGTTTCTGTACAAAATGCTGACCTAACTCCCACATGAATATGTTTGCATGAAAGAAGGCAAGGATACTATTTATTATTCATATTGCATTTACCATGCAGTTCTTGTGTTTGTGTCCTGTCTTTCCTCTGTGGAGGTCAAAGGGGTATGCACAAGGTAATCTCCTATTAGCACAACAACTCTTTGCGCTTAAGAAATCCCACCTTTGGGACCTCAAAGACAACTAACACTGTCAGTACAAAAGAGACAAAATGTACATTTTAAGAACATATTCTATGCAACACCACACAATGATGTGATAGCAACACCAGCATGAAGAGAGCAATGGCAAAGGCAGAAGACAATAATATATTACTGAGCAGCTATCAAAATTTGAGAACATAACATCAGGCCAATAGCCCATCTAGTCCAGCATCCTGTTACCTTCAAGTTTTATTGGGTAGGGAAGATGGTAAGGAAAACATCACCTGATATTTATCCACGGTGGCAAAATTTCCAAGGCTATTACAGACACTGAAACTTTACTCCCCCAAAACTAAACACCTCCCTAGTTAAATCAGTTGTGTTATAATGTCATCTTCTTTTTCTTAGGGAACAAGCAATGCTTTGAAGATGGTTGCGCAATGAGTGCCTCGCAGTCAAGTTTACTTTGTTGAGACCCAAAAGTCGATGATAGCTCTACCTTTCTTGGCAAAAGAAATGAGCCCTGAATTTGCTTTGAACTATGGAGATCATAATTTGTGAGTGGGTTTGCTAATCTCAGTAATTTGAGCAGCGCAAATGACTACAGAGCCATTTAGGGGAATCATTGCAACAACAGTGCCCCATCAAGGTTGTCTATTTACTCCTCTTGGGAAATGGTTCTCATAATCAAACACCCCAGCAGTGACATAATCATGGTGGGCGTGGAACAACAGCAGGCTACGAATCTCATGTTGCTGCTTTTCTGCCGAGGACACGAGTACGTCTCTCCACAAGTCTTGGGGGTGCTTGAGCTGCATGCAATTCAACAGGCTAGGGTTGCCTTTTAGCTCAGTTGGCTATGTCTTGCCCAGATTCTAACTAGATTCTTATGCAAGAAAGAGTCCGGAGGACCAGACAGAGGAGACTACAGAGCTCCATTCAGTTCCTGGGCTTGGGTTTCCCCACCTCCGTTGCAAATGTGGAGACCTGGAGATAATGTGGAGATAATTCAAAAGCATCAATTCTTCAGCGATCAGCCTTCTTTATGGTCCAGCTCTCACTTATGTACATCACAACTAGGAAAATCATAACTTTAACTATATGGACCTTTGTTGGCAAGGTGATGTCTCTGCTTTTTAAGATGCTGTCTAGGTTTGTCATTGCTTTACTCCCAAAAAGCAGGCGTCTTTTAATTTCGTGACTGCTGTCACCATCTGCAGTGATCACGGAGCTCAAGAAAGTAAAATCTCTCACTGCCTCCATTTCTCCCCCTTCTATTTGCCAGGAGGACAGTATTTAGGGGCTTGTAAATGATGGCACATAATAACGTTTCCAGGAGAAGAAATTGAATTATTCATCTATATTGGAAAGTGATCACGTATGTGTTTGTTTATATATATTCATTTAGAGTGGCCGTAAATTCCTCTTACAGCTAGCAGCTCATAATGAGAAAAGTGCTCCGAATGTACACTTTGAGACTTCCTCCTCTTCTGCTTCTTTGCTTCTATTTGTTGCTCAGGTCAGAGCTCTGTGCTTTATAGCCACAGGGGAGAGAGATTGATCATGTCTTCCAAAACACTCTCCCTGGGGAGCTTCTGAAAACCTCGGCACTTTTCAGAATCAGCCCTGATTTCGGAATCTAAGCAGGAGGTGGTTCCTAGAAAAGGGGGGGGGGAATCCACCTGCATCCTGGACATGAAACAAAGCAGCTGTTACCAAACCAAGCTTTCTATAGGGGATCTTCTGTACGAGGATCTTCTGTAGGGGATCTTACGTTCCCCACGCCACAGATGCTCAGTGACAGCAAGAACTAGCATCGCCATCACCAAAAAGAGGACTCTGGTTTGCATAAAAGCTGCACATGCTAATTCATATGTACTGATGCAAATGAAGAAATAATTACAATAATTTTATGTGGAAACACAATGCATCTTGCCGTATTGCCAGTTGCCTAATGTCAATGGGAAACCTCAAGCCTGTTTTCCCTTTCTTTTTCCTCTTTGGCTTGAATCCAATAAAGTCACTGAAATGAAAATATCTCCCCCCCCCATGTGCACCACACAACTTCCTAAATCTGCTCCAAAAGACAGATTCAGGGTGGTGATGAGGGGGGGGGGACACATGGGGAGGAGAAGGATAAGTCCATTGTAGGAGCAGAGGCTATTCCACTTTTGTGATTATTTCATTGGAACCTTTTAAGCCAGATGTTGACCAGACAGCCCTCCAAACAGAAGATTCCTTCAAGTATAGAAAGTGCCACGTGGAGCCCAGGCATCTTGGATGTATGAGGTTAGGCAGTCCTTTGAAGCCACATGCTGGCTTTTTGCAATCTTTGTAAGAGTGAAATCAGAATGTGTGTGTGGGGGGGGTCCCTTCATATTAAGATACTAAACATAGTGTACAGCCCAATAATGGCCCTGCTTAGCTAGAGATTCCAACCCCAACACTGATAGACTTGGAAAGTTGAGAGGACATGCTGTTGCTCAGGAGGAAATTCCACAGCAACTCCAAAAGCCATTAAATCTCTGCTCAGTTGTGCTTTGTGCCTTGTATTTTTATCTAGGAAATAAGCCTGTTAAAGCGCAACTTGGTGTTTCTTTTGTTGCCTAAGGTAAAGGTAAAGGTACCCCTGCCCGAACGGGCCAGTCTTGACAGACTCTGGGGTTTGTGCGCCCATCTCACATCTATAGGCCGGGGGCCAGCGCTGTCCGGAGACACTTCCGGGTCACGTGGCCAGCGTGACAAGCTGCATCTGGCGAGCCAGCGCAGCACACGGAACGCCGTTTACCTTCCCGCTGGTAAGCGGTACCTATTTATCTACTTGCCCCCGGGGGTGCTTTCGAACTGCTAGGTTGGCAGGCGCTGGGACCGAGCAGCGGGAGCGCACCCCGCCGCGGGGATTCGAACCGCCGACCTTTCGATCGGCAAGCCCTAGGCGCTGAGGCTTTAACCCACAGCGCCACCTGCGTCCCTTTGTTGCCTACCTGAATCCAAAAATAACCCCTTGCCTTTTTGCATGATGAGCTGTGCACCGGAGACATGGGGACCACCCAAAAACCTCAATGACTGAGCGGGGATTTTGGGCGGTCCTTAAGGAATCCTAGACCCAAGTTGTGAAGGGCCAGGTGAATTAATGCCTAATTTCTGAAGAAAAGATGGGAGTGGTTAAAGAAAGCTTAGTAAGAGGCTGAACTCAGCTTTGAACCCTGGGTTTAAAGTCCACGGAAGTGTCTGCTATAACAACACTGGCCAATTCTGACATAGGCTGTATATACACAAGTGTGTTAATGTGAGTCACACCGATCCAATTTCCCCATGTGCATCCACAGAGCAGTGCTTTCAACTGAACTCTGTCTCAATATTTCCTATGTGTTTGATGGGATGTATATGCAGTGTGTTATTGTCCTCTTTCCTTGGTTAGTACTTGCTCACAAGTCCTAAGTTCCAGAAACCTGAAGCCCATTGTGGGCAGCTCTTTGTTTACCTGTGCACTTATTCATTACTTATTTATTTTTGATAGGCAAGTTTTCCAATATGCTAAAGGTAAAGGACCCCTGACAGTTAAGTTCAGTCGCAGACGACTCTGGGGTTGCGGTGCTCATCTCGCTTTACAGGCCGAAGGAGCCAGTGTTTGTCCACAGACAGTTTTTCCGGGTCATGTGGCGCAACAGAACACCGAAACCAGAGCAGCGCATGGAAACGCCATTTACCTTCACACCGGAGCGGTATCTATTAATCTACTTGCACTTTTTGGTGTGCTTTTGAACTGCTAGGTTGGCAGGAGCTGGGACCGAGCAACAGGAGCTCACCCCATTGCGGGGATTCGAACTGCCAACCTTCTGATTGGCAAGCCCAAGAGGCTCAGTGGTTTAGACCACCGCGCCACCGGTGTCTAATATGCTAGACTTGCACAAAGCAGTGTTTTTTTAAAAACCCAGCACCATGCATATGTCGCTTCCAGCCCCAACAACAGCCCACTGAGGAGTGCCTTGTCAATGGAAGTACAGTGGTACCTCAGGTTACATATGCTTCAGGCTACATACGTTGCTAACCCAGAAATAGTACCTCAGGTTAAGAACTTTGCTTCAGGATGAGAACAGAATTCGTGCTCCGGCGGTGCGGCAGCAGCAGGAGGCCCCATTAGTGAAAGTGGTGCTTCAGGTTAAGAACAGTTTCAGGTTAAGAACGGACCTCCGGAACGAATTAAGTACTTAACCCAAGGTACCACTGTATGGGGTATGGTCATAGATGGCACCCAGCAAAATGTCACATGTTAAAAGAAAGTAAATATTTACACAATGCACTTCAGCTCATTCATAGTTGGGTAACATGCAATGTTAGGATGCTTTGCTGTTGTTTTCCTTACTGAATTAACAGAGGTTCAGGGAAATCTGTATTAAATACGGGGAAAGTGTTGGCTGCTACATGGATAATGACAACATCATGCGGACATCACAAAACCATGCACACAAGGGACACACCAAATACACTTTAAACTCCACTGGGTGCCCAATTTTAGTGTCTCCTCTCCTGGAGGGCATCCCCTGGAAGCAGACCTGTGGCTTGGCTTCACTCAGCAATTCCGCCTCTGCAACATCCCGGACCCAGAATCAAAATCAGCAGGCAAACCAATTTCACACTACAACGTAGAAACACCGATAGCACAAGCTGCCTGGAAGCGACAAGACCCTTGCGTTTCTGGCACTAGAGTGAAAACAACCTAAGCAACTTGATACAAAATCGAGGGGATTAAGGCATTACAAGGCAGAGAGGGGATTGTTGTTGCGAAGGAAAAGCCTGTCAATGAAACCAGAGCAAAAAATATGTAATTGTGCTAGGAGCCATTAAAGAGGGAGGACCACCGTATCCATTAGTAAATGAAAGAGCAAAATGCATGACGTTGTCGCTTGCATCCACTCTTAAGCAGGAGAGAGTGATAGGAGAGAAAAGTAGGCAACACCATCTGCTTCTCTATTTCCCTTGCTGTTTACAAGAGCCTTGGCCAATCCAGGATGTAGCTCCTGCAAACCCTCTTTCATCCAACCATCCTTTCATTCATTCTCCCTCCAGGGATTATCAGTCTCCTTGGACACCATACCATAACATGGCTTATTCAACTGGATGCAAATTTCAATGAATTTTTGTTGTTATCAGGGGGACAGTCACCAACGGAAAACTGCTTTTCTCCCCAATTCCTACTCAGGAATTGTGCCTCTGGCACAAACAGCACCCCCAAAGCAAGGGTTGTTTTTGCACAGAGACCCCTTATTAACTCTACTTTTAAATGGCACCCATGCAAATCATGCATCAAAGGTGTGAAACAGGCTGCAAATGCAACAAGATGCATGGATTTTATTGCATTTCTCCACCATTCATGCCTTTGATACATAATGTGCATGCACGATTGATTCCTATCTTATAAGATGACAGATTTCCACACATGGATCTGATCACAATAGTTCAGATGCACACTGCAAAATTGGGCCGTGATGTTGTAATTTCCCTCCTTGAATTAAAAACAAGCGAGCATTAATGCAATGTAAGCCAGCTTTCTAAGTAGATGAACAGTTTGTGCTAATCCTTTCAGCTGCTGAGTGGATCGTTTGTTTGTTTATTTATTACATTTATATTTCATTGCTATATTTAGAACAACCCCGTATGGTTGGTGATGCTGAGAAATCATGATTAGCCCAAGGTCACTCGGGAATTTTCGTGGGTGAGAGAGGATTTAAACTAGAGTCCTTGAGTCCAAGACTTTAAAAAATGATTTACTTATACAAAATACAAACCAGCCAGGGGGATGATCCCTGGGCCTAGGTTGACATTCTATGAGAGGCTTGGGCGGTGACAACATGAGAACGGGGCCTTCTCTGTGGTGGCTCCCTGTTTGTGGAATGCTCTCCCCAGGAAGGCTCACCTGCCACCTCCCTTACATATTTTAGGTGTCATTGCTCTACAATCAGGCCTTTGGCCATTAGCAATCTTTGACCCTTTAATGTGGGTTTTTTGGTCTAACTTTTGATTGATTTTATCAGGCTGTATTTTATATTGTTAAGTCGCTTACAGACTTGAATAAAACAACTAAGAAATTTAATGAATAACAATAGCAATAATAATTCCAACTATACTGACACTCTACACCAGCATTTCCCAACCTTGGGCCTCCATCTGTTTTTGGACTACAACTCCCATAATCCTCAGCTAGCAAGACCAGTGGTCAGGGATGATGGGAATTGTAGTTCGAAAACAGCTGGAGGCCCAAGGTTGGGAAACACTGCTCTACACCACACTGCGTCTCAGCGCATGCTGACTGTTGGATAGCTCAGTCAGTAGAGCATGAGCCTCTGAATCTCAGGGTCCTGGGTTCAAGCCCCACATTGGGCAAAGTTTCCCTGCATTGCAGGGACCCTTGTGGTCCCTTCCAACTCCACAGTTCTTTGATTCTACATTTATTGAGTGCTCAGTTGGGTCACCTGGCCCTGAACCTGGTCCTGAGTCCACCTTCATAGGAAATATATTTTAATGCATATGTTTGAAATTATGAAGGGTAGAGATTCTTCTTTGGATTGTAGCAAGATGTCTTAATACTGATTCAAACCAATGGTCCATCCAGCTCAGTACTGCCCACACTGGCTGGCAGCAGCTCACAGAGGAATTCATTCCCAGCCCTAACCTGAAGATCCTGGGGTGTTATACCACTGAGCTGGGACTCTTTTCTGCTCTCCCTCCTCCAAACACATGGGAGGGTTTTTTAACCCACTTAACATGGAACCACAGATGGTGACAGCACCCACGAAATTTAAAGATGCCTGCTTCTTGGGAGAAAAGCAATGACAAACCTAGACAGCATCTTAAAAAGCAGAGACATCACCTTGCCAGCAAAGGTCCGTATAGCTAAAGCTATGGTTTTCCCAGTAGTGATGTATGGAAGTGACAGCTGGACCATAAAGAAGGCTGATCGCCAAAGAATTGATGCTTTTGAATTATGGTGCTGGAGGAGACTCTTGAGAGCCCCATGGACTGCAAGAAGATCAAACCTCTCCATTGTGAAGGAAATCAGCTCTGAGTGCTCACTGGAAGGACAGATCCTGAAGCTGATGTGCCAATACTTTGGCCACCTCATGAGAAGAGAAGACTCCCTGGAAAAGTCCCTGATGTTGGGAAAGATGGAGGACACAAGCAGAAGAGGGCGACAGAGGACGAGATGGTTGGACAGTGTTCTCGAAGCTACCAGCGTGAGTCTGACCAAACTGCGGGAGGCGGTGGAAGACAGGAGGGCCTGGCGTGCTCTGGTCCATGGGGTCACGAAGAGTCGGACACAACTAAACGACTAAACAACAACATGGAACCACACACAGCCCAAAAAATAGTTGTGTGTGAAAGCAAACAAGGGTGTTAAATTGCTGGTGGTAAACAACGGCACTCCATTGCTCAGTCTAATTTGTTGATACCAGGTCCCTCTGTTATAAGCATGGCCAACGTACTGGGCGTGCAGGCAGGGAGAAGAAACTGACGCCTAACTCCTGCCATGACTCTTGCTCTTCCATTAGGGACAGAGGAAGCTGCCTTATACGAGTCAGACCTTTTGATTCATCGGGCTCATTTACTTGCATTGGCTCTCCAGTGTTTCAGACAGAGGAAACTCCCCATCTTGCCTGGAGATGCAGACAACTGAACCCGAGATCTTCTGCATGCACAGCAGACGCTCCACTGCTGAGCTACTCCCCTTCCCGTCAAATGCCTGCAAATACTTTAAAACCGCAAACACCATTAAATGTCTGCAGACACGTTGGGGAGAGGGCTGTTCTTTGCACAGGAGCGGAATCCTGAGAACAGCCCTGTGTGATGCGAACTCTCCTTTCATATTCGTTGCCAGCGAGCTGAGCTATTTATAAAGAGCTCTCCCGGCAGCTGGCAAGGGATTTGGAAGGATATGGAGGGGGGGGAAAGGCGCATCTGTGACGCTGGCCAGGTAGGCAGAAGTTCCTGTGCCGATGGTATGGCACGTCTTCCCTAGCAATGTTGCAGTTGGATGCCTTGTTGCTTCCTCCATCGCTACTGGGTCTTGCTCTGTGCAGGCTCTCAAAAACTGCAGCTTGGGGGATTCTCTCCTGCTTTTTTCTGGACTGCAACGCACTTGCAGAAAGCACAGATACTTCCCTGCCTCCCTCAACAAGTGCTAGTGACCAGTGATGTGAATATAATTCCAAAAGACTCAAGGGAACACACAGCACCTGACACAAACGTACCCTACGCCCACGTACCTGCTAAGATCCCAGGGAACTTTCCCTTAGCATCATCCTAGCAACACAGATGCGTCTGAATTGCTTTCTCCTCCGCCCACACTGCCTTTCCCCTCCCCGAATCCTTTCAGAAGTGGGGGGTATTCCTGCTTTTGCATTGCACTCACCTGAGCCCCTTGCTGTTTTCTGCTTCTCTCTCAGATCCTATTGCTAGCCTGGTTACTGGGGCAACGCCGAGAATAACAATTCCTGATCTATTCTCGTCAACTCCAGGGTACCAACGGCTTACTATTATGTGGGGCAGAACTGGCCTCTGGAATTCCTCAAAATGCCCAGCAGCTTAGGTGACTATTTTTAAAAAAATCAGACAAATTTGTCTGATTAACCAGACAGTTCTGCTGCATTCTCACCCCCAACCAATCTCAATGAATCAGAGAAGAAATTGCATTCGAAAGATTATGAAGGGGGGGGAGAAAATTTTGGTGAGATTCTCATCAGTGGAGATGCTGAGATTTTTTTGTGTACTAGCTTTACTTTCAAGGTGGCCAAGGGGTATTTGTTAGCATCCTTTTATTTAATCTACAAACCTCCTCTGCTGATCTCAGCTCTGCAGCAGGTTCCCTGAAAACCCCATGACGTTCTCAGCTGGGCTTTCCTGTAAGTATGGGCGGCACTCTTACTATATGCCTGATAGTAAAACATATGGTCTCTGCCTCCTCCTCCTCCTTCCTCTTCTTCTCAGAGCAGTATTTTTACTTTTAGAGAAGCCAGTGTACCAACCTCAGGCTCTTGGTAGCCAGCCTCATTGGCTTCTTTTAAAGCTCAGGGGATAACATCAGAAGGTGATTTCTGCCATGGGGCTTTTTGAGAGTGAGTGTGGGTTAAACCACAGAGCCTAGGACTTGCCGATCAGAGGGTCGGCGGTTCGAATCCCCGCGACGGGGTGAGCTCCTGTTGCTCGGTCCCAGCTCCTGCCAACTTAGCAGTTCGAAAGCAAGTCAAAGTGCAAGTAGATAAATAGGTACCTCTCCAGTGGGAAGGCAAATGGCATTTCCATGGGCTGCTCTGGTTTGCCAGAAGTGGCTTAGTCATGCTGGCCACATGACCTGGAATCTGTATGCCGGCTCCCTTGGCCAATAAAGCGAGATGAGCACCGCAACCCCAGAGTCGGTCACAGCTGGACCTAATGGTCAGGGGAGGGGTCCCTTTAACTTTAGGAAGATAAGTAGCTTCCTCTCACTGAGTGGCAGTGGCTCTGCAGGATTTCAGACTGGGGTTTCTCCCAGACTTACCAATAGAGGCCAGGTGTTGAACATTGGACTTTGGGCATTTAAACCTCATGCCTGGCCACAGAGTTATCAGCTACAGCTCCTTCATATACAAAGGCAGTATATTTCTGTGTACCTGATGTTTGGGATAAACAAAAGCAAGGTGGTCATCTTCTGAGCTTTCAGTGGTATCTGTCTAATGGAAGGGAAGCCTGGGAAGAGTCCTGAGGCTTGGACAGAGAGACTTGGGAGAGGGGTGTCCACATTTGGCCACCAGGCCTGAGATTCCCCAACACTGCCATATACCATCACACTATGGACAAGCGCTATATAAATGCTAAGCATCAAGGGAACCAGCATTGCCATAGTTCAAGTGGCACCTCCTTGAAGGAGGAAGAAAAAGGATGGAGTCATACCAACTTACGGAGGTGGACAGCGGGATTTCCCTGTATTCTGTCATCATGGCTATTGAGAATTCTCTCCCTTTTGCATTCTTCATTGCCTTCCTTCTTTTCTCTGGTCACAACGGTAGGGTCACATACCCAGGAGAGCCTATTTTCCACCTGGGTTCTAATCTGTTTGGGCTATTCCACACAGTTGTGCACTGCTCTGTGAGATTCCTCTGCAAGTTGCATGCACAACTTGCGATGAGATGAAGAAAAAAATATGCAAGATAGAAGAGGTGGGGGAAGGCGCCAAGGACAATGGCAGACAACCCAATGGGCGGAGGGAAGAAATGTGCTGACAAGCCCCCGAGAACAACCTCACTGGCACAAGAGAGGCTCCTGCTATGTGAGCAAGAGGCTTACTTTTGACTTGGCAGCGTTTTTAAGAACAGGCAGCGGCACGTCAAGATGGCACAGTCTCTGCTCCAGCTTTGACCAGGGCTGAGCCAAGCTAAGCTGGAGTATTGACAAGCCATTTTCCAATGTGTCAGCACTGCAAAACTTGGTGAGTAAATTACAGGTCCTGCTCCTCTGCAATCCACACCTTCTCTAATATACAACTTGTGGGACTCATCTGGGGAAAATCTCTTAATATGAATACTAATTCAGCCCCTGTAGCTCTTCCAGCCAAGCCATGCCCACCTGCCCTACACCTGATGTCACATATGATGTCAGGGATAAGGCAGGTAAAGATGGTGTTGGTCCAAAAGGCGCAGCCAGTCAGCTGATCAGCAGCATCTGCAAACCCTGTGGGCTGGGCTTTGCAAGCACCAACAATCTGCTGGTCATAACAGCTTGCAAAGTGCTGTGCACTGGGTTTTGCAAGTGGAAGCGCTATGCATGGAGCTTTGATTTCAAACCACAGCACTGTGGTGTCAGATGACTGACAGATGGGCAGCTCCACTCACCTGTCCAGCTTAGAGATAAGGATCCAGCCCTTCAGCTGAATCCAGCAGCACACTGCTGCTGGATTCCAGTGATTAATTTGGGATGCCTGATAATCATTGTGATCTGCATTTCCAAGCAAGTTAGAGGAAGAAGTTAATTGTCTCTTAGCAATTTATCATAGAATCTTCAGAGATGCACATGCACCAAAAAGAAGCCCCATAAAGTAACCAAAGATGACATCACAAGAGGGTGTGTTGCTACAGTAGTATTCCAGAGAATGTAAAGCATAGAGGTTAAGAAAACTGAGCTACAAAGTGGGAGGTTTTGAGTTCAAATCTTGCCTCTGCCATTAATTCTTTGTGCAGGCCTCACCCTGCCCAGCTTTTGATTTGCAATGTGAGCAAAATAATATAGACCTACCATATAGGGCTGTTGCAATCATTACAAAAAGACAACAGACGTGAAGTGCTTGGAAGAACCAAGATCTTTACAAAAGGTAGGTGGTGTTATGAAGAAATGTGAAGATCTAGAGTGTTCATTTATGGCAGAAACAGACTCGACACTCTCAGTCCCCAGCTCTTGTTGTTGTCATTAGTACATGACAGAAGGAACAGCTCTATTCACAGTTCGCACTATGCACGTGTGTTATGTAAAGCTGTGACAAGTCTGCTGAAGTGTGGGGAAAACGGGATCTGGAATTGTACTTAGATTTCAAGTTCTTTTGTCCTATCTTGCTTCAGAGCCCTCTTCAATAGCAAACCTCAGGCTAGTGTAAATGAGACAGAACAAGACATTCTGGGAAACCTGTGTGTAGGTTTCAACCTCACTCTTCATTGGTGGAACTTAAAGTAAGTGTGATCTGAATCACGGCTGTTTGCTACTTAGGGGACCATGTGCTTTTCAACAGGTCAGGTTTCTATTCTTGAGACCCAGCAAATGGATGCTTGCGTGAGAGTTGGCCAATCTCACCTCCATCCTTGTCCCTTCAAGAACAAGAGAGAGTACCATGTCTTCCTACCAGCTAGTTTCATCAAAAGTGCCATTAAATGGCCATCCCTTCATAAAGGGCATCCTCACCATAGAATGGGTGACAGGCCTACCTTTGAAAAACCAACATGCATTTTGTTTTTCTACTCTGTCCCATTTTCAGAAAAGGCTTGTTGGTATATCCTGATGTGGAATTTCTGTGAGGCCAGTGTCATGAACACAAAACGGGTAAGGATCTATTAAGGTGGGCCATATTGCTGAATCCTAAAGGGAAAAAGAGCTCCAGATAAGGTACAAGGAGGGTTCCAATACATATGGTGAAAAATGGGTTGAGTTAGTATTTCCAAGGACTGTGGTAGGATGAGAGATGGTGAGGGGAGGGATGGCACAAGGTGGTTGTGTAAAGGATGGACATTTCAGGTGATATATATTTTGCCTATAGAGTGTGAGTCCTAATGGAAATGCTCTTGCAAACTCTTTGAACTCTGTTCTGTAATGCATCACTGAATAAAGCCTGACCAATTCAGAATTTGGTGTAAGCCTCTGCACCTGAACTACCATGGGGAATTTCTAAGTTCTATTGAAGCAAACAAGACTCTACAGGACCACATTTCCACATCATTCTCTCTCTCTCTCTCTCATATATATATATTGCCAAGCATCGCCATGCCTAGTTTTATCCACCTGACGTATCTCCCAACCCCTTTGCCAACCCTTCTTCCCCCACACCTGGACAAGCCTTCCTCCCTTTACACCTCACCCACCTTTCACCTATCCCCTCAAAACTTGTCCCAAACCCTTTCCCCTCTCTTTTTAGCTTGCCCCAAGTCCCTCTGCTCACAGCTTGCCACAACTCCCAACCTCTTTTAAAGAAGGGGAAGGTGCTTCAGAGTGGTTTTCACAAGTGCTGTCCACCTCTGTTAAACCTTACTTGGGTTGCGTGCTAGCCTTTCATCATGTTGGAGTTGGCATGGCTGCATATTGAAGCATGACAACAACCTTACGTTTTTATGTATATAGGAAGAAAAAGTCCACACACAAACCTGACAGCTTTTTAGAGTGCTGGTATACATTTTTCCCCAACATACTAAATTATTTTATGCTATATTCACTAACAGATACATCTTTAGGCATACTTTCACCTAGTACACAATTTTGTACAGTGGTACCTCAGGTTACATACACTTCAGGTTACATACGCTTCAGGTTACAGACTCCACTAACCCAGAAATAGTGCTTCACCTTAAGAACTTTGCTTCAGGATGAGAACAGAAATCGTGCTCCGGCGACGCGGCGGCAGTGGGAGGCCCCATTAGCTAAAGTGGTGCTTCAGGTTAAGAACAGTTTCAGGTTAAGAATGGACCTCCGGAACGAATTAAGTACTTAACCTGAGGTACCACTGTACAGTGGTGCCTCGCAAGACGAAAAGAATCCGTTCTATGATTCTCTTCGTCTAGCGGTTTTTTCGTCTTGCGAAGCAAGCCCATTGACGGATTAGCGGATTAGCGCTATTAGCGTCTTTTAGCGGCTTATCTGCTGATCGGATCAGCTGATAAGCGGCTTAGCGGCTTAGAAAAAGGGGGGAAGGGAAAAAAACCAGCAGGAACTCGCAAGACATTGTCGTCTTGTGAAGCAAGCCCATAGGAAATTCGTTTTGCGAAGCACCTCCAAAACGGAAAACTCTTTCATCTAGCGAGTTTTCCGTCTTGCGAGGCATTCGTCTTGCGGGGCACCACTGTACTTACATTTTTCTAAAATTTGGAGAGGTGTGAATTTTGATGGACAGCTGTGGTTTGGTTTGCACACCGTTTCTGGAAGTGCAGATTAGGTAGGTTCATCAAACCATACCAAACTTCTTCCCCATCCTTAGTGTTGCAAAACACACACACACACACACACACACACACTTGAGTTCCAATCTGGTGCTAATAAGTTGTTTTGGCTTTCCATCAAAAAGTACAGAAATGTCTGCAGCTGGGCCTGAGCCCAGCCCCTGCCAATTTATTTCTGGTAAGAAATGGTTACAGAAATTGCTACTGAAAAACAAAGCCTTTTTGGATGCCAGGTTACTCTATCAATCTTCATGCTCCAAACAGTAACACAATAATCTGATGTTTTGAACTATAGCTCAGCAGCAGTTGCTATACAATGCCCGTCAGCACTTTGATAAGGAACAATGAAAAGTGATACTGAGCTATTCAGCATTTTTAATGGGCAAAGATGAGGGTTTATCCTAGGATGCGGACAAACAGGCAAACTACCAATTCAGAAAATAGTTTCTATCAAAATCCTCTCCCCCCTCCCCCAAAATTCAAAGAAAGGACCTGCATGTTCATCATTTGTTCTCATATGCTCACTTGCTGATTTTGTTCATGGAACTTTCCATTATGGGGAAAACAAGCCACGCTTAAAACTGAGAACTGGATTGTCTCTTCAGCAGCGGGAGTTGCTGTGGCAAAACCCAAAGAAAAAAAGTATCTGAGAAAAAGCAGAACCAGCCGCTCAGCGCAAACAGCAGTACTGAATAGAACTGAGACGGTCAGTGAAAATTTGGAGGGCTATTTCCATTCTGCTTAAATTGCTACTTTCATCTCGAAAGTGATATCACCGCAAAGCCAAATCTGCACAGTCCTAGATTTCAGCCTTCCTCCCTCGTGCCACCAGATACCTCTGTGACAGGATATTTATAAGCCCAGGGACCCTTTTGACCTCTTCTTATGTAAAGTCCCCCGGCAAAATAAACGTTCTGCGCCCCTTGGGAAATAAGTTCTGCTCAGTATAAAGAGGTCACCAGGGAGGCCTCCGAAAGGTCAGACACTTTCATAATCATAAAATATGAGCAATCGATGGAAAATGGACGCAGCCTAGGTTTGACCCAACCTCCTTGTAATTAAACAGAAACAATAAGGCACAGCTACATCAGATATGTTGCGCACGTTCTGTGTTGCATTAGTCAACCAAATGAGATCACATGGAAAAACGTTGGGGGAGGGCAAAAATGTAATTTGCAAAGCTGTTGTAATAAAAAAACTGAAGTAAGATTCAGTTAAAGGCAAGCATCTTCTTATTACTTCTCCTTTAGTGAAAAGGCTGTAGCTCAGGGGTACAGAATCTGTTTTGCAAGGTTCCTGGTTCAATTCCCAAGTAGGGCTGGGAAAGACCCTTGTCTCAAAGTCTAGGGAGTCATTCTCAGTTAGTACAGACAATACAGGGATTCCAATATGTTTTTCTGTTTGGTGTGTATGTGTGTGAACAGTAAATGATGTAGCAGATCTGTTTCCGGATTGTATCACTTTATTCTCAACATGGAGTTGTGTCATATAAATCAATATTACTCTATTTTTTTAAAAAAAATAACAATCTACATGCAGAAAACTGGCATGTCAATAATCTGGTGTGAGAATTTTGTTGTTCACACAAGCTCTCAATCATGTGACACACACACACACACACACACACACACACACACACACACCCTCCCGGCTTACAAGCTGAACTGGTACACCTTGCCTTTGTTTGCAAGAACTAGGCCTCTAACCCACCTTTATCCCACCATTTCCCCTCACAATAACATGCCCATTCTTGTCATCCAGCCTCCTGCCAATATTCCTGAGGTGATTCTGGTGCAGCGCAAAAATGAATAAACAATTCGAGACGGATAAAAAGCACGCTGCGCTGTACAGATTGACCCACTTTTTTCAGGACGAATGCAATGAAGCAGCGACCGTGTATTCCTGAGGGGGGTATTAGGATTCAGTTTTGGCAGTCTCAATGAGATGGGAGGCTAGCTCGGTGCTCTGTGAGGAGGGAGAACGCTGCGGTAACTGTAATACGTGGACATTCCCTAGCAGAAATCCCCTTCTAAGATGATGCCTCGTTAAATCTTCAGCAGAGCAGGAAACGGGTACCTGGTTCCCTTCAGATGGTGTTTTTGGGACTCCATGGCCAGTGATTAAGACGGATGGGAGTTGTATTTGTTTATTATTTGTAATTATGGCAAACTCTTCAATGAATGTTCCTGAGATGAGTGATAAATTGGGTAAGATTGGATAGCCACAACACCCAATTGGTAGGTCCCTTGATGCAGGGTTCAATCAGGCCAATGGGACGCAGGCTAAACAGATCAAGGGACCTATATATACCTATGCACGTGACCCAGAGCTTCCTCTTTTGGTACGCGCATCGGAACATCGGCCCACCTCTCCCTCTTCCTACTTTTAGGGCTTGTGTGCTTGACCTTGCTATGCCATCATGTGTCATTGGGACAGGGGCACGGCAGGAATTTTCCCCACTTGGCTGATTGGCTGTTGCCATTTGGGTTTCACCTGCTGCGTAGCAAAACGTCACAACTTGTAAGATTGTGGATAGGCTCTGGTTCAGGTGATAGGGATGGGGGAATGCTCTCACCATCCCTATGTGAAGGGTATTCTGTTAAAGGAATCCAGGGACTCAACTGGTTTGGTCAACCCCCGAGAGGAGGTTGTTCCAGGAGGGCACTTGGGTGGTGGCAATAGCCTGTTCTTGGCTTTCCACTTATCCAGGTGTTCACCCTAGGCTGACCTATGCTGGTGCCCTGGGTCAGCGCTGCCTGCAAGGGTGCAGGGAGCTAGTCAAACCAGAGCCTATGCAACTCACTTACTTGATGTAATCAATAAAGTTGTGGCCTAAATTCTGCCAAAAACCAAACCAAGATTTGAGTCTTGTTTATTTAAGGGGGAGGTTTAAAGGTCTGAACACGCAATAAATATCACAGATAACTGAGGTACAAAATGACATGTGAAGAAATGAGAGAGAGAGAGATTATTCTCCTCTCATAATACTAGACTCCTGAGCTCAAACAATGAAGCTGGCTATTGGAAGATTCAGGACAGGCAAAAGAAAGCACTTTTCCAAGCAACACATTGTTAAAGTTATGGAATTTGCTCCCAGAAGATGTGATAGCCACCATCTTGGATGGCTTTAAAAGATTGGGTTGGGCAGATTTATATAAGATCAGAGTATCAGTGGCTGCTAAACATGATGGCTATTTTACCTCCAATGTCAGAGGAAGTATACCTCTGAATGCCAGTTCCTGAAGATCAGAAGTGTGGGCAGTGCTGCCGCACTGATGTCCTGCTTTGAGATTTCCCATAGACATCTGGTTGGCCACTGGGAGAAGTGGAGGCTGAACTAGATGAGCCTTTGGTCTGATTCAGCAGAGCTCTTGAGTTCTTGTTGTTGCTTAGTCATTTAGTCATGTCTGACTCTTTGTGACCCCATGGACCAGAGCACGCCAGGCACTCCTGTCTTCCACTGCCTCCCGCAGTTTGGTCAAATTCATGTCTTGAGTTCTTACAGAGGGTTAGAGGTTCTTCATCATAGCTGTCAACATTTCCCTTTTTTAAGGGAAATTCCCTTATTCCAAATAGGATTCCTCGCAAGAAAACGGGAAAGTTGACAGCTATGTTCTTCATCCTTGGTGTAAAGGTTGACATGGAGGATTCCTAGGTGAGAGATCCTTATGAAGGCAGAGAGAACTTCAAGTGCTGGGGGCTTGGGAAGAGCTTTCTATTCCATTCAAAACTGTTTTACTCATGGCACAGCAAGGCTATCATAGCAAAATGAAATTTTGGGTCTTAACGTCTGATATAATATCTTGATACTTGTCAAGATGAGGCACTCTGCACATGTTCAGAGGTGTCACCTTCTTGTTTTTCGCACATTCAAGGATTGAGCTCTGATACTGACAACATGGTGTTGGGCCTCAATGTTTGCCTTTGTTTTTACCAGACAGAGAGATAGATCAGTGATCAGATAAAGATCAGATAAAGAAGATCCCAGGTTGAACTCTGGCATCTCCAACTGACCTCTGCCTGGTTGCTGCTCATAACCAGAAGAGGAAATTCTGGGCTAGAATTCTGCTGAATTCTGAGCTGTCCTCACTGTCGTCACATGATGGCATCAGGCTTGACTGGGGCATGAGCGTTGTGCCAGCTGTGGGGTTTGGATTGGATTGTAACTTGGCGTAAGGCAAGTCCTTACGTAGCACGATTGGATGGTTGTGTCGTGTGTGAATAATAATAATAATAATAATAATAATAATAATAATAATAATAATTTATTATTTATACCCCGCCCATCCGGCTGAGTTTCCCCAACCACTCTGGGCGGCTTCCAATTGAGTGTTAAAAACAATACAGCATTAAATATTAAAAACTTCCCTAAACAGGGCTGCCTTCAGATGTCTTTTAAAGATAAGATAGCTACTTATTTCCTTGACATCTGAAGGGAGGGCGTTCCACAGGGCGGGCGCCACTACCGAGAAGGCCCTCTGCCTGGTTCCCTGTAACTTGGCTTCTCGCAGTGAGGGAACTGCCAGAAGGCCCTCAGAGCTGGACCTCAGTGTCAGGGCTGAACAATGGGGGTGGAGACACTCCTTCAGGTTTACTGGACCGAGGCTGTTTAGGGCTTTAAAGGTCAGTACCAACACTTTGAATTGTGCTTGGAAACATACTGGGAGCCAATGCAGATCTCTCAGGACCAATGTTATGTGGTCCTGGTGGCCGCTCCCAGTCACCAGTCTAGCTGCCGCATTCTGGATTAATTGCAGTTTCTGGGTCACCTTCAAAGGTAGCCCCACGCTGAGTGCATTGCAGTAGTCCAAGTGGGAGATCTAAGGAACTAAGAACTGAGCTTACAACCTGTGGCTAGACATTTGCTAAGCGCAGCCTGTTTGCCCTGTTGTGCTTGCCGTGTCTTCCCCATCTCTCCAAAGAGAGAGAGAGAGCAGTTCCACACTTTCTATGGCTTGTTGTGCCCAAGACTTCTGAATTAATTCATTGTCTTGGCTGCAGTACATTATAAATTGGCTAAAAATGTCATCTATTTTTAGTCCATGTCCTGGACACAAATTGCTGCTCACACGGAGCAAAGAACACACGCAACCTAGGAGCAATCTTTAAGGCTCTGGGAACCAGAGGGCATGCCAAAGGATGCTCCTAAACCTAAGGGAAAATACAGCTCAACAGTTTCTGTAACCAAGCTCTGGAGAAGCTTCCTAACCCAGCCCAGCCTAAGATGGAAGCAGCTGCTTTTATTTCATACACTCCAACATTTATCTGAAGAAAAGAGGGATGCCCTATTCCATAATAAAAATAATTTTATTATTTATACCCTGCCCATCTGACTGGGTTGCCACAGCCACTGCCAACAAATATAAAAACATAATAAAACATTAAAAATCTTCTCTAAACAGGACTGCCTTCAGAGGTCTTCTAATGGTTGTATAGTTACTTATATGCTTGGCTCGGGGGTCACATAACTCCACACCCTCCAACATTTCTCTGATGAAAATAGGGACGTCCTAAGGAAAAGCGGGACATTCCGGGATCAAATCAGAAACCGGAACTGTTTCTATAAATCCAGGACTCCAATGGAAGAAGGTAAACGAAAAGGCCTTGGTGAAAACAGGCTTTCCCTGAACTATAAGATTGACTCAAGTTTTTATTTTTATTTTTTGTTTTAAATCCCTCGGAAGCTTTGTTATATACTGTTGGTTTATTGCTTTTAGATTATCTTTTTTGTTTTGTTTCTTTGCTATACAAAGCTTAGGGATTATAAAAAACCTCAAGCGGTTTATAAATGCTTTCAAATCATTCAAGTGATCAATAAGTGAGGGGAAAGGGGCAACTTTTTGGAGAAGGGAGTCCCTTGAGTGCATTTAGTCAAGCTTCCCTGCAAAAAAGAAAGAAAGAAAGAAAGAAAGAAAGAAAGAAAGAGAGATGGGGAATTGAGCGATATGATTTAAGTATTGTTATCCCACCTTTCGGCCCAAAGAGCCCCCAAGGCAGCTCACAACTTTTTAAAAACACAGCAATCAAGTACAGAAATAAAATAAAAACATTTGAAAAGAGCTAAAAACTAACAAATGCTAGAGTCGGCTGAAGTAATCTATCCGCAGGAGAACAAGAGCCTCAGATGGGACCAAAGGCCTGGGAAGATAAAAGCATTTTGCAACGTGCCAAAAAAGCCATCAAGGAAAGGACCACTCCAGCTTTCGGGCTGCGTGAGGAAACTTCCCCAGAGATTGCTTAGACAAACGCTTGGGCCGCACAGCTTCCTTTTCTAAAAGCACAGGAGCATTGCAGGGCAAGCCTGTTGATCTTAAGAGCCGTAGAAGTCCTCTGGATGAGCTGCATTTTGTGCCCATGGCTTGAAACTAAAAATAGAGTCAAGGGGAAAACAACCCTCTGCACATGTGGAGAACCCATCTTTCCACTGTGTAGTGCAGAAAGACCTTGTATTATTTTGGAGTTTGCTAGAAAGCAGACTGGTATTCTGAACCCAAGTAATTATGAGTTTCGCCAGCATCTCTAGCAGTAACCGTATTGTATCTCACCTGCTTTTGCCCCCTCAGCAGCAAGCACCTAAAGTGTGGACAACAGATGCAAGTGCCCACAGGCTTATCTGGCTGGTCACAGGATACTGTCCCAGATATGCATTTGGCCTGATCCTGCGCATCTCTTCTTATGTTCCCTTTCTGTGCATTGTATGCATTCCCAGCCAGCTGTGCTGCAAATGGGTAACTGGAGCACTCGACTCCTTCCTGTATCAATTAAGGCTGCCAACAAATTAAATTCTTTGGGGGAAGCCATGACTGTTTAAAGTGGTATCACAGTGTTTTAAATGTATGGCCCTATTCAGGGAAGCTTTTAATGTATGATATTTTAGTGTTTTTTGGTTTCTGTGGAAGCCGCCCAGAGTGGCTGGGGAAACCCAGCCAGATGGGCGGGGTACAAATAAATTATTATTATTATTATTATTATTATTATTATTATTATTATTATTATGTGTCTGTGGCCTAGGTTTCATCAATGCCCTTTCTCCAAAATTCTTCATGTGTCATTTCCCTTGTCAGGAATGTGGTGGCACCTCTAATTCCTGGAGAGCTTTGAAAACAATCTCTCTCTACTTCCACTGAAAAAATGAGAGCACTTTCGAGAAAGAAAGGAAAAATATAGGTGTTGTGAGATGCAGAAGGGAACGGAGCTTTTTCTAAGACAGCTAACGTATTGTGGAAGTGCTTTGCAATGGACCAGCCAGCCCAGACCCTTGTGGCACGGTGCAAACATTAATACAATACAGCAAACAACAGATACCTCATAAAATAAATATAGCTGCATCAAATCCTGAAGCAACAACCGCAGAGTTACTGCAAGGGCTTGGCACCAAGCCTGCGGAAGGTCCTTATACTACACAGGATGACAAGAAGGCAACTGCAAGCCTGCAGAGTTCATAGCTATTGGGCTGTGCATCATGGGACAGACTTTCTTGTGTCTACTAATTATTATGTATGCTGCAAGCAGAGGTGTCCACAGGAATTTTTCCAGAGTAGCAGGGGGCAAAGTAAAACACAGAAATGGAAGCAGGCTAGTTTCTAAGGTCACTTCCACATCATACATAGCTTCAAAGAATCCTAAAGTGCTGGCAATTGTAGCTATATAAATGGTAAACTAGACAGTGTCTTAAAAAGCAGAGCCAACAAAGGTCCGTATAGTTAAAGCCATGGTTTTTCCAGTAGTGTTGTATGGAAGTGAGAGCTGGACCATAAAGAAGGCTGATCGCCGAAGAACTGATGCTTTTGAATTATGGTGCTGGAGAAGACTCTTGAGAGTCCCATGGACTGCAAGAAGATCAAACCTCTCCATTCTTAAGGAAATCAGCCCTGAGTGCTCACTGGAAGGACAGATTGCGAAGCTGGGGCTCCAGTACTTTGGCCACCTCATGAGAATAGAAGACTCCCTGGAAAAGACCCTGATGTTGGGAAAGATGGAGGGCACAAAGATGGCTGGATAGTGTTCTTGAAGCTACCAGAATGAGTTTGACCAAACTGCAGGAGGCATTGGAAGACAGGAGTGCCTGGTGTGCTCTGGTCCAGGGGGTCACGAAGAGTCAGACATGACTAAACAACTAAACAACAACAACAACAAATGATAAACTACAGTTAACAGTGCTTTAAATGTGTAGGTGCAACATCACATGCAAACAAGGAGAAGAAAGTGCCTCTACATTTTGCTTTGTGTCTCAGATTCTACAAATGCTAGAAACTTGTTGTTTTAAAAAATAAAAGTTGAGAATCTGTAGATTATGCTTGATCTAGCAAGGAATTTGCCACCCCTTGCCACTCCACCCCCACCCCTATGGCTGTAAGAAACATGTGTTTATTCAGGCATGAGTAGAAATCATTGACTTCCCTATAAATATCTGTTGGCAATTGCAGAGGTGTCGGTGCAATCCCAAGCTGTCACTCAGGTTGCAATATTTTTAGTAAACAGTGATAATATTACCTAAGGGTGATTTGTTCCTTCTAAGCACAGCCACTTGCATGAAAATACAGGATTGTGCAACGGCCTGTCCTTCCTCCTTTCGGTATTTTTAGCCCAGAGGAATGGCAGTTTTTTTGCCCAAAGATGACTCCTAGCAGGTAAGGCTGCAGCTTGTCACATTGAGCATATTGATCAGCAGGGACAAGCGATCTCCTGCCTGCTGTTTTGTCTATCACTCTCGGGAGCCAATTTGCATTGGGAAAATGTCACCAGAAACTGCCCGAAAGGCAAGGGCTCACATAATTGGAAGTCGGTGAGAGTAGCCAGTGGCTGTCGTAGGAGGAACTCTTGGGACACGCTCACATTACAGCTGCACCTAGAGGTGCAAGGGCTGTTCCTAAACAAGGCAGGTAACTCTTTCCCCCAAGGCACACCTGTCCCAATATCAGGATGCTAGTCCAACAAATGCATGGCAGCTGCTTTTTATGTGTCACTCCCTCTCATCTGGTCAGTCAAGGAAGTGAGCAAGGCACCTGTCTATTACAGATTGGATACATCTGCTACATGAACAAGCAGAAGGAACACATACCCTTAGACAACTCAGCCTAGGAAAGGCTATTTGGAAATGGAAGCCATTTTCTGTGCTTGGGTTCAAGAAAGATCCATCAGCCACGCCTGCATACAGAGTGGTCCGTGCTCAATCAGCAAAACTGCATGCACATCCCCTAATGTCTTCCCCCTCCCCCTTTTAATTTAACAAATATAATAATTGGTGATGGTGGTGAAACAGATAGGCACCCTGACATTTCTCTATGGGAAAAATCTGATGTATTTATGCCTTTTGAAAAATAGCAGCCGTGGTTTACAAGGGTGCAAGCTGTGCGAGAAATTGTTCACTCTCTAACAACAGGTGTAAGAATTCACCCAGCCAAATCGGCTGTAGGTATTTACATTGAATAAAGGGTATATCTGCATAGTAAAGGTAAAGGGACCCCTGACCTTTAGGTCCAGTCATGACCAACTCTGGGGTTGTGGCGCTCATCTCGCTTTATTGGCCAAGGGAGCTGGCGTACAGATTCCGGGTCATGTGGCCAGCATGACCAAGCCGCTTCTGGCGAACCAGAGCAGCACACAGAAATGCCTTTTACCTTCCTGCCAGAGCAGTACCTATTTATCTACTTGCACTTTGACGTGCTTTCAAACTGCTAGGTTGGCAGGAGCACGGACCGAGCAACGGGAGCTCACCCCGTCATGGGGATTCGAACCGCCGACCTTCTGATCGGCAAGCCCTAGGCTCTGTGGTTTAACCCACAGTGCCACCCGCGTCCCTCTGCATACCACACAATAAATTTATGTTTAAATATATATTTAAATAAATATGTATTTAAATATTTAAATAAATATATCTGCATACCAGACAATAAATTTATGGGATTTGTGTGTTTTTTTAAAAAAATGTGGTGATGAGCACTTACTTGGGTGACTTTTAAAAAAGGAGCAGGCAGACTCTCGAAGGGCAATGTTTGTCTACCATGTGTATGCTGCCTTAGGTTCCACGACAGAAGATAGGCAGGTTATAAAAGTTAATCCTGATGGTGCTACTGAGGCATCAAAGTCCATGGAAACTATAATTCCTATGGATTATTTTGCCTGAGAAGCCGCTGTGGCAGCAGCAAAGGAAGGCACAATGGAGCCCCCAAAGTGAGGCCATGGTCTGCTAAATTTGGATTGAAAGTGAAAAGGGGCATTTGATGGGATGGATAGAAGAAGACAGTCCCACTTTGACTTGGTTTCAACATTTGGGTGACTGTGCCCAATTAGGAATGGGTTCAGAGGGGGGGGGCACTTTGAAATTTGGTGCCATCACTTCATTATGAAGAATGATTCCTCTAAACAGAAAGCATTACATTTGCACTGAATTGTGCTAAAACTCAAAACGATGAAATTAGAGAGTGGAATTCAACATCACACTAATATTATCATTCTGTCTGTGCATGCATTTCTGCTTCCTGGGTAGAATGATCATCCCTCTCTACCCCCCACTGGCTGTTCTGAGGGTTCCTAGAGCCAATTTTTTTGGGAGGTACAAGGGGAGTATGGGGAAGAAGAGAGGGGGAGCCCCATAGCACTAATCAGACTAATGCAACTATTTAGTTGAATCCAGCCCCATGGAATTACTATTTTTTGACATTTTAGCAGTACTCCATAAAATGTAACCCAAGTCTATTTATTTCTTACATTTTGTTTATTTATTTGTTGCATTTATATCCCCCCCCTCTTTTCTCCAAGGCGTTCAGTGTGGTCTACATTGTTCTCCCCCCTCCCCATTTCATAGAATCATAGAGTTGGAAGAGACCACAAGGGCCATCGAGTCCAACCCCCTGCCAAGCAGGAAACACCATCAGAGCACTCCTGACATATGGTTGTCAAGCCTCTGCTTAAAGACCTCCAAAGTAGGAGACTCCACCACACTCCTTGGCAGCAAATTCCACTGTCAAACAGCTCTTACTGTCAGGAAGTTCTTCCTAATGTTTAGGTGGAATCTTCTTTCTTGTAGTTTGGATCCATTGCTCCGTGTCCGCTTCTCTGGGGCAGCAGAAAACAACCTTTCTCCCTCCTCTATGTGACATCCTTTTATATATTTGAACATGGCTATCATATCACCCCTTAACCTCCTCTTCTCCAGGCTAAACATGCCCAGCTCCCTTAGTCATTCCTCATAAGGCATTGTTTCCAGGCCTTTGACCATTTTGGTTGCCCTCCTCTGGACACGTTCCAGTTTGTCAGTGTCCTTCTTGAACTGTGGTGCCCAGAACTGGACACAGTACTCCAGGTGAGGTCTGACCAGAGCAGAATACAGTGGCACTATTACTTCCCTTGATCTAGATGCTATACTCCTATTGATGCAGCCCAGAATTGCATTGGCTTTTTTAGCTGCCGCGTCACACTGTTGGCTCATGTCAAGTTTGTGGTCAACCAAGACTCCTAGATCCTTTTCACATGTACTGCTCTCAAGCCAGGTGTCACCCATCTTGTATTTGTGCCTCTCATTTTTTTTGCCCAAGTGCAATACTTTACATTTCTCCCTGTTAAAATTCATCTTGTTTGTTTTTGCCCAGATCTCTAATCTGTCAAGGTCGTTTTGAAGTGTGATCCTGTCCTCTGGGGTGTTAGCCACCCCTCCCAGTTTGGTGTCATCTGCAAATTTGATCAGGATGCCCTTGAGTCCATCATCCAAGTCATTGATAAAGATGTTGAATAAGACCAGGCCCAAGACAGAACCCTGTTGTGTTTAATCCACACAACAACCTTGAGAGGCTGGTTAGGCTAAAAAGCAGTAAGAAGATCACTCAGTGAGCTTCATGGCTGAGTGGAGATTTCGTTCCTGGTCTCCCAGGTCCTAATCCAAGGGTCTAACCACAGCGGCAATTTTAAAATGTATGCTTTTGGTGTTAAATTTCCCAATAGGCATTTCAGTGGCTCATCTCTCTCTCTCTCTCTCTCTCTCTCTCTCTCTCTCTCTCTCTCTCTCTCTCTGACTAAATACAAACCCTACTTTCAATTTGCACCTCTCATATCAGGCTACACGACTCCGCCACAAGAAAAAAACAAACCCAAGACTGTCATCGCTGATAGTTCTGGCTCTGATTCTCTGTTAATTTATATCCAAAATGGGATGTAACCACTACAGACATTAAGAGTCATTTTCTTTCCTGAACAAAATGA
This sequence comes from Podarcis vaucheri, assembly GCF_965113315.1. Taxonomy (NCBI): domain Eukaryota; kingdom Metazoa; phylum Chordata; class Lepidosauria; order Squamata; family Lacertidae; genus Podarcis; species Podarcis vaucheri. Next base: position 94,445,245 of record NC_138764.1, on the reverse strand, counting down.
TTGTCTCTAGAGGGAACATTCTACATCTTTTGCTGTGGAGTTATTTGGGATGCTAAGCAGGCTGGTCTTAGGTGGCCTCCAGTTGCAATATCTCATTTCTTTATTTGGGAGATGACACCATAGCTTAGCAATAGAGCACCTGCTTTGAATGCAGAAAGTCTCTGGCATTCCTAATAAAGAGAATCAAGCTGCTGCTGTGAGTGATCCTGGGACACTACTAGAGCAACTCTTGGATTGGGGTGTGGCGATCACACAGGGTCCCCGGACGTTTCACCGTCTATTGATCCCTGTGCCACCACTTTATTTCTCGCTGCCACCACCCAGGCCCTACCTGGTACAATACTGAGTCCAGTCGTGTTTAAATTGGAACATAAACTACTGTTTATTTATTACAACACCAATTACAATCATGGAATGCCTATCCAGACCTATAACTTCCGCTACCTGCTCTCACTAAACCACCTCTCACTTATTTACTTGTCTTCCTAGCTCCTAACTGTTCCTGACTCAGCTTATTTCGCCACACTACCTCAACCTACCCACACTCTATCCCAATTCACTCCCACTCCAACCAACCACAGAACTCCCAATGAACTCCTCCCAGAGCTGGTTTTATAGTCCCTCTAACTCCACCCCCCTGGGTTCTGATTGGGTAACTTGTTTAACTATTTCACCTCCAGCACTCTCATATGTTAACGTCACATGGGGCAACTGGCTAAAATGTTTTACAATGTTTTAAACGGTTCCAATTTTGGTTCCTCTGTTTTGTATTTGCCAGGTTGGTTTTGGTTAAATGTTGAGTTGGGGATGGCGGTTATTTTAATTTGGCAATAACTGTAAACTGTTTGTTATTCTTGTTATTCTTGTAATACACTTGATCTTAGCCAAAAGGCCGAGAAGCGATGTTTTGTTGTGTTTTTATATATGATGTAAGCCGCCCAGAGTGGCTGGGGAAACTCAGCCAGTGTCAGAATGCTGTCAGCGGCTCCCGGCTGGTTGCCCAGGAAAGTATAAAGGCAAGAGAAAGTTTCTTACAGTCCTTTTTTATTTCAAACTTTACAGAGAGAGGCTATAGAACCCAGCCTCTTGGATAATGGTGCTGTCCTGAGTGAATCTCCACCCCCGGTCTCTCCCACTTCCTCAATCATCATCACCATCACCTCCTCTATGGATGCTGGTAAATGCCGTCTTCTGTCTTCAAGCTCTTTGCTCTCCTACTTTTAAGGCTTGCCAGGTTCTGGGAGATGGTGGGTCTGGAATGCTTTCTAGTAACAACGTGTCAGCCAGCTGTTGCTCTGGCTCTCCCATGATTTCCCAGCTTTTCTCCTCATCTGCCTCTGAGCTGTGACCACCCTCAACCCCCTGCTGTAAATCTATGCTGTCTTCCTCTTCCTCCTCCCTGGAAGGGTCAGGATGGGGAGGCGGTCTCCACCATTCCTCCTCTGCCAAGTCCCTGACAGCCAGGTGGGCAGGATGTAAATTACTTACTTACTTATTTAATGCAATGGTGATAGGATGAGATCTCTGCCTTAGCTCTGAGGAGCCACCTATAAACTGTAAGCAGACAACTAGTAAAAGACAACCTCCTATACAGTGGTACCTCGGGTTAAGTACTTAATTCGTTCCAGAGGTCCATTCTTAACTTGAAACTGTTCTTAACCTGAAGCACCACTTTAGCTAATGGGGCCTCCGGCTGCTGCTGCGCCGCCGGAGCACGATTTCTGTTCTTATCCTGAAGCAACGTTCTTAACCTGAGATACTATTTCTGGGTTAGCGGAGTCTGTAACCTGAAGTGTATGTAACCTGAAGCGTCTGTAACCCGAGGTACCACTGTATTCCTATTTGGATATCTCCAACTAGAGCACAACAGCTCTATAGCTACGCTCTGAAAACATTCATCTGAGGACAGGATTTACACCTGTTCTATATAATACAGGTGTGCCCCGTTTTTGAGTGCAAAATGTTATGTTCTGTATTGATACAGTTTGCCCTGTATTTCAGGTCTTCTTTCTCTTTCTCTTTCTCTCTTTCCCGTCAAGTTAGGGATTCTCTTCAAATGCATGTGTTTGAAAGGGTGTGTGAGAGGTTATGTATTTAATCTCTGGGTAGCGAAGCACAGACAGATTTACAAATGCATGTGTATGTATGTGTGCGCATACATGCATGTGTGACAAATTCCAGAGGGGCCATCCTGTTAGGTTGCAATAGATTGTAATGGATTGCTCTGTAGTCCCTTCAGCACCAGATTTGGGGGCGGGGGGGAATCGCGTGTGCACCTATCCTGCCCTGCCCTGTATTTTGCCCAAACAAAGGTGGGAACCCTAGTTAAAGGCCAGATCCAAGATCAGGTCAGCTAATTAATCATGCTTAGACCCATGAATTCTAAGCTTTGGACGAGCGGAAAAATGGCTGCACCCTTCGTCTGAATCCAGTCCTATGCTGATAAATGCAGAATTAAAGCCTGTCACCTAATAAAATAGTTGTTGTGCCTGTCAGCCTGGTTTTTAAAAACAAAGAGATTAGTTCAGGGAAGTGAATAAATCCAGGGGTGTTTTTTTTTTAGCACCCAGTCCAGAAAAGTCTTCATTGAGTCATTGTTGATCTCAGATCATTATTTATTCATTTCCACTTACTGGAGCTGTACAAGTTAATTAGAGGAACTTGCTACATATGTTTGGCAAACGATGATCCGTGATTTGCTTCAGGCCCAGAGGCTCATTTGCGCACGCAACAGTCACATCGATGTCAACGGAGGGTGCCGTTTTCCTTGTAGATCCTGTTCGTGTGTAGGGAGATGTCCCTTAAATAAGGGAGCTTCTGTAACGATGTGGAAATATATATATATGGCTACCACCTTATTTTTCAGGGGGGAGAAGAAAGCCTGTGCCTTTCATCAATGTGTAGCAGGCAGAAATCAAGAGGGGAAGATGTCTCATCCCTTCATCTCTGTGTCACAAAAAGCTTCACCTGCAGATTTTTATCTTCTCCTCCTCAAAGCAGAGGTGGGTAGCCAGTTTAAGCCCAAAGGCAGCCACACCCCAAGAAACAGCTTCGACTGGCCGGCTAAGCCAGGTGAGAATAGCCAATGGGTCTTAAAGCCTTGATGAGTTGGAGACTTCCCCTGCATGCAAAGGCACAAAACAAGACCACAACCCCCCCCCCTGACATTCGTTAAATTTCATCTAGATACTTTGGAGATTCATCAAAATATGCAATGGATGCGGTTGGTCCCAGTGTGAGCTGAATTTTCAAGGAAACTGGACTGCTTCATCAGAGCCCCATCTGGTCTACAAGCAGCAGTCTTTACAATGCAAGCAGTAAAGAGAAAGAATTGCATTCTGACTGTAATAGTTTTATATATTCTGTGAACTGCATGCAGGGTAAGAATGGTTACCACCACCGTTGCTCGCAGCAGTCTGGTCTTCCAGGAATATTGTTATAGTTCTAGAACATTGTGTTTCCTGATGCCAAATGAAACCTTCAAGGAATAACAGCTCTCTGCTCTTACGGCTGAGAAGCATCTTCTCACCAGGTCCCTCTACCCAATTACTATAAAAACTTGCCAGAGAGACAGAGAGCCCTTGTTTACCATTGAGATAAAACTTGTAACTGGGTCAGCAGCTGCCCCAGTGGTTCTTTCTTTTGCCATACGCTTCATGAAACACCCTCCGTCTTATTCTACATGTCCAATTCTCTCAAACGATTCCTAGCCACAACATATCACCAGCCAAATACCCATCTTTATCGTTTCCAGGCAAGTGCTGTGTTGCCTTCCCCCCTCTCCATTTCCATTCAGAACATCAGACATGAAAAGACATTGGATTTAAGGCCACAACCCTGAAAACATTTATTAGAGAGCTTGGCACTGCATGGAACTCAGCAAGACAAGCTTTTGATTGTGTGCTCAGTTGAAATCCTATGCAATCTCAGTGTTACTTCCTGATAAACATACAGGATTGGACAACATATCACATAGTACAGCTGTACCTTGGATCCCAAATGCCTTGGTACTTGAACGCTTTGGCTCCCGAACACCACAAACCTAGAAGTGAGAGTGCCGGTTTGCGAACATTCTTTGGAACCCGAGCGTCCAATGCGACTTCTGCAGCTTTTGATTGGCTGCAGGAGCTTTCTGTAGCCAATTGGAAGCTGCGTCTTGGTTTCCGAACGTTTTGGAAGTCGAACCGACTTCCGGAATGGATTCCTTTCAACTTCCAACCACTGTATTAACAGTTGTCTTGTTTTCTTTTAATAAAGCTGGGTAAGTTAAATAGCCTTCCCCAACCCGCTGCCCTCAAAATACAGATAAAAGACAAAAACAGAAAGTCTGTGAGAGTCTAGACACCACAGCTGAGAACCACTTAATGCATCGTGTCTTATGAAAAATACTTGAGCAAGTTCAAAAGTACATGAAGTAGAAAATGCAGGTGTATAATTTGTTCTAGGAATCTGAGTTTTCATCTCAACCTTAAGCAATAATGGGACATCTCTGGCTCGGGTTGTACAAATTGTCCCACGAAAACAACACTTAGCCGAATAATCCGTCCATTCTTAGCCATGCTCTAAATCTAATCAAACAGACTTGTCTCTCCCTTCACCCCTTCTTCTCTCACCATCTCTCTTCATGGAAAAGACACTTTTCATTCCCCCGGGGGCTTGGTTAGCTGACAGATGAAGGGGTCCCTTGCAGGATAGTGTTCAGCCAGAATTCTAAGAAGCTCTTATGGTAAATAATCATCATTACCCATGTCTCCTTTTTTTAACCTCTTGTCACAAAAGGCTCAATTCCTTTAATGCCCTTTAATGCCATTGAGGGTTCATTATCTACACTCAGGGAGGATAATGAAGGGTTTACACAGAATGCCAGGAGCCTTCCAAGAGCAGAACAAGGCTTGTCTCGAAGACAATGGAGTATTACCAAAATGTGCAATGGCCTTGGGCATCAGGGACAGACAAATTAATTTGAGAGGCAGCCTAAAGAGAGGAGAAATATGGGTGAAACAGAGAACATTTCCATTTCAGAGATGGCTGGGAGGAGGGGGGAAACTATTGCTATGGCAACAGTGGCCTGGCTTGGTTTATAAGAAAGCAGACAAGGTACCAACTGGGAAACACAACACATATCCCGCAATGGGATGACATTGGCTTTGCCCATGCTTTGCTGGATCGAACCATTTCATATCTCTGGCTAATCCATCTGAGCAGCAGATATGCTTTCCAGTGAAGCTACATTTTGGGAGCCTAGGGACGGGGGTGGCGCTGTGGTCTAAACCAAAGCACCTAGGGCTTGCCGATTGGAAGGTCAGAGGTTCAAATCCCAGCAATGGGGTGAGCTCCCGTTGTTCGGTCCCAGCTCCTGCCAACCTAGCACTTTGAAAGCACATCAAAGTTCAAGTAGATAAATAGATACCACTGCAGCGGGAAGGTGCTACTCTGGTTCAACAGAAGTGGCTTAGTCATGCTGGCCACATGACCCAGAAGCTGTATGCCAGCTCCCTCGGCCAATAAAGCGAGATGAGCGCCGCAACCCCAGAGTCGCCTGCGACTGGACTTAACGGTCCTTTACCTTACATGTTGGAAGATTCAGGGCAGACAAGAGAAAGTATTTATTTACACAGCACATAGTTAAACAGTGGAACTTGTTCCCGCAAGAGGCAGTGATGGCCACCAACTTGGTTGGATTTAAAAGAGGATCAGATAAATTCATGGCTACTCCACTCTGGATTTGTGTAGGGTTTACTCCTTAGCCTAGGGGTCAGCAACCTTTTTCAGCCAGGTCTACCATCCCTCAGAACATGTGGTGGGTCAGACTGTATTTTTTTTTTTTTGGAGGGGGGGGGAATGAACAAATTCCTATGCCCCACAAATAACCCAGAGATGCATTTTAAATTAAAGCACACATTCTACTCATGTAAAAACACGCTGATTCCTGGACCATCCATAGGCCGGATTTAGAAAGCGATTGGGCCAGATCTGGCCCCTGGGCCTTAGGTTTCCTACCCCTGCCTTGGCCTTTTCTTTTCCTGAAGATATCCCGCAAGGCAGAGGAGGTTTAAGATCAGAGTTCTCCTAGATGGGTTACCTTCCCAGATTGATGAGCCCCATCAGCCTCTAACCTCCCTCTACAGCATGTGCAGAAACCGCCTTCTTGCCCATTGGACCAAGCCCCCCTTATTTGTCTCTATGACAACAGGGCAACCTCTTTCTAATGTAAACGACAGAACTTAACTGGCTAGCTAAGGACCTAATTTGGCTGGTTCAGCAGATTTCCTCTCCTAGAGTCTAGGATCATAGGTTTGGAAAGGACCCACAGGTATCACCCAGACTGACTCCCCAAACCTAGAACAATACTGTACTTTAAGCCGATCAGTAAAAACAAACCTAACTTTGCTGGACTAATAAAGTCTGGTTTAAGATTTGGTGCATTCCAGAATTTGGTAATGTGTATGAGTACGGGACGTGGGTGGCGCTGTGGGTAAAACCTCAGTGCCTAGGACTTGCTGATCGTATGATCGGCGGTTCAAATCCCCGCGGCGGGGTGAGCTCCCGTCCTTCGGTCCCAGCTCCTGCCCACCTAGCAGTTCGAAAGCACTCTTAAGTGCAAGTAGATAAATAGGTACCGCTTTATAGCAGGAAGGTAAACGGCGTTTCTATGTGCTGCACTGGTGCTGGCTCGTCAGCTGCAGCTTCGCCATGCTGGCCACGTGACCCGGAAGTGTCTTCGGACGGCGCCGGCTCATGGCCTCTAGAGCGAGATGAGCACGCAAACCTAGAGTCGGACACGACTGGCCCATACGGGCAGGGGTACCTTTACCTTTACCTTTATGAGATCATTTAACCTCATGCATTTGAAAGTGGGCTCCCAGACACCCCTGCAATACTGATACATCGATGCCAGAACCCCATTTAGCCATCTGTCTCTGTGCCATGGTGTCCGTTGCACGTGGCCCTTACATACATGTGACAAAGAAGAGGTGTTTGCTAGCGAATTTCTCCTGGAAAAATAACATGGCGTCATAAGGGTGGCAACCGTGAGAAAACATTTCCTATGACTAAGTTAAACACCGGCACATCCTTCCCTCTCGGTTTACTCAGCGGGGAGGCTGGATTTCAGAGCCTCTTTCTGGCATGGGAAATGCAGTCTCTTGGGAACGTGGGGTGTGTTGTTTGTTTGCAAAAGCCAGTCTCAGGTCTCTCTGGGCTTTACAGACTTCATACTGCAAACCACCCAGTGATCCTAGGATGAAGGGTGGTACAGGAATTTAACAATTAGAAATAATAGATAAAATTAAATACAGACAAGGACTTCCCCCACTTGGGAAAGATGGTTTCTCTAGAGCAGGTGGCTACCTTTTGTTCTGTCAACGTTTCTCCCTGCTATGATATGCGTATTGATTAAGAGGGCTTTAAATAGCCCGGCTCTATTTTGGATGGATGAGTAAAGGGAGGCAGGCTTTCGGCAACATGTGCTCTTCAGTTCCGCCGGTGTGGGGTAATCTCAGCACCTTCTGTTTCACAAAATGAACGGAACCTGCTGAGTCCTGAAAGTCAATGGGAATCTGTGTCTCATTGGGCATATTGTGTTATTAGAGAACGTGCCATGCTCATCCACAGACACTCCCTACCGGATTTATTCTCACCCACCTCACTGGCTGGCCTGCCAGATACTTCCCACCTTCTCACCATCCCGCCTACATTTTCGGGACATAGAGACATACGGCTTTGGGTTTCTGGGAAGGCAGTAGTAGCTGGTAAATCATGTTGGCCAGTCTTCCTGGGTCTAAACACTTTCACATGACAGGTGTGCAGACTTTTCACTAACTTTAAACAGGATTCCAACCACTGTGTCAGGGAGCTGACAAGGAGAACAGGTTGTTCACAGATCAGAGAAAGACAGTGAAACACTGGGTAGCTTACAGTTAGGTGTGTGTTTTTTACTAAGGAAGCAGAACAGAGAACGCACCGACACTGGCAGCGGAAGAGGGGGCGGGGGGAGCACTTCGCCCCCGGCACCATGATCCCGGTGGGGTGCCATAGCAGCTGCCCCCCACCCCGCACTGGGCACCACGCCCCCGCAGGCGGCACGTCACGTCCCCAAGATGCACGCCCCCAGGATGTGCGCCAGCCATGCCCCCGCCTCCTCTCCATTCCTGGTGCCGGAGCATGAAGCTCTGCCACTGGGCACAGAGACTTCTAAGGGTCTAGATGAAGCAGCTGCCTGGACTGGCTTATAACTCCCCCTCCACTCCCTAGCCCTCCATGTCAGGCCCCTCTCTCTGTCCCCAAGGAGCCTCTCTGTTTCTGCCTGGCTCTCTGCTCTGTGATATGCAACAGATTCCTTCTTCTGTTTAATTATTGTATTTTAATATTCTGTTGGAAGCCGCCCAGAGTGGCTGGGGAAATCCAGCCAGATGGGCGGGGCATAAATAATTTATTATTATTATTATTATTATTATTATTATTATTATTAGAGGGGGAGGGACTTGCAGGCTATCAGCAGAGAAGCTATCAGGGTGGCTCTGTGGTGGAGCTGCCTGTTTCCTGTTTCTGCCCTGTGCTGGGGCACCTGCCTGTTTCCTCCCCTTCATCATCCTCCAGACTCCTAGCCTCTGGTACTTCCCAGCCCTTCCCCTCCTCAGAAGTGTCTCCAGTTTCCCACCAACAGGATCCAAGCAGCGGTGGAGGAAGCAGGTCAAGCACCTGGGGCGGCGTGCCCAGGGACAGGGCGAGCTGCCCATAGGGGCGGGGCGCACCGTGGGGCCTCCGGAGTCTGCCTGCCTCCTCTCACTCAGCCACCCTACAGCTGGGGGGAGGCAGCGGGTGGACCGTTTGGGCAGCACGGAGCCTGCACGCGCCCAAGCCACCGTATCTCTCCAACAGTGAGCGCCACAACATTGCTAGAGTAGACATGAAGGTTGTCTCAGTCCTCCAGCCAGAACTTCCTGCTTTCCAGGACTGAGACAAAACTTGAGATGTGTAACTTGAGATGGGCATGGCCTCTCCTGAAGTAAGAAAGAACCAGAGCCACAGGCTGGCAACCATCTTGTCTCTATCAATGCCATCTTAACACCAGCACTACTAAGATGCACCCTTGGCTCCAGGCCAAGAGAAGAAAAGGGGGGACTTTCTCCCATAAAGAGATAGTCACCACATTTAAACTATGTTATAACCTTTTAAGTCTGCCTTCTGGGAAGCTTTGTGTGAACAGATGATTACTTGTGAGTAAACGTTTTTATACTGTGTAGCGTCTTATTTTAGGAGGGATTAAATGGGGAAAATACCAGGAAATATTCACAGAGACTCTAACGAGTCTGAGCAAGCTATCTGCTGTGCGTGTGTTTAAAAAAGGGGAATGTTAACTCTGCTGATTTTGTTGAACTTGTAAAGACAAGTTGGGATAGGATATCTTAGACTATATATCCTTCCCCCGCATCCCTAAGCATTCCCCCAGTGTCCACCACTCCTCTTCATCCAGCCAGTACCTGCCACACTGCAGCAAAATGGTGGCAGCATGGCACCGTCCTAGGTGACTTTGATGGGTAGTCCACCCTGTTTAAAGACCTCTGTTGAACATAGGAAGCTGCCTTAGACGAATCAGACTCTTGGTCCCTCTAGCTCACTTCTGTCCAGAGATTCAGGCAGAAGTCTTTCTAGGGAGATCCTGGGGACTGAACGTAGGCATGGGGCTGTGTCACAGATGTTTGCCCCCTCCCGAATCACTTGCGCTTACTCTATACATCACGCAAAAATGAGGGCGTCTTCAAGAGTCATGCACAGAAGCGAGTCTTGAAATATAGACACACTTACCAGGTTTATTTTATTTAAGTGCCTTAGTCACGGAAGCATTAAAAAAATAATAATCTTGCTTCCACAAGGAGAGTCTCCACCCTGAAGCATGTTGCGTGTCTTAGAAGCAGTATCAGGAGCTCAGTTTTTTTACACAGGCAATCAAATATTTAAGAGATGATGATGTATCTTAAAAACTGACTTGCCTTATCGGTACTAAAGCTGAGCTGAAACTGCTAACTTCATTTTGTGTGTTTTTTTTGTGGGAAGTGAATCCCATTTTAAGATGATTTTTTGGCATGAGCATATTTTAGTCGATTCAATGCTATTGGACACCCAAGAGCAGAAAGACGCTGAGAAGGTCTCACATGTTGTGGCCCTAATTGCCCAGTCAGTGGTAAAATAGGGCTGGAATGTGGGATAAGCTAGGTTTTCTGCATAGAGCTGAAACTGAGGAATATAGGGGAGAATTCTATGAAGCGCCACGCTAAAGGCCAAGCAATGTGTAAAAGTCTAAGCACTAAGCAATGTGCTGGTTGTACTAGTGTAATGGCTTGCTAAAGAGAAGGTGCAGGAAGCCAGCAGGGTTCTTGTGGACGGTTTCACAACAAACTGCTGTAGCCCTGAATCTTCCTGTTGCACAGCTAGTTGCACTAGTTCAACCGTTTCGCTGAATTTTATATTGTACAACCATTAAGTTTGTGCAATAGCCCTTGCACTGGTGGCTACAGAATGCTGACTCTGGACCACTGGGTTTAAGCTGTTCTTAAGTATGATTTACATATGCTCCCTTAAGTCTGTCCCTCTCTTCAGGGCCTTCTTGTTACATTACAGTGGTGCCTCGCAAGACTAAAATAATCCGTTCCGCGAGTCTCTTCGTCTAGCGGTTTTTTCGTCTTGCGAAGCAACCCTATTAGCGGCTTAGCGGATTAGCACTATTAGCGGATTAGCGGCTATTAAAGGCTTAGCGGCTTAGCGGCTAAAAGGCTATTAGCAGCTTAGCGGCTTAGAAAAAGGGGGGAGCGAAAAAAAATCGGAACACTCACAAGACGTTTTCGTCCTGCGAAGCAAGCCCATAGGGAAATTCGTCTTGCGAAGCAGCTCAAAAATGGAAAACCCTTTCGTCTAGCAGGTTTTCTGTCTTGCGAGGCTTTCGTCTTGCGGGGCACCACCGTACACAGCAGGCAGGAACTGGTGCCCCCCCCCAGGTGATAATGGGCCTTCCCTTTTCTTTCTTGCATGGTTAGGAGTTTTTATTTCCCTATCAGACTTATTTCATCTTCCAGCAGCTGAGGGATCCTGAAGGCAAGTGCATGCGTAAAGCTAATACAGATTCTCGGCAAGATAGCTAATATCCCCTACATATTTGCAACATTCCAATAATCTCACACTGTGACTGCCATCTTGGCTCCCATTTTTCCCATGCACGATGTTAACCAAAGCAGCATGGCTTCTGAACATGCCATAGCACAGAATGCCTTATCAGCCATCTGTAGAAGTTCCCTCCTGGTTTCACAACTTACCTCACTGGCAGTTTTATAATCCTCCACCACAGTTTGTGAAATGGCAACTTTCTACCCACCTACGCTCAATTTTCACTTCCATGCGTTCCTACGTGGAGAGATTCTTCTCCTGCATTTTCTTCAAAAGTTGACTTGCTCTGGCAGGAGCAATTTGTGGTCCTGTGATAGCCATGAAATAACTAGGACAGGACATAGGGTTATGTAAAAATCAGGTGTGATTGTTGTTTTTAAAGGTGAGAAAAGGGGCAATACTGGTAAAATCCAGCCTGCCTTAAAGCATCCTGGATTATCGGTTCTAGAAAGCTACCGTATTTTTCGCTCTATAAGACGCACCTAGTTTTAGAGGAGGAGAACAAGAAAAAACAAATTCTTTCGCTGCGCAGCGATCCCTCTTGCTGTTCTGGCTTCAGCGAAAGCAACGCAAAGCCTCTTCAGGGCCGGGGGAGCGTTCCTCCTGTTGCCCTGAAGAGGCTTTGCATGGCTATCCTAGAAGTCAGAACAGCAAGAGGGATCGCTGCATCTTAAAGAGCGAAAAATACAGTAAATCAATCTTGTTTCAGCTTCCAAATTTAAGCTGCAAAGGATGGTATTCTTCTGATCTAACTAACGTCAGCAAAGAAGGTTAATAACTGAACAATATATCCCAGCCTAGCATCTAAATCCATTCCTACAAGAGGGGTGTGGGAGCATGTGTTGAAACTAGCCAAGTGCACAAAGGTAAACATTATCTTTGTTGCTCCAGCCACTTTGGCCTTTGGCCCTGCCCTCCAGGACATGTGGCCCTCAGAAGATTGCTCAGAAGGGAACATGGCCCCCAGGGTGAAAAGAAAGTCCCCCACCCTGCCTTCTGGGTTTGGGGATACATTTTCCCATGCCTGAAAAACTGCTTGCTAACCATCTGTGGAATGCCTTCATCTCCTTGCCCAGCAGCACATTCTCGGCCAAGAACTGCACTCAGAGCCGGCCCACAGATTAGGCAGGATGAAGCAGCTGCCTCAGGCTGTGGAAACACAAGAGGTGGTGCCCAACCACACCACTGCTTCTGCCACCAGCTCACTCGCTGGAGAGTGGGGCATTCTGCTGCTCTGCTTTGCCACTGGTCTCTCTCTACCCTTAGGGGTGGATGAATCCAGTAGCAAAGTTTGCTGGAATTCTTCCTGAAGGAGAAGCCCTTGTCGAATCTCCCTTCCTCCCACCCAACAGGGTGGCGAGGCTTTGCAAGGGCTGTCCCTTAAGGAAAAGCCCTTGTAGAGCCTTACCTCTGGACGGCAGAACAACTCATTTCCGCTTCCTACACCTGACAATGAGGCTTTGCAAGGGCTTTCCCTTGAGCTGTAGCCCTTGGAGAGCCTCATTCCCAATTATTGTAGGGGCAACAATGGGGCATTTCACCTCTGGCACCAAAATGCCTCTGGTTTGGAGAGCCTTTCTGTTCCCTTGGATCAAACGTATAAGATTGAGCAAAACTTTGGGGCAAAGGGAAATGATGACCTGAGCAATCAACCAGGAGAATCAGCCAGACAGACTAATAGATTGAAGACATGCCTTAAGAGAAGCAGTGATTCAAAAGAGGACAGTACTGTCAGAACAGGATGCCCATATCAGCTGGAATGCCCCATCAGAGCATATCAGACTTTCATTTTCCAGGTTCAGACATAACAAGGAATCAAGGAAAAGGTGAACTGGGGTGCTGCTGAATCCTTTTTAGATGCCCCAACTGTTTCTTGGTATGCAATGAGTTCAGGGGAAATTGAAATGGGTATGTGTGTGATCCAGGTTACTCATGTATTTCTACACATCAGCCATTAGCCATTGCAACCTGGATACAACAGTGCAAACATATATATGACCTAACAAATGAAATGACCAAATTAAATGAAAAGCTCCAACTCATAGCAATTTGAAGACAGAGTACAAATCTATGTAAACACAACCTTGCAGATAAAATCGCAAACTTTCTTTTTAAAAAAACAACATACGATGCAAAATGAAATTCTGGGTTACTGTGTAGGATTATTAATTTAGAGAAATAATTTAATTGAATAGGACTTTATCTAGAGATGGTGTGGGAGTGGTGAATGGGGGTAATTTTCTTGATACGCCTATTCAATCAGGGAAGAAGGACATGCCCTTATTGCTACATATATTTGTAGGGGAGAATAATCACGCTGGACCCAAAGTCATCTCCCAAAGTCAGTTCCATGAGACATTTGTACCTTGGTTCATAACCATAAAATTATGATCCAGGTGCAGAGAATGGATAGAGGGAATTTGGTCCTCCTCTTGCTTAGTACTAGAACCTGAGGTCACCAAATAAAATGGCAACATAGGAGCACAAGGCATGACCTTATATCTTCTACTGAGTCACAACCATTAACCCATCTAGTTCAGTATTGTCTACACTGACTGGCAGCAGCTCTCCAGGGTTTTGGGCAGGGGACACTCCCACCCCTACCCAGGATTTGAACCCAGGACCTTTTGCATGCAAAGCAGCTGCTCTACCACTGAGCCACAGCACTCTCCCCATGTTTGGGGCAGGTTCAGGGCAGACCAAAGAAAGCACACTTCACCCAACTCAAGTTCAATGCCAGAAGACGGGACTCTGGTCACTGTAGATCAGATCTACGTTTGTTTAAAAGTATTAGACATTCATGGAGAACAGGCCTGGATGCAGTGACTTACCAAGATAAGAAAACAGAAGCGCTACACAGAGGTTATTTATCTTATTAAAAATAAAAATAATAAAAAATTGTCCACTTCTCATCCAAACGACTCTCACATCTCTGAATTCTTGGTACTGCCAAGAATTGGTACAGTCTTGACTTGGTATACTCAAGAGAATGACTTCAAGATAGCTCAGACAGTAAAGCATGCGATTCTTAATCTCAGGGTCTGGGATCGAGCTCCACACTGTGCAAAAGATTCCTGCATTGCAGGGGGTTAGACTAGATGACCCTTGTGGTCCCTCCCAACTCTACAATTCTGTGATTCTATGATCATGCTGGAGCCTTGTTTTTGAACTTCCAGGGGCATCCAGTTGCATCTTGCGGAACGAGAAATACAACCTCTTCACATTCTTATAATGCTCAAGATTTGAAATGGGAGAATCCTCACATTGTCGCTACTCACATGCACATGTTGTTTTATCTTGCGAAGAAAAGGAGGGGGAAGGTGGAATTTGGGGGAACTCAGCTCACTGAGCTTCTCAACGGTCCTCCAGCCTAACTGCAAAACACTCTGAAAATTCTGCCCGAAAGACAAGCGAGAACTTACAGAAACAAATATGCAACAGATGGCTGAGCTATTGCTTATCAAGCCTATCCCTGTGATACTGTTCCAACATGGGCAAGCTTATCTTCTTTCATTGTAAAAGGACAGGATATCATCTTATGATAACACCATAAAACATATGTCAAGCAAACAGCCCTTTGGAAAGAAGAGTAATGAGCGCAATCTCTTATTATCAGTTAGTACTCGGGGTGGTTCAGACGGGGTGACGTTGCAGAGGGAATGAAAAGCACCTCAGAAACCCTGTTCCTCTCCATCTCATCTCGTAAACATCTCCCCCAACATGAAGGGACCCCAAGCGCTCAGCAGGGGAGACAGCTTGGCATCTTCCTGGTTGTGGAGATGAGAATAGTTTCGGATGATTTGGAGGGATAGGAAATGTTACTCATGATGCTTACTCTTCTGTCTGCTATGGGGCTGTGGCTCTAGTCTCCCCACCAGTGTGGTGTAGTGGTTAAGAGCGGTAGACTCATAATCTGGGGAACCGGGTTCGCGTCTCCGCTCCTCCACATGCAGCTGCTGGGTGACCTTGGGCTAGTCACACTTCTCTGAAGTCTCTCAGCCCCACTCACCTCACAGAGTGTTTGTTGTGGGGGAGGAAGGGAAAGGAGAATGTTAGCCGCTTTGAGACTCCTGAAGGGGAGTGAAAGGCGGGATATCAAATCCAAACTCCTCCTCCTCTTCTTCTTCTTCTTCTTCTTCTTCTTCTTCTTCTTCTTCTTCTTCTTCTCCCTGATTCCACATTCGGGGGGGACGGGGGGGACGGGGACGTGAATAAGCCAGGGAAAGGGAGTGATCTTTTCCCATAGGTCTGAAATTTATGTGATCCCTTGTTAACGATCCTGTGTAGCACTTTCAAGACTGACCACTTCAGGCTGCAATTAGGCATACTTCTCAGAGAGAAGGTAAAGGACCCCTGGATGGTTATGTCCAGTCAAAGGCAACTATGGGGTTGCAGCACTCGTCTCGCTTTCAGGTCAAGGGAGCTGGCGTTTGTCCACAGACAGCTTTCTGGGTCATGTGGCCACCATGACTAGACCGCTTCTGGCACAACGGAACACCATGACAGAAACCAGAGCACACGGAAACGCCATTTACCTTCCCACTGCAGCAGTACCTATTTATCTACTTGCACTGGTGTGCTTTTGAACAGCTAGGTTGGCAGGAGCTGGGACAGAGCGACGGGAGCACACCCCATTGCATGGATTCAAACTGCCAACCTTCTGATTGGCAAGCCCAAGAGGCTCAGTGGTTTAGACTACAGTGTCACCCGCGTCCTTTACCTTTCTAAGAGAGAAGTAGAACAGCAGGGTGGAAACAAAACTTTTCTCCCAGCAGAGGAGCAACGGTGACAACTGGGACCCCCTTCTGAACCACAGCAGAACATTTTTCAGTTTAGTTACAGTAGGTATTGTTTTGTGGGGCAGGATGGTGAATGCTTAGAGGATCCTCAGCCTTTACTAGCTCATTAGCATTTCTCAACAACTAAGAATTAAAGGTAAAGGAAACCGTAAAGGACCCCTGACAGTTAAGTCCAGTGGCGGACGACTCTGGGGTTACAGCGCTCATCTTGCTTTACAGGCCGAGGGAGCTGGCATTTGTCCTCAGACAGTTTTTCCCGGTTCATGTGGCCAGCATGACTAAGCCGCTTCTGGCACAATGGAACACCAACACCAGAGCAGCACACAGAAATGCTGTTTACCTTCCCGTCGGAGTGGTATCTATTTATCTACTGGCGCTTTGACATGCTTTCGACCTGCTAGGTTAGCAGGAGCAAGGCCTGAGCAATGGGAGCTCACCCTGTTGTGGGGATTCGAACCGCCGACTTTCTGTTCGACAAGCCCAAGAGGCTCAGTGGTTTAGACTACAGCGCCACCCGCGTCCCACTAACTATGAATTAAGTTGGGTTAAAACTAGCAGATATTTCTTTGAGAGACGATTCACACTTTCAATATTTAATAAACAGGAGTGAGGGCTGGATTTCTGCAATTAGTTTCTTACTGCTCTACGAGCCAATGCGTAGGAGGCCCTCAACATAGATTTCTTTCCCCCCAACAAGCCGTGGCTAAAATATTCATGTTTGCAAATTTATCCAAATTTAGCTTTGTGTTTTAATGAGCAGTTCAGAAAGTGATTCCCCGCTCCCTATGAATATTTTGTTTTCCCAGCATAGGAAGAGCTGCACAGCTGAGTCCTTTACACTTGGCTAACACAGGACTTCTCTAAACGTAGAACACAGTCCCATACATAGGAACATAGGAAGCTGCCTTAGACTGAGCCAGATCATTGGCCCATCTAGCTCTGACTGGCAGGAGCTCTCCAGGGTTGCAGACCGGCATCTCTCCCATCCCTACCCAGAGATTCCAGGTATTGGACCTGGGACCTTCTTCATGGAAAGCAGATACTCTAGCACTGAGCTGCAGCCCTTAAATCAGAGGCTGGCTGCTCTAGCACTTGAACACAGACACTGGAAGAGCAGCTGTGCGAAGGTGGAACTAAGCCTAATGTGCTGGATATTTTATGAGCAGGGGAGCCAAAAATATGATTGTCTCCCTGTCTGCACCCTCTCCATTCCCCATGCATAACAGCCTAAAGTAGCGCAGATCAGGAAGGACTTTTCTTTTCTGATTTTCCTGAGTGTCTAAATCAAGGTAGCCATGCATTCTACTTTACAGAAGTCAGCCCTCTGTTTGAAGTGATGTCCTGCCCAAATCTGCTAGCTAGAGCATGGTGTTGACAACACCAAGGTCGCAGGTTCGGTCCCCGTATGGGACAGTTGCCTATTCCTGCATTGTAGGGGGTTGGATTAGATGAACCTCAGGGTCCCTTCCAACTTTGCAGTGTTATGATTCTGCAATAATATGACATAAGCAGAGCAGGAAGGGTCTTGAAGTTGCCTGTTCAGAATCACTACTTAGACAGCAAACAGAGCAGGCACACAACACGGGTCACCTGGTGACACTCTTCCCCATGATGCTGAGATGTAGAGGACTTCTATTTCATTTATAGCTGTTATATCTAAATTTCACCCAAGCAGATATATTGTCATAAACAAATTAATGAGATAATTACTTCCCCCACCCCCACAGAGAATCTACATATGAAGAGCCCAACATCAAGGCAGAGAGAGAGAAAAGCAACATAGATCAGATTGCACTCAGAATAATAAGAATGAACTCAGCACATGTTCATTCTAAGAACTATGAAAGAACTAAGCAGAATAATATTTTAAAAGGTGAAGCAAAGATGGAAAAGAAAGTTTGTGTAAGTGCTCAATCTCCCTTATTCTAATAAAAGAACATTAGAACAGGGATAGCCAATATAGTGCCTGCAGGATGCTGTTGGGCATGACTGCGGGTTATGTTGGCTGTGGTTGATGGGAGCTGGAGACAAACAGCATGTGGAGGACATCATGTTGTCTACCCTGCCCTAGATCTAATGGCAAGTAGGTCAATTCTTGTTGGTCTCAGAACATTTCTCTTTTATCTCCTTCGCCATAAGCCCTACTGCCCATTTTTCTTATAATAATAATAATAATAATAATAATAATAATTTTATCATTTATACCCCACCTATCTGGCTGGGTTTCTCCAGCCACTCTGGGTGGCTTACAGCACATATAAAAAAATTGTAAAACCTCAGACATTCACAATCTCCCGATACCCTGTCGAGGGAGATGAATAGACCAGAGGTGAGGAGAGTTTGCAGCAGTGGAGACTTTGGGCTTAAGACCTGGTTGCTCCTCCACTGCTACTGGTAAACCATAGGAAAGGAAATTCCCAGTATCTCAGAGCTCAACAGATTGATCCGGGAATTATATCTCAAATGCTTTCCTAGATGCAGCAGAGGAGGAGACCATACCCTCAAAGTGTGTACTTTTTCTTCTTCTTTTTTTGTAAATTTACCAAAGACTAGAATGGGTTTTCTCAGGTCAGCAGAGGCTGTGTGTTCTGTGTCCCATTGGTGTGGCGGTAGTGGCACTTGCCCTTCTTCTGATAGGAAATGCTCTGTGGGTGGGAGGACATATAAAGGGGGGGGGGCAAGGAGGGTCAGTTGGGAGGGGGAGTGAGAAATGTCTCTATTTTCATCTTAGGAATGTTGGAGGGTATGGGAGGCAGGCATCAAGGCTGAGGCCTTTGCAACCAAGAAGAAGAAGAGGAGGAGGAGGAGGAGGAGGAGGAGGAGGAGGAGGAGGAGGAGGAGGAGGAGGAAGAGGAGTTTGGATTTGATATCCCGCTTTATCACTACTTGAAGGAGTCTCAAAGCGGCTAACATTCTCCTTTCCCTTCCTCCCCCACCACAAACACTTTGTGAGGTGAGTGGGGCTGAGAGACTTCAGAGAAGTGTGACTAGCCCAAGGTCACCCAGCAGCTGCATGTGGAGGAGCAGGGAAGCGAACCCGGTTCACCAGATTACGAGTCCACTGCTCTTAACCACTATACCATACTGGCTGGATTAGATGATCCTTGGGTCCCTTCCAACTCTACAATTCTATGATTCTATGATGTTTCCACAGCTGCCCCCTTCAACTAGTTCAAGAAATGGAGACCGTAGTAGGGCTTTGAGGGTCTTGTTCCCCATGACATTATTGGAATGCAATGACCTGCACTGTCAGAAGCAGTAGGCCTCTGAATCTTGAGGTCTTTCCACAGGCATCTGGCTGGCCCTAATGAGAACAGGATGGTGGATGAGATGGACCATTGCCTGACCAAGCAACGCTCTTCTAATATTCTTAAGTTCAATGGGACAGTAGCTCAAATGGGAGCAGAGTTGAAATGAGCTTATTGGAGTGAAGCCTAGATTAACTCTTCTGAACTAGGCCTATTCCAAACTGAGCTGTGGGGAGGGCTCACCCATCACTAATTCCCCTTAAGTCCATATTAGGCAAAGCTCCTGCTTATTTTTATTTTTATTTAAAAAAATCAGCACACTGAAGAAATTAGAAGTGTGTTAAAATTAGATCGACACAGCAGACGGCATTACAGATGGCTTAAATACAAGTTTAGAATCAACGCATTGCTTTGTTGGGACTGGGTTAGCAACCATTAAAATGGGAACATACAGCTTATTCATGCTGTGCAAACGATTCATAATTTTATATAAACCTTCTGCCAGCTGGAAGACTGAAACCAAGTCACTGGCCACTGAGAACAAGTGCAATCATAGTTCTGAGTCCATTTTTCGAGAGAACCCAGAGCCACTTGAGTCTGTATTCAAGGCATCCAAGCCAAGCGCCACACTTGTACCTCTTCCATGCCATTCTGATGAGATTTTGCTCCCTCCATTCTTCAACGCATTTGCTTTTTAGGGCATCCCCAACACAGAATCTCTTAGTTCCAACCAAGGGTGGGTGAATCTGTCCATTTTGGTTTCCCCCAGTTTCTTATTTCCCAGCCCTTAATTCAGTTCTCCTTATTTCCACACGAGACTATGATTTTTTAAAAAAAACTCTTCAGGAGAATTCAGCAGCATTTTAGTGCAAACTCCTCCTCATAATTTTTTTTTTTTTGCAATTTTGCCAAAAATGCTCATTTTTTACAAAGCAATTTCTCCTAATACAAAGCATTTTTTGCACGCCATTTCTACCAATATATTCATTTTTATGCACCTTTTTACCCAAGTGCATGCATTTTTGTACGTGTCCCCATCCCTAGTTCTGACCCCCATTTTTCTTTCTCCAAAGTGTCCTCATTTACCGTAGTAAAAATGTGGCTTAAATTCACAAATAGCAACCAAACAGCTTGAAACAGGTGGAGAAAAAGCTCAGCCATCATCTTCAGCTGAACTACTTTCCTGCACTTTCTGTGTGGGATCAGTTTTCTGGAGAGTGAGTACTTCTTGGGCACACCCACACAATTATCAGGGTGACACCAGACACACATGCTTGAAACCCAAGCAATACTTTGCATGTGTGAATCAGCCGCATATCGAACAGATGGAGTTTTGTCACACCTGACATAATCTCAGAGAGACCGGTTTTCAGGGAAGGAGGGTTCACATAACCAACTGCTTATCAACAGGTGTGATAATGCCAAGTGAAGTACATTCATGTGTGAAAAAAACCCTAATTTAGATCCATTGAGACAGTGGCGTAGCGTGGGTTGTCAGCACCCAGGGCAAGGCAAGTAATTTGCGCCCCCTAACCCGTGGATTTGCGCCCCCTAACCCTAACCCCCAGATGTTGCGCCCGGTGCGGCCGGGCCCCCCTGCACCCCCCACGCTATGCCACTGCATTGAGAACATTTCATAGCTGCAAAACAAATGATCAGTTTCTTCACGCTATGCAATTTCCTCCCCTGCCACCTTGTCTCTGCAGCACATGGGGAAATAGCAGGTGAACTACCCCACCTGTGCATACAAGGAGATCAGCAGAGTCCTCCCAACACCACATCCTGCAACCTTCCTTTTTAAGAAGCTATAAGGAGAAGATGGTTTGCAGCTGAAATACATTTGGTGCCTGAACTTCTCCTCAAATGCTCCTTTTCAAATCTTTGCTGCTAATATTCTCTAAATAGCCTCTAAATATTTATTCTTATCCTGCCTTTCTTCCATTGTGGAACCCAAGGTTCTGTACATGTGGCTTCCAGGTAGTCACTCACCCGGGCACTGGTTCAACCCAGACTTGCTTAGCTTCACCAAGGCGGTGGTCTCATGCAGCTTCAGATTAAACCTTAAATAAGGGGTAGTCAACATGTTGCCCTCTGGATGACGTTAGACTCCTTAGCCATTGGCCACGGTGGAACACCTTTAGCATATTTGTTTCAATTTAATGGATTTTTATTGATTATTGTGCTTCGTTGTCTCTTTAAGCTACTCTAGACTCCAGTTGAGTGAAGCAGTGCCATGCTTAGCTATGCCTAGCCTAACCTAGCCTAACCTAACCTGATCTGGCTGGGTCAGATGGGAGCTGGACTCTAACAATATCCAGAGGGCACCATGTTGGCTACCTCTCAACTTAGATTTGGTTCAGCAGAAACCCTGCTCCAAGGCAAGGTGACTCACAGTGTGCAGGAATGAATGATACCCAAACAGAGTTGAGGAGGAGACGAAATGATTGAGTTGTTGCAGCTACAGGGAGCCAGTGATGTATGCAGGGAGACGGTAGGTTTAGAAAAAGACTGAGTGCTCCAGGTGTTACCAAACTGCAAAAGGTAGAAGGCTGTCTTCATACTGCCATAGAAGCCCAATCTCTTCTAACAAGATTTGCATCTGTCCCTTAAGTTTCTACCTCTTCTGATTTTATAGAGCAGCTTCCCTCCCTCCCTCTTCTGCTCCATATGGCTTCTTAGGTATGTATAAAGACATGATATTGCACAAAGACATGCTGTTGGCAGGTTTGTTTTCACATTCGTTCCAAATGATCCCATGCATGGACTTTACCTTTTTATCAGGTACGTATGATACAATATGTCCTCCATTCATGCATTTATAAGCTCCATAGCTGTCCCACCTTCCTCTTGATATTTGAAAGCTGTCAAACACAAACCATTGTGGACCAAACCACAGGCACCTCCCAGAGTGACTCTGATGATCAATGAAGGAGGCTAGCACCATCCCAGGTCTCCCTCACCTCACACCCCATATCAACAACAGTAGAGTCTGGGGAGAAAAGTATCTGAACACCCAAATATTCCACCTAGGACCTCGTGGTAGGGCTTAGTGGATCCAGCATCAGGATGTGGCCCAAGACAGCAGCTATCCAACAACTCAGACCCAGCTCTAAAGTGGTAGAGAGTGCATTAAGAAGCATGAGAGTTTATGCCACTCTACAGTTTCAAAATATTTCAGTTGCGGGATAAAGACACCAAAGCTAACATCAAACACTACAGTAGCATTTAAACTGGGTTCTTGTAGTTACCTATAACCTGTTCCAACCCCTAACCCAGACACCTACAAAATTTGGTTCCGGTTGGTGAGCTCCATAGCTGGATGTTGCCCATTGAATGCCCCATTGTGAAGTAATTCTGGAGTCGGCTTGAAATCTGTTCCTTTCTTCAGCTTTGACTGTGCATGAATCACCAATCTACACTTCTTGGGCCTTGGCATTCTTCACACAACCAAGTTTCAACCTTCCTGTCCCAAAGGCTAGGCCCGACAGCAGTTCCGAACCCCCTCAAGAAATAAGGTTTCGATTTCCAAATCCCGAATTCTTAGCACGCTTTAAAGATTTGGAACTCACAAAGTTCAAACTCAAAATCAGGTAGTTCAATTGCCCTCAACCCCTCTGATTCTGCTTCAATTCTGAAATAAGAAGCAATGAGGGTAGGGAAGCTGGGAGACCATTCCGTTTCATCTGTGAATTTTGGGGGTCTGGTCCCACCCACAAACCTGCAGCCCTGACATTTGAACTCAAGGGAAATGGTGGCCCCATGACCAGGTTTATGACTGCCAATAATGTTTGGTGTACAACAGGAATCAGACAAAAGGCTTGTGTAATACACCAAGGCAAGGTAAACAGTCGGAAGTTCAGGCATTAATGCTCCCGTCTTTGTCACAATGGGAGTAGGGAATAACATGACCACTTGATCCTTTACATGTACAGCTGTGCACAGGAAGGCTTCCTTATACTGAGTCAGACCCAATGGTCTGTGCAGCTTGGTGTTGTCCACACTGATTGGCAGTCACTCTCAATGATTCAATCCATGGGTCTCTCCAAGCCTTACCTGGCAATTGAACCTGAGGATTGAACCTGCAACCTTCTGTGTGCAAGACACCTGCTCGACCACCGAGCTGTTGCCTTTCCTCACAACCTGGAACCCAAATTGTGCAGGATTTGAGTTGAGTGGGTGCATCCTTTGTGTGTGCAGCTGTACACAGGAAAGTCCCATTGTTACAAATGGTCCTGCTCTTTACATGAAGAGTAGGAGGTGGTTGGAGCTTTTAGGTACATCCCTATTTTCCTTACTCCCGTACTGGTAAACATGGAAGCATGGAAGCTTGAACAGGGCTTTACGCTCTACAGAACTTACTTGGAAAGTTTCATTTCAATTTGCTGCCGGATCTCCTGTCTCTCTTCGTCGGTCCTCCTGGGGAAAATGTTCCTATCTTCCAGCTCCTGTTTGCTTGGCCTGTTCCGCAACTTCACTGCCAGCAACTCTTTCTTGCATTTTCTTGGCAAAGTACCTGGAGCATACATAGAAAAAGAGCGAGAACGTGTCAGACAGGCTGTTGCTAAAATAGGCAAAGGGACATCACTTATTGGATCAGGTTTTTCTCATGAATCAGAAGTGCAAGATCGGCAGGGATCGTCTGCGAGCAGAACGTGGGGCCTTCCCTTCGAAGGAGGCTAGTGACTGAACAGGAAGGACCAAGGGGGAACAGCAGGGAGGAAACCAGTGCAACCATGTGTGGTGATAACTTTTTACTTGGCCCAATCCATTTCTGCATTTCTTGTGTCTACTCTTCAGTAAAGCTTTGTATAAGCCATTTAGCAAATAAAATGAGCTCATGTGAACAAAAATCTTATCAATGCTTTGTCACATGCATTGTATTTAACTTTACTCCATTGTATTTAACTTTAGTCCTGGAGAGGAGTCGAAAGATGCAATTATAATATTGTGGTTATGATTTGATGGGTAGAAATAGATAGAAGATTGGGTCAAATAAAGCATTTTCATTACACCATTGAGATCTCCTCTCTCTTCTTCCTGAGTGGGAAGAGCCTCATGTGATTGACCCACCCATGTGGTTTAATTTTCCAAATGTTAATGCTGCCTGTATCTGAAAAAAACCAATGCAAAGGGACATCTGCACTGTTGCAGCAACACATACAGTAAGCCCTGTTCACACATAATGCTAAGCCATAGTTAATGGTTGATGCTGAGGCATCTTGCAGACAATCACTCAAACTTTGGATTGCTACATTACAGCATAATTTCTCTCACTGCCACACTATTGAATACTGGCTCTGTAACATTTGGGTAGTAATAGTCTGTAACTATAGCTAAGTAGGAGGTTCATGTTCATATATAATTGTAAGCTATGGTTAAAGCTAACCAAGGTTTATAAACCAACAACACACCTTGGTTAACTAACATGTTCTAACCATGGTTTATAAACCATAGTTAAGTCACAGGGCTGGGTTTGGATGATCAGGTTTAACTATGGTTAACTGAACTGTGGATAATAAAGAGGAAATTGTGGCTATTGTAGCTGATTTCCAAACCTACAAAACTTTTACATGTATTGAATTGTGTGTCTGTTTAAATAATATTGACTAATGGTGCAATAGGTCATTGTTGTTAACCAGAAGGTTGTTGGTTCGAGCCCACCTAGGGACAGCTATGGGCAGGATCCCTGCACTGCAGGGGCTGGTCCCTTCCAACTCCACAATTCTATGAATACGTTTACTCAAACACTGTATGCAGCCCTCCATTCTTTTTGAAAAATAAAACAGAGAAGCAGCTGAATGCTTTTGCTTTGTTTTCAAATTGCATCTCTGTTCACTGCCCTGGGCTCCCTGGAGAGGAAGGGAGGAATTTAAATTCAAGAAACAAACATGCTAAGAGATTCCTCCCAAGGAAGATCTGGGCGGCACACCACATGAAGCCTCCAGCATCATTGCCCCACCTGTCGAAATGTGAGTTAAAGGGTTTTTTTCCAACCAATGTCCAATGAATGCTGCACCACCCAGTGTCCAGAATGAAAAATGCATCTTGCACAGAGAACAAACATGCACAGGGAAGGCTGTGATCTGTCTAGGGCCCTGTGGGGATATCGTAATCTTCTTTCTCACCCCTTTGGTTTAATTAATGAATCCCTAGGCCTCTTAGCTGTGATAATCACCATGAGGCCTGCCAAGTGTTCTATGAGAAGGAAGTCTAGTAGATTATTCACATTTACCGTTTAATTAAAACTCTTCTCATCTATACAACACCAACTTCCACATACCACAATTTTGCAGGGGTTCACAGAATATCCATAAACTGTAAGAAGATTTGTTCACAGTTCAGAATTGTTTGCCGATTAGCATGTGTCTTCTTAATATATGTTGGGACCTAGCTAGGGATGCCTATAGAGGTGCTCAGACCAAGACCTGGAGCCTGGGTTCTTCTGAAATATCAGAGGGGCATTTGGAGACACGGTGGGTGGAATGGGAGAGAGGGAGGGAGGGAGGGAAAGACAATCTTCTGGGGTTAAGTCCTAGAGCTTAAATCTTGTTCCGGTGTGATTACCAGAAGTAACAGTCCTGCAATCAGTGATGAAAAGTCATTTTAGAATACTGCAAGGGGAAAATGGAGTTGTCAGTCAAGAAGTGACAGCTGACAGTTGAAGAGGGCTATAATAGAGACTGGGAGGATGGAAGATGAAAGGTCAGGGCTTAGATAATGATAGGTGTTTACATTAAAGGAAAAGTGATAGCAACTGGAATGGTTACAGTAAAAGCTCCAAAAATGGTTAGTGGTGTTTGGCAGCCATCTTTCTCAAAAGACAATGGAGTGCGCCTCCTGGGGTAAAGTCAAACTGCTGGAGAATCACAGTGCCTGCTGTGTTTGCAGAGATATAACTGCTGCCTCTTGTGTTGCTTTTGTTGTGTTAGCAGCACCAAAGTGACCTCTCCAGGATGCAAGCCTGGGCAGAGTGTATAGAGGTCCTGGGATGCCCAGATGACAAGACCTGACCCTCCTCTCAGCCTCACTGATGTAGTCCAAAGGAAGGCAGAGCAATATGAACGGCACCAGCTTGGCTGCTGGAGTTGCCGGAAGGAGGCATACAAGATCCATTCAACCGTCTTAGGGACTCCCCTCTGGATTTGTGTTGGGTTTACTCCTTAGCCTTTTCTATTCCCAAAGATGTCTCACAAGGCAGTGAGTATGAATTTTTCCTTGGGATTTACTTCTGAAGCCTTTCTCACGAATGAGTATCGCCACAAGGCATCAAGGGGTTAAGATCAGAGTTTCCCTTCTCCTAGATGGACTACCTTCCCAGGTGGACAAGCCTCATCACCCACCCACCCCATTTCCCTCAACAGTGTGTGCAGAAACTGCTTTCTTGACCATTGGACCCACTGTTGGGTCTCCTCAATTCACCAGAGCCTGTCTTTGCAAGCAGGGGAAGTCCCTAACCCACCAAGGGTTTGATACCCACCGGCCACCTTCACCTGGTTTAGCCGGCCAGTCCACATTAGTGTAAAATCTGCAATAGTCAAGAGTGTCAACTTGTTGGGGGGGGGGAGGTGTTTTTAATACTCTCAGTGGTGCTTGGTTGGGGAGGGAAGGAGGGCAAAGGATGGAGATATGGCTCTTCTTCTCTGGATGGCTTTGTGAATTGGGTAGTTTGGGGAGGGTGAACAAATTTACTCAGGCTCCTAGGCTCAAGAAGAAGGGCTGTGGCTCACTAGCAGAGCATCTGGGTTGTGCACAGAGGGGCCCTAGCTTCAATCTCTTGCCATCTCCAGGTAAGGAGGGCTGCCAGTCTGTACCCAGCCCTGAGCTGGATGGATTAGTGGTCTGACTTTGTATATATAAAATCCTAAATCCTAGATTATCACTGAATCTAAAGAAACATATTTCTGCAGAAACCTGTTTAGGACTGCACTGTAAATGCATTTTAAACCTGCCATTTTAACTGATGGTGGGTCCGAATTCTGCTCTCATTAGTTCTCTGCAACCTTGCAAATGCGTTTCCGTCTCGGACCAGATAAAATTGGTCAGGTCTGTATTCCATGCATCCCTGTATCTGCACAAAAGCACACAACTTCCTCTGGTTCTGGAGCTGGAGAGAGAAAGCCAAATGGGGATCACACGCACTGTTGTTTTTTAAAATTAGAGAGCAAAGAACAACTTCACCTCAGCTACCTCATCACTTGAAACTTAAATAAACCAACCCCACCTGAAAAACCTTAGGGGAAATTGTCCCTCTCCCATCAATTTTGGGTGGTCAATTTCTGACCCCTGCCTCCCTGCAAATGGTCAAAGAAAGGTGAGCTAAAAGTTCAGCCTAGGTTTAGTTTCAGTTCTAAAGCTCATTTTGCTGATAAAAAGTTTGGTGGTGTTTTGCATTTGGGTGTTGTGTGTGTGTGTTTTTCTTTAAAGTAAATTTATGTGTTGTTGTTTTGTTTTAAAAAATAACCCCCACAAACTAGTTAAAGTATCATCTTAACCTCCCACATTTGTTCTTTAACAAAGGACCTTAGCAGAAGTCACGATGAATGTGAGGCTGCATTACTCAGCGGTGCAAGTTACAAGAAGAGTCGGAGCAGCGGCAGCAAAACACAGGTGGAGAGAGAGAGAGAGAGAATTGTCAGGGGGAGATGGTCAATGAAATGCCCTTCTTGGATCTGCCGCTGGGCAAAAGCGGCAGTAGCTAAGTGAGGTGCTGCTGACCATTCTGCTGCAGGAATGATCAACTTGGGCACTGGAATCACCAAGGAAGAACATCCATAGGAGAGCACCTGTGCTGTACAAAGAATGGCACAGGTTCAATCTGGCATCTCCAGGTAGGGCCGGGAATGTCCTCTGCCTGAAGCCACAGAGAGCTGCAGTCTGATTTAGCAGAAGGTGGCTTCCAAGGAACCTAAGGAGCAAACTGGGAAATACTGTCCCAGAAGAGTGAAGGTGAGCCAGGCATCAAACTCTGAAATGAAGGGTGAGATGCAGAAGAACAGCATGGAGTTGCAAAGACTCTAACAGAATGGGACAGAAGCTAACGGCTGGAGATGGGTAGGCAAAGAGAAGGAATGGCAGATTTGAAAAGGAGGCCAATATTTCCCTCACGACCTT
Organism: Podarcis vaucheri; assembly: GCF_965113315.1. Taxonomy (NCBI): domain Eukaryota; kingdom Metazoa; phylum Chordata; class Lepidosauria; order Squamata; family Lacertidae; genus Podarcis; species Podarcis vaucheri. The sequence continues at coordinate 94,416,927 of NC_138764.1, read as the reverse complement.
GAGCAACAACGTAATGCACATGTAAAAAAGGAACAAAACCAGTGGACCTGTCCTTGAGAATTTCTCGTAAAGGCTCACAAGGTGACTTTGCTTACCAGAAATGATGGAGTCATTCAAAACCTCTTCATCCTGATAGAAAACAGAGTCGTCCTTGATTTCAGAGTTCATGATCAGGTTCTCTTTGTTCTCATCCGACTCCTTGACGGAATTCCGCTTGTTCTCCGGGTCGCTGTTGTAGCTCACCGAACTTTCCTTCTCTTTGCTGTGATCAACGCTGCACGTTCTGGATGGGCGGATGTCCATTCGCTTCTTGGGAGAACCTTTGTTTTCTCTTCCCTGAAAGCTGGGGGTTGAAATGCAGATAACACAGATTTGTTTCGGGGTTGTTGTTTCCCCCGCCCCCACCCAGACTTAGCACCACAGGAAGGGAATCAATGTCTCAAGCTTGTTGCCTTGAGCCCTTTGCTCTGCAGAGGGTTGTGAAGGAGCTGTGGTGGGATTACCATGTCAAGAACTCAATATCTGTCACAAGGGGAAGGCACAAGAGGGCAGTGACTGACACCTTGTTTTGAAATATGTTAATGTGGGGTGCCGGGTTGACCTTTCCAAAGAATGCAGTGTGTGTGTGTTTTTAGTGGAAGGCTAGAGTTCAAAAGAAACACCTCCACTTGGACAATTGGGTGCTTTACGGAAAATTTAAAATGTATGCAAGGGAAGCACATCATTATTAACCCTGAATAAGTTGTGGCCTTTTTGGACATTTACCAGGAATGGGTTCCATTCCTGCCCATCCCTTCCACCATACATCTAAAATACTCTTTGGCATGGACAAAATACATCAATCTTTTCAAGCATAATAGACCAATTTGCACCCAGTCCTCCTCTAGTTTACTTGGGGCAGTAGTGCACCATTCAGGTCTCTGCATATACAGGCCTCCATACAGAAGAAGAAGAAGAAGAGTTTGGATTTGATATCCCGCTTTATCACTCCCCTTCAGGAGTCTCAAAGCGGCTAACATTCTCCTTTTCCCTTCCTCCCCCACAATAAACACTCTGTGAGGTGAGTGGGGCTGAGAGACTTCAGAGAAGTATGACTGGCCCAAGGTCACCCAGCAGCTGCATGTGGAGGAGTGGAGATGCGAACCCAGTTCCCCAGATTACGAATCTACCGCTCTTAACCACTACACCACACTGGCTCACCTCACAGAGAATCCCACATGGTGCATGGCATCAAATGCATGGTGATGTGTGCCTTCTCTTCCCTCATAAGAATTGGACTGCCATTTGGTAAGCATTTAGATCAGCCTTTGTTATGGTCCTGAGGCTATTAGAACCCAGTAATACAAATAAGTTCTCTGCAAATGGGAAAGGTCCATAGTGAGGTCCAGGGTGGATTCACTGTAAGGATGGAAGAGCACTTTGGTTCACTTTTTAACGTGAACCTACCCAGTTTGTACTTCCAAAATGCCAGGGCTGCCTCTGAACAGACTGTTCAGAAACTCCACCTAAATATTAGGAAGAACTTTCTGACAGTAAGAGCTGTTCGACAGTGGAATTTGCTGCCGAGGAGTGTGGTGGAGTCTCCTTCTTTGGAGGTCTTTAAGCAGAGGCTTGACAACCATATGTCAGGAGTGCTCTGATGGTGTTTCCTGCTTGGCAGGGGGTTGGACTTGATGACCCTTGTGGTCTCTTCCAACTCTATGATTCTATGATTCTATGATTCTATGATTCTATGATTCTATGATTCTATGATTCTATGATTCTATGATTCAGTTCTTGCAGAAGTCAGCAGCCAGGTTGATCACCAAGGCAAGATGGTTTGAGCATATTATACTGATCCTGGCCTGACCGCACTGGCTGCCAATTAATTTCCAGGCTCAATGCAAAGTTTTGACCTATAAAGCCTTAAGCAGCTCAGGACTGCAGAACCTCAAGGACTACATCTCTCCATATGAACGCACCTGGAGCTTGAGATCATCTTCTGAGGCCCTTCTTTGTGTGCCTCCTCCATGAGAGCTCTGGAGGGTAGCAACATGAGCACAGGGCCTTCTCTGCAGTGGCTCCCTATTTGTGGAATGCTCTCCCCAGGGAAGCTCACCTGGCGCCTTCACTATATATGTATACCTTTAGGCGTCCAGCAAAAACGTTCTTTAACCAGGCCTTTGGATGATTGACATCCAATACCCTTTTAAAATGTTCTTGTTTTTATTATATATTTTATGTTTTTATCTTGTGGTTTTATCTTCATCATCATCAATCTTTATTACGGTCCAGAGACCCAACAAATCGTTACAAAGCAAGACACAATTCATACAGCCTACCTCCAGGTTAAACAAGCATTTTGTCCAGAATATAGGGATCATTGGTTCTTGCAACCACCGATAAAAACTTTGCCACTGCTAATGTTCTAGCGTTTGTCCGGTCTTCCAATAGGAACCTGACATAGTGAGCCTCTGATTTTCCCGGGAAAGGTACGTTTAGGCTGGCTTTGGTGAAAAGCCTTCGATAACTTGGTACTGTCAGGTTTTTAATGTAAGATGTTAACTTAAAGACATGCCCATATTGTACTCCTACTGCCAGCAGACTACAGACTGCATGTGATCGAGATCGCAAGTCACTGTGTGCATTATCCCATAATCTTTGCTTTAACGTCTTTAGGGCACCTTCATAATGTGGTTTTATCTTGTGAACCGCCCTGAGACCTGGGGATGCAGGGCGATATAGAAATAATTAATAATAATAATACACGTATTAAAATGCAGCTAGCCTTCAGAATCCACACTTTCCCCACAGCCAGCGAAGCTACTTGGAGTAGACTCACTGGAATAAATGAAGCGAAGGTGGCCATGTCCATGAATGTCAGTGGGTCAACTCTGAGCAGGACTAGCCCTTGGAAAGTTGAGCAGTGGAAATGGATGCCCCTGCCGTGTCCTGTAACCTTCCAGCCTCTTACCTATTCTGCCGGTGTTTGGTGGCCAAAGCTCTGTGAAGTTCCTCGATGACTCGGCTGGGAGGTAAAGGCAGGTGGACGGCACCAAGGTGAGGGGAGCCATTTGGCGTTGTGTGCTGCCCTCTGAGGTGGGGCTCGGAGATTTTCTGGCCTGAGGGCTGGAAGGGAGCAGCTGGTCCTGAGAGTTGGGAGGAACCAACAATTACATAATTCTTCAAGACAGTGGATGGAGGGGATTTCAAGGCTGGCTCATCTACTTCACTTCCTGCTGCGGGAAATAAAACCACAAAAGGGCATTAATGGCTGCATGCCATGGAGAAAGCCCCCACTGTAGCCACACTGAGCAGCCTTCCTCAATGTGGGTGTCCTCCAAACGCCGTTCAACTGCAGTTTCCATCATCCTTGACCATGCATGCTGGGATTGCATGGAGCTTGTCATCTGAGAATATCTAGAGGGCGCCCTTTATGGGAAGGCTGACCTATGGTCAGATGGGTATCAGAGCAGAGCACGATCAGCTGTGCAAACTGCTGGTGGACTGCAGATTAAGCCTTTTAGCAGTACTCTTTCAGGGCTGGTGGGGCTCATCAACCTGGGAAGGAGAGCTCTGATCCTAAACCTCCACTTGTGGGATAGCATCATCATCATTAAACCTTTTATTGGCATCACATACAAACATACAAAACAAATCAATACAGAATTACCACTTCCCCAGTGGCACAAAACATTTGCTAAAGGAGAGGAGGCAGAGCAGTCTATGGTCACATCTCTAGGTCTCCAGGGAGATCAGACGTCTGCAGTGTATTTCAACGACAAAAAAACCAAATAGAGATATTTAGCCACTAACTTGGTGAGCTCCTGATCATAGAAAATGTATAACCTCCAACTCTGGTTTCCATTTGGGGATACAGAGTTGATCTAGAAATTGCTGATGGAGATCAGCATATAGTTTACAATTAAGAACCATATGTGTAAGGGTTTCCACCAGGTGGTCTTCACATGGGCAAGTTCTTTCTCCTTCCACCCTGCCTGAGGGGGGACGTGTTTTCTCTGCTGCTACTGTTAGTTCTTGGCGTTCAATATCTTGTGGGATATCACCAGGACAAGAAAAGGCTAAGAAGCAAACCCTACACAAATCAGGAATGGCTGGATTGCACCTTGTACACCTCCTTCTGGAAACTCCTGCAGCCAAGCAGGTGCCATACATTTTGCTCTGCTCTCCTAAGGACCACATCAACAAGGCTGAGAGTTGGGGGTCTTGTTGTCTGGGCAGCCCAGGACCTCCATACACACTGCCCAGGTTTGTGCCTGGGGAGGTCACTTTGGTGCTGCTAACACAGTGGTTTGACTTGACCCCTGGAGGCACACTCCATTGTCTCTCGAGATGCCAACAACAACAAGGTACTCTTTCTGTGGTTTATCTTTATGTGCTGAAGCCATTACAAGTCAGCCAGCTGTGCTTCAGGGAAGCTCAACTGCAATAACTGGTCCTTGAAGAACACTTTTCTAACTGCCAAGGTCTGAACTTGGGGTGGGGTGGGGTGGGAACCCAGCCTTTGAAGCTGCATGGATTATGCGCTGAAATTTCACCCACAGACCTTGGTTGGTGATTTCCCAATACAGCGCATTTCCGTTAGAAACAAAAACAAACCCTCACACCGTTTACAAAAGAACCCCTGAAATAATTGCTTCAATAGACTTGACTACAGCCACTGGTGATGACTTAACGCCACCCAGTGGCACAAGCATGGATTTAAATCCAGAGGCTCCCAAACTGGAAGGTGTGCTGTGGATGGGAAAGAAATAAGAACCGTCCCATAATGTGGATTTTACTTTTCAAGTATCTTAAAATGGATAAAGGTGGAGGTTGGGTGAACTGTGCACCCTTGTTATGGTGATGGCACGTAGCAATTGGGACCATCAGAAAAGCTATCCCATCCTTCAAGGTGCTTTGTTTTTCCTGGGTCCCTTCCTTGTAGCTTAAGGCAGGGGTGGCTAAGCCAGGTGCTGTTGGACTCCACCTTACAAGTATGGCCAATAGTCAGGAATGATGGGAGCTGTAGTCCAACCATTTGAAGAGCCACTGGTTAGCCACACTTGCCTTCAAGGACGTGGCATCTCCTATGGCTTGTAGGGCTGGACGATATCTGGTTTTCAACATCGCAATATATCACAATGTCTGAAATTAGAATGGAGCTATGTAGAGACCTTGGCTGGCTTCACGGTTTTCCCCACATTGTGATTTTTGCATAACACACACACACACATCATGATTCGTGATATATTCCCTGGTCAAAAATTATGAAACCGGTATCATGATATGGACTTGGATGGCTTTGGACAATATATCGCCCAGCCCTAATGGCTTCATTCACCCCCTTTTACTTTATGCTTCCTGTTCTTCAAATTCGAATGTGAATGAACAGCTTCAGCTGAGCATCTATCAACCTTAGTAAAAACCAGCATTAACAGAGTTGCAGGATACCATCACCACCATTATTTATGTGCAAGAAATATGATCATAGAACTGATGAGCTCTGATTCAGGTACATTCCCCCCCCCCCAAAGATTGTTTATTTAACTTCTGCAAAAGTTGGGGTTCCCACAAGAGTGCTAATCTCCCACTCTTGTTTCTCATTAGCTCTATTTTGGGTATCCAGTTGTCATAAAACCTAGCACACAAGTTCATTAATATTTGTTAAACTTTAAAAAAAATAATTCTGGATTTTGTCAATAATTTTAATGTATTTTAAAAATATTTGATGTGAACAGGGACTTTACGATTAAGTTTGGACTTAAATTCACTTTTGCATAGTGAATATCCCATGTGAATTCAAACCTGGCTACACAAAAGATTTCCTCCTGTATCTCTTGATTGTTTTGATCTTGTCAGGCATCAGGCATGAAATGTCAACCATTGCCAAGAGTCAGATACTACAAATTATTGCTTCTTACCTATTAAATGTTGGAAAACAAACACTGAATCCCATGACATGTGAACTTTCACCACTCCTACAAATTATAAGAAGGAGCTGGGTGGAATCCCATCATTTTTATATAGGCTGAGTCTCCATCTCTTGAATCAGAAGAGCAGTTTTCTCCTCCATCACCACCAGACCTTCTGGCCTCCATTCTTTTTCACTGAATATCAATGTATCAGATTGCAGGACAATTTGGAAGCAGAACTACTGATCTGGGAAGATATGAAGTTTCTACCAAACATGGCGTTTCCACACCTCTGCAGTGCTACTACAATTACTCTTGTGTTCTGATGTCATAATGCATACCCCTCATAATGTTGGAGTTCTGCCTTTTAAGGGAAGGGTTGCATCTCAGTTTTAGAGCACATGAATTGCATTTTCAGGTTCTTTCTTTATTTCTATTTTAGCCCTAAAGACAAGTCCTGAATGAGGCTCACCTGGTACAATCTTCGAGACTTTGGAGACAGTCTTAGGTGGCGGAACTGGAAGTGATGGAGGAGGGCTGGGGAGCTGAGCTGAGTTCCTTTCCATCTGCTTCTGGGGCGATTCCGTGGATTCCGAAAGAAGTAAGGCTTGTGGATTCTCTTCAGAGGCTGGCAGGCTGGCATTTTCATGTTCATCTGAGGAAGCTGGCGTCTTCTTGGCTGAGGAGACAGGATCAGAGGTGTCAGGATTTGTGGGACATTAAATTAAGACTGATGGCAGTGCACAGGGAGGGACAGGCGAGAGGGAGAACAAGGGATATAGGAGCTGCATTGCACATGTAAACAATGGACATGGTCAGTCATGGCTAGGAAGCCAAGAGGACTGCTGAAAATGACAAGCAGCTGGGCTGACTGAAAGAAAACAATTGCATACTGTGCTGGAAAGCAAGAGTCTCAAATGGCTTTTCTTTACAACACACTCAAAGATGCACACATGCAAAATACACACAAGGTCTAAATAACACCCCTTTTTCAAAGCGCATCAGCCTTCCATAACTTGGTGCCCTCTGGATGTCCTCAGACTACAGCTCCCATCAGCCCCAGCTATCATGACCAATGGCCATGGATGATAGGTGTTGTAGTCCAACAACCCTGGGAAAGCACCATTTTGGGGGAGGCTGCTGTACAGAAATGCTTTATGTACTGAACTGGTGGCTGGTTGTGATTATGGATTGCATAAGAGCCAATAAACTGAAATTTGTTCAAGACAAGACTGAGATTCCAGCTAAACATCAGGAAGAAGTTTTTGACATTACTGTTTCACAGTGGAACAGACTCCCTCAGGAGGTTGTGGACTCTCTTTCCTTGGAGGTTTTTTAGCAGAGGTTGGATGGCCACCTGTCATGGATGCTTTACCTGAGATCCCTGCATTGCAGGGGGATGGACTTCGGTTTACCTGCAATTCTCTGATTCTCTGATTCTATGCTATTAGTGGGTTCTTCTGATTGGCTGAGTTGTGTGCAACCTGTTCTAGGTGGGTTTGTAGTTTGAGGTGACCTCCATGGCATGCCTTTCCACTGCCTTAGCTGGTGGCCCCATTACGATCCTTTCTGGCAGGGCTAACCTGGCTACAGTAATCTATGCTCTGGTGACCTCAAGATTAAATTCCTGCCCTGCACTTTGCCTGGGACTGCCCTTGAAGACAGTTTGGAAACAGCAGCTAGTGCAGACTGTGGCCACCTGATGCCACAGGCTGAAAATGACACTGGTTCTGGGCTGATTTAAACTCATAAAGGACTTTACAGCTCAGGACCTCAATATCTTTAGGAGTGTTTCTCCCAATCTGAACCTGCCCAGACCCTTCAATCTTCATCTGAGACCCTCCTCAGTTCAGAAGGTGGCAACAAGAGAGAGGGCCTTTTTGCTTATGGCTCCCTGTCGTATTAGATGGAGATGTTCTTGCTGCTGAAGTTTTGAGTGCTCTCTTTGGCGTGCTCCTTTATGGGTTACTGAAACTGATTTTATTGTAAGGTAATGTTTTAAAATTGGTGGGGGTGGGAGAGGGAAACCTCTCACACCTTTAATAAAGCACTGAGGCTTTGAGCTTGTTTGCATAAATAGAATTAAAATATGATTCTCTATATAGAGTATGTGTCTGAAGTGTTTAAAAGCGTATTTTAAAGGTCACAGATTTAAACAGCAGGCCAAGGGAGATATAAGAAAGCTTGACCCCTTGGTGCCAATGAAAGATTTGACTTTCCTACAATACCACTTGATGAAGAAGTGCAGAATATATTCCTATCACGAATGCCATTGATCCCCAAACCCTCAGATTGTTCTCTGGTTTCTTGCTTCCTAGACATCTGGAGATGTCATTCAGAAGAGGGAAATATAGATTGATTTAACCAGGACAGAATCCTCCTTGACTTGGAAATTAAAGAGCTAATCTTGTACTCCGCCTGATAGAAAGCTGCCAGATCCCTTAGTGTGGGTAGCTTGGACCACATCTGTACCATATATTTAAAGCACTATTAGACAACTCTAACAGCCATGGCTTCTCCCAAAGAATCCTGGGAATAATGAGTTTGTTAAAGTTTCTGGAAAGTGTAGCTCTGTGAGTGGAGAGGTGTGTCACCTAACAACTCTCAGCACCCTTAACACTCATTTTCTTTCAGCAAAATGGAGCGATAACCCTACCACAAGGGCTATTACTGGGGTGACATATATAATGATTTCAAAAGCTACCATCATCGTTACAAGTGTTACAATTCCAACACACTTCACACTAAAGGTTACCATCCTGCTAACATATGTCATAAGGAGCTGTGCAATCATAGTCATGCCCACTCAGAAATAAGCCCTATTGAGTTCAGTCGGGGATCCTTCAAGAGTGTGAGAATTCAGCCTTGGTCTCACTGAAAGAAACAGAATATTGAAGGCAGAACATAGCTGTCAATGGCTGCTAGTCGTGATGGCTGTGTTGCATCACCACAGCTGGAGAGGCACAATCAGTGCTGGATTTACGTATAAGCTAAACAAGTTATAGCTTAGGGCCCCACACTCTTGGGGGGCCCCAAAAAAATTAAAGGGGGAAAAACTGGATGTATATTTCCAAAATATAAGATAAAAAGCAAATAAAATAAAACCTACATACAGCAACAGTGTTTTGTGTTGTGTAGGCTCCTATGATGTAAGTAATGGGCCCCACCAGCTAGCCTGCTCCCTAAAATATCACTGGTTTGCTCATTTCTATATATAGGGTGCCTACATTCTACATGTGCAAATGGCTTTCGATACCTATTAGGTCCATAAATTACCATATAGCATATATTCAACACAAAAAACAGTGACGATTTGTTGACAAAGGACAGCTGGGCATATAAAGGTCCCCACTGCCTTCAGTAGCTTAGGGCCTCATCAAACCTAAATCCGGCCCTGGGCACAATGCTTCTGAATATTAGCTGCTGTGAATGGCAGGTGCTGGAAGCGCCATGGGACTCAGATTCCGCTTGTAGGCTTCCCATGGGCACCTGATTGGCCACTGTAAGAACAGTATGCTGCACTAGATGGGCTTTTGGCCTATTCCAGCAGAGTTCTACTTATGCTCTTAGTAGCCATTGCTTCCTAGTCCCCTTTATTTCAATGGCAACACAGTCGTGGCTGATGAGTCCCATCAATTTTGGTGGTGGGTAACTTGCAGTGCACCTATGGGAATGTGCTGAATAGCGCATGATAAAATGAAACCAAGGAATGCAGGATTAAAGAGATTCATAAGCCTGCTGGTTCAGACAGTAGAGGGCAGCAGAAGGAGGGAGCAAACTGAATTAAAGGAATGCTCATTGTATTCTCTGAAGGGGAAAATATTACCAACGTGCTGTAAAAGCTACTTGCAAGCCGCTGTTTCTCAAAATCCTTTCCGACTGGCCGTTCATGCAAATCTTTCTGAATACTTGTAAATTTTCTCTGCCTCCCCCCGCAAGCAAAATGTGCATTTCTATCACCATTGTTACAATATCCCAATGCAGCAAGCCCATTCCTACATAAATATTTGATGCTTAATCATAATGTATCTGCCTTTAGGGGCAACGTGCTGTGAAACATATGCATTATTTCTGAAGGGAGAATGCCCTGGCTTTGTGCAATGTACAGCTCTCTGCATAAATTCTTTATAGTCTGCATTACAGACAAATATGCTAAACAGCACATCCAATTGTAACAGGGCTTGCTCCAGCTGAGCAATTGATTGCCTTTCCTGTTACGCCAAAGGTCCCAGTTGCCTAAGGCAGTGGTTCTTTAAGGTTTGGATAAGCAATGGGGGGTATAAAAGTTGCTCTTTAGCAGGCTTTATTTACAGGGTAAGGGAAATAAAGAACAATGCAAGAAACAAGGGACATCATCTCATTGTGTTGACAGCAAGGTCTGCACTGAGATGGCCTAGGAAGAGTTTGACCCATTGCCTGCCCAAGAGGGGAAAGGAATCTCTAGCAACAGGTGGCTTCATAAGAGGCCACCTGTTTCCTCTTGCTTTGTTCTTTATTTTCCACATCCTGTATATAAAGCAGAACAGCTTGGATGGTCTTCATTGCCTGTCTGAATCCAAAAGAAGCACTGCATTTCAGCAGCAAAGCCTTTGGAAGAACACTTCCCTGTTTTGATGATAACCGGTATCACCAGGATTTTTTTATCTCACCTCTGTTCAGAACTCTGTTGCCACTCACCTTTCTTGCCACTCATAGAATCGTAGAGTTGGAAGGGACAACAAGGGTCATCTACCCTTGTGGTGCAGGAATCTTTTGCCCAACGTGGGGCTCAAACCCACAACCCTGAGATTAAGAGACTCATGCTCTACAGACTGGGCAGCTGGCTTTAAATCAGACCCTTAATTCCCTACACTGGCTTCAAATCTAGTCCTAGACCCATCATAAACACCTTTGCCTTATGAAACCCTCTGTCACCTTGCCACGGTATCCCTTAAGTCCCATGTACCCCAATATTTATTTCTCCATCTTCACTTCCTTCAGCTGAATGTGCCATTTAACCAGCACTGCCTATGGCCCCTTCCTGTCCACAATGACTAACATGTTCTCTCAGATCTCCTGCATGGTATTAGGGATGAATGGACCAGTCTTTTCCATATCAGTTTCATTTGTGTTCCTTCATAAGTCTACTCTGTTCTGCTTCTGTATTAACTTATGAAAATTCTCATTTAAATATGTAAAAAGGTAAATGATCCCTGGCAGTTAAGTCCAGTCACAGATGACTCTGGGGTTGCGGTGCTCATCTCGCTTTACAGGCTGAGGGAGCCGGCGTTTGTCCACAGACAGTTTTTCCGGGTCATGTGGCCAGCATGACTAAGCCGTTTCTGGTGCAATGGAACACCGAAACCAGAGCAGTGTATGGAAATGCTGTTTTATTAAAGATACATGCAAAGTACACTCAATGCAAGCCGGGGGTGGGCAATGGACTGATTGATGAAACTGAAAACAAAACTCAAACAGCTCTGGTGGACTACCAAATATACAGTATGCAGCTGCAGGAAAATAGAGCTAGGTGTAAGTGGAGAAACTTCTCCAGTCATTGAGGCAATAGGTAATGGCTTGATGAAGTGTCAACCTCTCTCTGGAAGCACTCACTGAGAGCACCCTCATCTTATAAAGCTAGTTACACAACTAAGCATTCAACTGAAAGCACAAAGGGTCAAAGCAGGGATGGGATCTGCATGCAAGCCCACCCTCAACAATCTTGGGTGCACTGGCTGCCCTGCAGACCTTTGCAGGATTGGTGCAAAGGTCTGGAAGTGTGATTGAATGTGATTAGAAAGCTCTGCATTAAGCAGGAGCCCAGGCTTATCAGAGTTTGCAATTGCAGGGAAAGTTAAATCAGCCTTCCGGAGACTTGCCGATGGAGTGAAATGTTGCCGATTATTTTAAAGTCTCTGTAGTGCATGGATGGGAGCCCTTGGAGTCCTCTGCAGGCCTTTCTTTGAGTGCTTTGGACTAGCTGGAATGTGACCTTGAACTTGTGATAGAGCCTTTCACTTGCCTAGTAAGAGGATGGAGATATGTGACACATGAGTGAGTATAGAAGCTTTTGCATGGCTGTAGTTTTCCAGTAGCCATTATTTTAAAACCTTTCCAAGATCAGACTCCTCTACCTATTCCATATCCTCTATCCTCCTCCACCCCAAATGTGGGTTGTTCCTGCATAAGCTGTTCTTTAGATCAATTATTTTTATTCTGGAACTCCTTCGCCTTTCATTTCATTCTGTAGGTCGATCCCTACTGCCTGATCCACTTGCTCCATCAAGGAAGTAAGCTGCTCTTTCATAAGGAAAACCTGTGCAGCTATTTCTGCTTTGCCATCCTCTTCGCCTGCCTCCAGTGTGCTGCAAAATCTCCTCCACTCTGACCGACTGCGGATGCTGTGCTCAGGAATTCCTACGAAACAACGATGCTTCCTGCAGAAGTATCCATTTCAGGCTCAGCTGGGTGAATAACTCTTCTGCCTGGGGAGCCAAATCATCTTCAGGACTTGTCTCAGACCAGCCCAATTCATTGGCAAAGGACAAGGTGGGACCTCCTGCTACCATTCCAACAGATGGCCTGACCAGAATCCTTTTTAACATGATTGATAGGACAGTGTCTCCCACTGCATATGAGGACAGCTGCAGGGTAGCTTAGGGGCAACAGGAATGCGTCATGGCACCCACAGTTTAGCCTGTTCCTCACCTTTCAGCATCTGTCATCTGAGTCAGCCACCTCGCTCTGTCCAGCAGCCAGGTTGGCCATGCCTGAAGCAATCCTGCTTCTGATGTTTGGTTGGGGCCTTTTGCTTCAAACCAAAGTCCTGGAATATGTCTGATTAAACTGGAGGGGGAAGAGATCTCAGAAGACCTCAAACACCCATCTTGTTAGGTGGCATGGCTACTGCTGGCTCCCTTCCTTTCAAGCTTTAGGTGAGCTGATAAGGGTTTCTCCTTTTTCCTAGCCTCCAGTTTGGTTTGGTCTCCCCCATTGACAACGCTTCGACTGTTTTATTCTGCTCTTGGTTTCATTGTATTTAGACTGGCTTTCATTGTCTTGTGAGCTGCATTTAGGACCCCAAAGTAGCATATAAATAGGCCTTCTCGGTGGGGGCACCCTGACTGTGAAATGCCCTCCCCCCGAAATGCTCACCTGGTGCCTAAACTATGATCCCCTTGGCACCAGGTTGAGACTTCTTTGTTTCCCAGGTCATTTAATTTTAGTATGTTTTAGTGCGTTTAGATTTCAGCATAAATTGCCTTCTCTTTGGTTTATTTTAGGTTGGCTTCTATATATTATGCTACTCTGTTTCTGCATTGCTTTTCTTCATGTTTTATGTCAGTTCTATGTTTCTGTGGTGTTTCTGCAGAGATCATTTTACAAATTGCATTGTATTTGTGTTTTTATTGATTTTTGCAAAATGCCCAGGGGGCTTTGGCCCACGGGTGGTCTAGAAATGATGGAAGTAAATAAAATAAATTCTATAAATGACAACAACCCAGCACTGAGGAAGATAAAAGATATTTGTCAACCCTGACTTTTTTCCCTTTGCCTGTAAGTGGATATAAACAGTCTTTTTCATATCTCTGAGAATCAGTTTGTGCATTATAACAAACATGTTAAATCACTCCACGTGGAAGTTGTTTCCCTGTAGTAAACAGTTAGTAGAATCGATCGTGTAGCTTTCTTCATGCCAATAAATATGCCTAAAATAAATTATTTGTTCTGCTACTTGCACTCTTTCACTGAGCTGAGCTGTTCCACCTTACTGGGTTACCAAAGCCTGCTTTATTTACTTATTAGAGACATTTCTATACTGCTCGGTTACTAAGCAGTATATACATAAAAACCATCCACAGAACATGGGGCAAATAAAAATTATCATAACATCAAACACTCCCTTAAAATGCCTACTGGATCAAGAAATTCTTAGTTATGCACCTGAAGTTCCACAAGGAAAGTGTCTGTCTAATCAAAATTGGGAGGGAGTTCCACAGGCTTCAGCCCACTACACTGAATGCATGGCTTCTAGTAGCTACAAGCCATGCAGCTGCGTCATGGGGGACCACCAACAGAGACTCCTCCAAAGATCTCAGTGATTGAGTTGGGATATAAGAGATCAGATGGTCCTTAAGGTTGCTAGGAGTTCAGCCTACACTCGAGTAGGACCCTGGCAGAGACACATGCCCGACTGGCATGTTCCCTCCCTCCTGGTCGATCGTTTGGGAGCTTCTAAAGCTTTCTTCTGCCCGAACATCACAGTGACCTATGCCAACCGACACCGGCACACTTAGGGATCCACAGAGTTTGCACATCATGCATAACAGGCCTCAGCAACTCAGCATTTTGGCTAATCTACTTTATTAACATATAAAAACACATGGAGCACTGCAACATGGCTCCCTCTCTCTCTAGCATCAGACAGCAAAGAGAAAGAACAAAGGACAATAGTCCCACTTCACAGAACACAGTAACACAAACATCCTGTCTCCGTCACTTCCCACTTTGTGGAGTCAAAACATATACCGTCATGTGATAGACAACAATCCCATGACTGCAGTCATGGAGCAGGAATTCTAACAAAGGTATCTGGAACCCAAATTGTAAATTAATGCTAGAACCTTGAATCTGTCCTGGTTATATATGGGCTGCCAGGGCAAGCTTTTGAGCATTGGTGCTATGTGCTGGCACCAGTCTGTCTTCATCAACAGTCTAGCCACAGCATTTCACACCAGCTAGAGCTTCCAGACCTGGTGCAAAGGTACATGGAACATGCACATGGAGCACACTGAAATAATCAGGCCTCTCTGAGAATGGCCACAGTTGGCTTACTAGCTGCAACTGGGAAAAGACACTCCTGAGACCATCATATGAGGCTTAATCGTTGTGTGAATGCCGTGAATTGGAACAATTTAAAGGAGGCTCCAATGGGTAGCCCTAACTCCAGAAATAGAAAAGTATAAGAGAATGAAATAGTGGCACATCTAGTTCAGAGGTGGAGAAGCTGTAGCTTTCCAGATGTTATTGGACTCCATCAGTTCCAGCCAGCATGGTCAGAGGTGCAGGTTTAACATCCCTGATCCATGGGGAAATCTGTTATGACTAAACTGAGGTCCCATCTGCACTCTTTATTTAAAGCAGCCCCATGAATGGCCATGATTTCCCCTAAAGATTCCTGAGAACAATAGGGTGCTGTGAATTGTTAGAAGACCCCTATTCCCCTCACAGAGCTACAAGTCCCAGAGTGGTTTAACATTTGATCCTTCTTCATAGGGAACTTTGGGAATCAAAGAATCTGAGGGGAATAGGGGGGTCTCCTTACAACTCAGAGCACCCTTAACAAACTACACATCTCATCATTCCTTGGGGAAAGCCATGTGGCATGATACTGCTTTTAACGTGTAGTACAGCGAGGGCCTGACATGCTACCTCCAGTTACATACAGTCTCATTCATAGTTTCTCTCAGTAAAATGGTTGAGAGCTTCTGGTCTCAGGAAGAAGAATAGGGCCAGCCCAACACTACATCCTACCGTGGCATCAAACTGACTCAATTGCAGCTCAGCGGAATGGAAAGAAGGCCAATACCGTTGCAAAGCCAATACCTGAATCTTCTCTCAGCTCTTCTGAATGCAGCTCCTCGCCAAGTGAGGTGGCATTGGTTGTGGCTGATATATGTTCCTGTCGCGTCTCTTCTGAGGTAAGTGCCTGGCATGTGGGGGATGAAGGGTCACTCAGCATTGCTCTGGTGGCACCAGTTGCTGCTTTGCTTTCAGAATCTAGGACACCATGACATTCTCTCATTAGTTAAACCATTAAGGATTTTCTGACGCCCACTTCCCATGCTACGGTTCTGAGTTAAAGGAGGGCCTCATTGGGTGGTTCTCAGAAAACCAGCCTGGGAACCCCTGTTTTAAGGGTGCTGTATGCAGGTGCTCAAAACAAACCAATAAATGATGCAGTGCACGGCCTCCATAGTAGTGCTATGGGATGGACTGCCGTGGAAGCATGCAGACTAGATATATACACAATGTCTTTAAATAAGTGCTGGTGGTGTTCTACATGAGATACAAACACTTATCCATGTGTGGTGGAGGTGCAATGTTTGGAGGGAGGGAATAATGACAGGGAGAGGATAGACAGACATTCCAGTATTTCTTCACATGCTAGTAGAGCTCAAGGTTATGCTATACAGATAGTGAGATTGGACTATGAAGTTAGGAACAGAGTTAATTCTCATTACCTGGGGTCACCAAGCACGGAAACAGGCTTAGCCCCCACTTTAAGCATAGGCCCGAAACTTTGAAGGCCCAAGACCTGATTTTCCTGCCTTAAGTGGATCCTAAATAGTGCTAGGCTAGGGCCAATGTGCTGACCATTCCGTCACCAAGTCCTGTCTTCATCTATCCTCCTCCTCCACATGGTGCTGCCTAAAGCATGTTATTTCATCCTGATGTAAGAACATAGCAACAAACCCTGATGGATCAGACCAAAGGCCCATGCAGTTTAGCATCCTGTTCTCATGACAGCCAGCCAGATGACTATGGGAAGCCCACAAGCAAGACCTAAGTGCAATAGCACTCATCCTACTTGTGACTCCCAGCAACTGGCATTCAGAGGCATACTTCCTCTGACAGTGGACATAGATCATAGCTCTTGTGGCCAGCAGCCACTGATAACCTTACCTTTCATGAATATGTCTAATCCACATGGCAGGACCAGCTCTCATCTAGATTCACCAGTTTACTTTCTTGCATATATAGTGAGAACAAAACCCACAATCATTTGGAGGCGGAATTGTGGTACAGGTGAAATGTATCCCTGAACATAAGTGGCCCATCTCTCACTGGCAAGGACTGGGGGAGGAATGAACTTTGACTTTGTGTGTGCAGAGCATACAGAAATACACTGTATCTCCCTGGCTTCCTTGCTTTCCCTGCATACCCTACCTGATTTAATGAAATTAACTGAGTTTATAAGATATTTCCTCATCTTAGGAATGAGAATGGCCTTGTGGAATGCATTTCTTGTACGTTTTAAAGCGACTACTTAAGCTCTGCTTGCCTCTTGCCTCTTTCACGGCAGCTGGAGTGAAGTAAGCTGCGTAATGGAAGTTGAATTTCTTTCTTTCCATTACAGACCACTAGAGGAGACCATAGGATGCTTTTGATCACAAAGAAGTTGAAGCACCCGATAAGGGAGGTGCAAGGACAGAGCAAACCAAAACAGCTCAAGGCTGTATGCTTCCCCTTATTAGTGCATGTAGATATATCCCTACTCTCCCAAACAATTTAACCCAACTCCATGGGATTTATTTATTTTCCCCTTGGTTTTTATTAGTTTACTATCAACATGGTTCATACGATTGCAGTATACGGAACCATATGGGCGATTAGGGAATTTCTTAAAAAGCAAATGAGAAATCAGCACCGGGGACAGTTCCCTAAGTCTGAAAATACAACACAATGCAGGCTGCAACATGTGCTACAAAATGTATTCACGAAAGGCAAACTTCGGTAGGTATTAGCATGCAGCACATGAAACAAGTAAGATTTGCCTTCTCTGTGCACATGTTAGAATGTAGCTATCAGGCACACCTTTCCAGTATACTTACATTGAGTATACACAGACCAAAATCCCACAAAGAGTCTTGTGGCACCTTAAAGGCTAACAAATTTATTATGGCATAAGCTTTTGTTGACCACAGTCCCCATCAGCAGATGCAAGGAGTGACATCCCCAGATGTTACCTGACAGCTGATGACCTCATTCAATGCCTCTGATGAAATGGGTTGCACTCCTCAAATGATTATGCTAGGCTAAACGTATTAGTCTTTAAAGTGTCACAAGACCCTTTGTTGTTTTGCTACGAGAGACCAATGTAGACCATTTCTCTGAAAACTGTGTTGTTGTTGTTTCAAATTCACTGTACGTGATTGTCAGACATGACACATGTATTGCAAACTTAGAGAAGAGAGTTCCCTCCAAAAACTGTAAAATGTGAAGCCATGGAGAAAAAAACTAACCTATGAGGATATATGCTGTTTTGATGTGAGAGCAGGTCTATAGTATTCATTCAAATCAGCCACTGACATTTTCCTATGTATAATTTAAATTACATAAAACGTGGGAGTCACATTTTTAAAAACCACTTTTGCTGTTGATCTGACATGATAGGATCCCAAATAATTCAGAAGATAGGGGTGGTGGAATCTATTAGGCCAATGTAAACAATACACTGAGGGTTGAGTATCCTTCATTATTTTCTGCTCCGAGCCAGAGCGTTGCCATGTTTTCCTTACTGAGACTGGTCTTCCTTCAACCTCCCTGCCTCAGAAATAATAGGCTCAGCACTATAATCCAAACCAAAGCAATTACTGGAAGAGGAACATGGGTGAGGAACCTGGAATGATCTCCAGCCAGAGAATTCACATCCCTCCATTTGAGACACCCTTCATCAGAAGCTGATGACAAGAGCGGCTTATCCTTGTTACTATTTCATTACAAGTTTCTGGAGCGGTGATTGAAAGGAGTTTCTATGGAGCTCAACTCCCTCCTCCCCCCCCCCCCCGTTTCATCAAGGGCACTCAGACCCAGCATTTCACACTGCTTGCAATCTGAGGACATGGGGAAACCTCGTCTGCATGCTGCAGAGCTCCCAGTGCAACATTTTTATAGGCTGAGCTCGCCCACTCTGCCTCGTAATCACGTTCGGAGAAAAGTTACTGTTCTTAAAATAGCCTTTGCAGCAGCACAGTTGCTATGATACGCTGCGAAGAGGGAGAGAAGGGAGTTCATTGCCTACGTTTCAACTCATTGTGAAGACAGCCCATACATAGTCATTGGCATATTAACTGCCACCCGCATTGTTTGCTGCCCGTGTCTTTTGTCTTTCCTTCCTTGTGCACTATAAAATCTGGTCGTTTGGGTGACACCCTACACTTTTGTAGCAGAGACAAGCTGCAGAAATGTGGGGAGGGGAGGAATCCCCATCAACATTTACTTTGTATTCTGAGGAGCCATATGAGAAAAGTGGTCCTGTGGTGTTTACAAGGAAAGCAGTGGCATGGGTTTTGAAGGCGAGCAGGGCTGGTGGTGCAGGAGGTGAGCAGAGCTGTAGCTCAGAAGAAGAAGAGTAGAAGAAGAGTTTGGATTTGATATCCCACTTTATCACTACCCGAAGGAGTCTCAAAGCGGCTAACATTCTCCTTTCCCTTCCCCCCTCACAACAAACACTCTGTGAGGTGAGTGGGGCTGAGAGACTTCAGAGAAGTGTGACTAGCCCAAGGTCACCCAGCAGCTGCATGTGGAGGAGCAGAGACCCGAACCCGGTTCCCCAGATTATGAATCTACCACTCTTAACCACTACACCACACTGGCTCTCAGAATACAGTATCTGCTCTGCATGCAGAAGGCCTCAGATTCAGGCCCTGGCATCTCCAGGTATGGCTAGGGAAGACTCCTGCCTGAAACCTCAGACAGCTATTGCTAGTCACTGTTGGCAGTATGTGTGGTGTCAGGTGCATGCAGGAGAAGTGAGTGAAGATGCGCAGCACAGCGCACCCTCCTGGCTTACGAAGAGAGAGCTGGAGGCCATGCAGGCGCCATCAGCAGAGTCCATCCTTCCATTGTCTCCCCCTTCTGGTAAGTAACAGGGATGTCACTGCTGGGAGGTCAAGGGCAACAGACACTCCTGGATGTGTGTAAGTGAGAGAAAGAGAGAGAGAGGGAGCGAGGGAAGGAGAGCTGTATCTATGGTCTGTATACATGTGCACTCATGCATGTGCATGAGTGTGTGCTGTGTGAGAGGCAGGGATTATAAGAATATAAGAATATAAGAACCCTGCAGGATCAGGCAAGCTGCCCATCTAGTCAGTCTGTCAGTTTTCTTGCACATATTCAAAGGCTGCCGCAATGTACACAGAATCCTTCAACAATTAAAAGAAAAGATGCTGGATTGATACAAAAAACATTTATGTTATCAAGTCAGAGCTATAAAAGTACCTTAATATACAAATGAAGACATTAAACAATAAAATTTATATGCTAAAATTATCACATGGCCACTAATATATTAAAAATGATGTTAATTAATACAGTGTGCAATTATATTCGGAGTTTGGTGATAAGGATAAAATATAGCTTGGTAGGGTCAAATAAATTCATCTCCTTTACAGTTGGTGGCTACCTTGGCTATATAATTTGCTCTAATTTTCCTAGCGGAAGTTGCAAAGAGTGTTACACGCCAGGTCACATACTTATCTGTGTCTGCGAGGAGATATAAAATAATGTCAGAGGGGTTTCTGGCCAGGGGACCTTGTCATTATAGGTGCTAAAAATCTTTCTCTTGCTTCATAATATAAGGGGCAGCGCAAGATATAATGCATAAGGTCCTCTACTTCAGGACATCCCCTAATGCAAACACGTTTGTTTGTTGGTATGCCTCTGTGTCTCCCATCGGCCCATCTATTCCAACATCCTTTTTCTCACAGTGGCTAACCAGATGTCTATAGGAAGCCCACAAGCAGAAGCTGAATGCAATAACATGTCCTCCACCCGCAGTTCGCATCAACTGATATTGTGGCTAGCAGCCAGGGATACTCCTCCATGAGAGAGTTAGTGTGGAGTGGCCTCAACTGTTTGGACCATGCCCATTATGGATTATTCAAACAAAGAATACAGCCTTTAAGCCAAAAAAAGCTAGCTAGCCACTCCTGAAGTACAGGTCAAGTAAGCAAAGGGAAAATAGGTCCTTGGACATGGCAAGATGAGGAAATTTAAGGAGAGGTGAAGGAGAGGACATGGGAGCCACACAGAAAGAACAAGCGAAAATGACAGAGGCAGAACTTGCAAGTAGCTTATTCTTCAGACAAAGCATCCACTGAGAGAAAAAGTGATGGACAAAGAGGGGTGGGGATTCATTACGGTGGACAGGGACAGGGAGGAGATGCACAAGAAGGGCTAGTTTCTGGAGATCCCCCTGAGCCTAGCAAAGGATCTCTGGTTGATGGGACTGTGTTTCTAGTTTAGTTCCTGGAACTCGAAGTATAGTGCTCTCCCTTCCAGGGCCAGCCCAATACATTTTGATACCAGAGTTTCTCTACCTTTCATCCAACCCACATTTAAAAAGTGCTACACTATGGAGATGATAATTCCTCCCTTCCTCTATATGCCCAACATCTTAGTGCTGCCTGAAACTGGTTACACAGCATTTCCTAAGACATGCTCAACTCTCTGCAATTGGACTTCAGATGCTTCACATTGGATTAGATGCATCTCTCTCTCTCTCTCTCTCTCTCTCTCTCTCTCTCTCTCTCTCTCTCCCTATAATTTATTAGGGTTTTCACATTATTACAATAGAGCAGCCCATTCTTCATTCCCTCTTCCCACTCTTAGCTTCCCTCCTTCCAACCTCACACCCACTTTTTTAAAAAATAAAAAAATAGGAACCGTATTTTCAACTCTGATAATTCAGTTCTTCAGTATACTATACATGCTCAGATAAGGGTTAGGGGTGTCAGTGGTCTTCTGGGCTCCCATCCGTTAAGTTCCATCCCTGCATTGTCTTCCCACTGCTTCTAGCTGTGGGCATTACTCAGTTAAGAGCTAAAAAAAAAATGTCACCCAAAATCTCTCCGAAGCTTGACTTTTTACTGCATTTCTAGATATTATCTGGTCACTTTTGTGCATGAAGCCAGAAGGAAAAGGAATATCCCCAAGGGGATCCAATTTGGGCACAAACATTTTTATTCTTCTTCAATGTCCTTTAATCAACTATGTTTCTATATACTTCTAAATGTATTTAAACAGCTTCAAAGCTGAGAAGACTGTAATGTTTAGGTAACGATATCTGAAGCTTTTTTGATTCTCAGCTCTTCACTGGATGCCTGATCCTACACGCTATAAATTTGCAGGAGCTGATCGCAACTCCGCAAAAAAATTGTTCAGTTTATTGAGACTGCTTTTGGGTGTCTGTTAAGGAAACCTACAGATCTGATAATTATTGTTCATTCTTCAGTGCAGTTACCTCCAATTTTGCATTTTAAAGCTATAATCATATCTGCATTTATGTCATGCTTTAAAGTGCTTGAAACACTTTGCACAGATCATCTCAGAAATTCCTGCAAACACAACTGGAAGTTGTCATATACTACGTTGGTCTCAGGTGGTAGGATTTTGTGTTTCCGGTGCAATAAGATAATGTAACAGTAATGCATTTTACACTGGGCTTGTGATTGGTGGATTGCAGGGGGTTGGACTAGATGACCCTCGAGGTCCCTTCCAGCTCTACAATTCTATGATTCCACTTTTAGTAACTGTGGCATTCCTCTGGTACAACAGAAGCTCCAGCGCCTTCCAAGATTTAATGCACTTTGCTGAGCGTAATAATGCAGATCTGACAACTGCAAACCCTTGAATTAAAACAGTGCTAAATTGCAAAAGATGAGGATGTAACTGCTGCGTACCTAGGAACAGGCTTATGGACAGTTCTTTAAAAAGACATTGTGGGTGAATTTTAA
Organism: Podarcis vaucheri; assembly: GCF_965113315.1. Classification (NCBI taxonomy): domain Eukaryota; kingdom Metazoa; phylum Chordata; class Lepidosauria; order Squamata; family Lacertidae; genus Podarcis; species Podarcis vaucheri. The sequence goes on along the minus strand of NC_138764.1, from coordinate 94,394,534 downwards.
ACAGAGGTTAATAAACAGGATGTGTTACTAAAACTGTAAAGTAAACCCCCTGAGACTCAAGGCATCCATCGTGTTGGGAAGGAAGAACATGGATCATGCTAGATTGCTCTTGGCGACCCATTATTCAAACTCTCCTGCCTAGACAGACGGTGTTGCGTTGTAAATTTGCTCACTCGAAGCTTTCTTTGGTGACATAGGACCATGGCAAAGACGAGAATGAAACAAAAAACAACACCCCAATTCTTGCTCTTCTCTTCTCCAGAGATGTTTGGAAGAGAAGAGGAAAGTGGAACAGAGGAGAAGGCAAATGTGTGATGGAGTCAATGGTGTAACCACGCAAGCCATGCCAATGACAGAGCAGAGGTACAGAAATTATTGGCTAAAAAATGATGCATGAGTTTCCTCGCCTCTGTTTGTTTTAAATATTGAACCAGAAATGGGTTAACCATTAGAGCAAAGCACGGATGGGGAACCTGTGGCGCTCCAGATGTTGCTGGACAACAGCTTCCATCATCTAAGGCCATTGGCCATGTTAGCTACAGCTGATGGGAGTTAGAATCAGGGTGGTGTAGTGGTTAGAGTGTTGGACTAAGACTTGGGAAACCAGGCTTCGAATCTTCACCCAGCCATGAGGTTCAGTGAGTGACTTTGGGTGAGTCATTTCCTCTCAGTCTAATGTGCGTCACAGGGGTATTGTGAGGATAAAATGGGTAAGGGAAGGACCATGTACATCACTTTGTGCTCCTGGAAGGAAAGGTGGGCTGCAGATGTTTTAAAAAATATAACATCTCGAGGGACTTCAGAAAACTTCGCAGAAATTGGAGGATGGTTTCTCAGCATGTATGTGTTGCATGTGGATTTTACAGGAACAAAATGTGGTGGTGGTGGTGTTATTTTGATATAATGTTTACATGGCAAAATGTCTTCCAAGCTGAAAATCACTTATAAAATCTATGCATATGCCTTCACTACAGACAGAAGAAAAACACTGGGGGGCATTAGTCTAGACCCCCTTCATTGTTCCCCCTGAATGCTAAAGTACCTATCTAAAATGACTGATTTGTTTGTTTGTTTTAAACAGTGAGATCCCTTCCAGTTTCCTATGGCAAGGAGTGGGGGGGAATAAAAATACAAAGATTGTTTTCACTTGCCTTGTTCCATAATTTCCAGCAGGCCTTTCTTAATAAGTTCGTCCCGACCTTGCCTTGTGGTTGTCTTCTTCTCTAACACTGCAAAAAGGGGTGTTGTGGGGTGAGCATGGTCAACATGGAACATCAGAGCAGACAGAGCGTGGAAATGAAGAACACAAGAAGCCTGCATGAATGGGTGAAGGATGTAACGCTTGAAGGATGGCACAGCAAGTGAGAGGTTAAATGCAGTGTCTCTCTTTCTCACCCTCCCCACCTCCCATTGATCAGACTGCCTTACTCATTCTTAACTTTTGTATCCCACCCTTCTTCCAAGTTCTTTAGGGCAAATGGACATGGCGGATAATCCTGAAGTCAACCAATGACCTCATGGTGGAATGGGGATTGGAACCCAAAGCCTTCCAGATCCAGCACTCTGTTGACTACACCACACTAGCTTGTAGGATTGCACAGACACACAGTGTAAAGTGGCTTCTGCTATCACAGGAAGCCCCCATCTCTCCTCCCAGCATCTCACATGCTTTGAATCATGACTGAAAAACTTGGGCAAGTTCCCTAGTCCAGCAAAAGACATAGCAAGAAAGGCTTGGATCCTGTGATGCTATGGAATGATGCTACGTCAGAGAATTGTAGGAAGTCCAAAATGGCATTTGCATCATAGTTTCCCACTGTAGATGAGGTCCAGCAGACCATACTCTGTTGGAGGGGACCGGGTGTTCCTCAGAGCTGAATGTCTGATGTTGGAGACAAACTGGGGACAAATAACCTCATTTCTCTCCATAAGCAGGTTTCTAAAACATAAGAAAAGCTTTGCTGGATCAGGCCAGCAGCCCATCTAGTCCAACATCTTTTTCTCACAGGGCACAACCAGATGTGCAAGAACATACTCCCCTCCTGTAGTTGTTTCCCAACAACTGGTATTCAGAAGTATTCTGTCTCCAACAGTTGAGGCACATGGTTAGTAACAAGCCCCACCCTTCTATGAATTTGTCCAACTCTCCACTGAAGCCATCCAAACTGGTGACTATCATTTCTCTCTGTGGGAATGAATTCTGTAGTTAAGCTATGTACACTTTGAAGAAATACTTTTTTGGTCTGTCCTGAACCTTCCAACATTCAGCTTCTCTAGATGTCCATGATTCTGGACAGTTGAGACAGACTGCCAGGCTAGATGGAATTCTGATCTTATCAAGCAAGGTAATGTTTATGCTAAAGCCGGGCTTTTTTTTTTCAGCTGGAACTCGCCGGACTCAGTTCTGGCACCTCTCAAGTGGGCATTCATGGTGAGTTCCGACACCTCTTTTTTCTAGAATAATAGTACAGTCGTACCTTGGAAGTCAAACAGAATCCGTTCCGGAAGTCTGTTCAACTTCCAAAGCATTTGGAAACCAAAGGTGTGGCTTCTAATTGGCTGCTCCTACAGCCAATCCCCTTCATGGATCACTGCCTTGCCGTGGCGAAGGGGCTTGAAGAACTCAGAGAAGCTATGAACTATGCCGAGCAGGGCACCCAAGATGAACAGGTCATAGTGGAGAGTTTTGACCAAACGTGATCCACCTGGAGTAGGAACCGGCAAGCCACTCCAGTATCCCTGCCAAGAAAACTCCATGGACAAAGACAACAGGCATATAAAAGTTATGACGCTGGAAGATGAGCCCCTCAGGTCAGAAGGCGTCCAACATGCTACTGGGGAAGAGCGGAGGACAAGTACAAGTAGATCCAGAGCTGATGAAGCGGCTGGGCCAAAGCCGAAAGGACGCTCAGTTGTGGATATGCATGGAAGCGAAAGGAAAGTCCAATGCTGTAAAGAAAAATATTGCATAGGAACCTGGAATGTAAGAACCATGAACCTGGGTAAGTTGGATGTGGTCAAAAATGAGATGGCAAGAATAAATATTGACATCCTGGGCATCAGTGAGCTAAAATGGACGGGAATGGGCGAATTCAGTTCGGATGACTATCATATCTACTACTGTGGGCAAGAAACCCGTAAGAGAAATGGAGTGGCCCTCATAGTCAACAAAAGAGTGGCGAAAGCTGTACTGGGATGCAGTCTCAAAAATGATAGAATGATCTCGATACGAATCCAAGGCAGACCTTTTAACATCACAGTAATCCAAGTTTATGCACCAACTACTGGTGCTGAAGAAACTGAAATTGACCAATTCTATGAAGACTTACAAGACCTTATAGAAGTGACACCAAAGAAGGATGTTCTGCTCATTATAGGGGATTGGAATGCTAAAGTAGGGAATCAAGAGATAAAAGGAACAACAGGCAAGTTTGGCCTTGGAGATCAAAACGAAGCAGGGCAAAGGCTAATAGAGTTCTGTCAAGAGAACAAACTGGTCATCACAAACACGCTTTTCCAACAACACAAGAGACGACTCTACACATGGACATCCCCAGATGGGCAACATCGAAATCAGATTGATTATATTCTCTGCAGCCAAAGATGGAGAAGCTCTATACAGTCAGCAAAAACAAGACCTGGAGCTGACTGTGGCTCAGATCATCAGCTCCTTATAGCAAAATTCAAGCTTAAACTGAAGAAAGTAGGAAAAACCACTGGACAGGTAAGATACAATCTAAACCAAATCCCTTATGAATACACAGTGGAAGTGAGGAACAGGTTTAAGGATTTAGATTTGCTGGACAGAGTGCCTGAAGAACTATGGGTGGAGGCTCGCAACATTATACAGGAGGCAGCAACTAAAACCATCCCAATGAAAAAGAAATGCAAGAAAGCAAAGTGGCTGTCCAACGAGGCCTTACAAATAGCGGGGGAGAGAAGGCAAGCAAAATGCGAGGGAGATAGTGAAAGATACAGGAAATTGAATGCAGACTTCCAAAGAATAGCAAGGAGAGACAAGAAGGCCTTCTTAAACGAGCAATGCAAAGAAATAGAGGAAAGCAACAGAATGGGAAGAACCAGAGATCTGTTCAAGAAAATCGGAAATATGAAAGGAACATTTCGTACAAAGATTACCATAATAAAGGACAAAAGTGGTAAAGATCTAACTGAAGCAGAAGACATCAAGAAGAGGTGGCAAGAATACACAGAGGAATTATACCAGAAAGATATGGATGTCTCGTACACCCCAGATAGTGTGGTTGCTGACCTTGAGCCAGACATCCTGGAGAGTGAAGTCAAATGGGCCTTAGAAAGCACTGCAAATAACAAGGCCAGTGGAAGTGATGGTATTCCAGCTGAACTGTTTAAAATTTTAAAAGATGATGCTGTTAAGGTGCTACACTCAATATGCCAGCAAGTTTGGAAAACTCAGCAGTGGCCAGAGGATTGGAGAAGATCAGTCTACATCCCAATCCCAAAGAAAGGCAGTGCCAAAGAATGCTCCAACTACCGCACAATTTCACTCATTTCACATGCTAGCAAGGTTATGCTTAAAATTCTACAAGGAAGGCTCAAGCAGTATGTGGACCGAGAACTCCCAGAAGTGCAAGCTGGATTTAGAAGAGGCAGAGGAACCAAAGACCAAATTGCAAACATGCGCTGGATTATGGAGAAAGCTAGAGAGTTCCAGAAAGACATCTACTTCTGCTTCATTGACTATGCAAAAGCCTTTGACTGTGTTGACCACAGCAAACTATGGCAAGTTCTTAAAGAAATGGGAGTGCCTGATCACCTCATCTGTCTCCTGCGAAATCTCTATGTGGGACAAGAAGCTACAGTTAGAACTGGATATGGAACAACTGATTGGTTCCAAATTGGGAAAGGAGTACGGCAAGGCTGTATATTGTCTCCCTGCTTATTTAACTTATATGCAGAATTCATCATGCGAAAGGCTGGGCTGGATGAATCCCAAGCCGGAATTAAGATTGCCGGAAGAAATATCAACAACCTCAGATATGCAGATGACACAACCTTGATGGGAGAAAGTGAAGAGGAATTAAAGAACCTTTTAATGAGGGTGAAAGAGGAGAGCGCAAAATATGGTCTGAAGCTCAACATCAAAAAAACGAAGATCATGGCCACTGGGCCCATCACCTCCTGGCAAATAGAAGGGGAAGAAATGGAGGCAGTGAGAGATTTTACTTTCTTGGGCTCCATGATCAGTGCAGATGGTGACAGCAGTCACGAAATTAAAAGACGCCTGCTCCTTGGGAGAAAGGCGATGGCAAACCTAGACAACATCTTAAAAAGCAGAGACATCACCTTGCCAACAAAGGTCCGTATAGTAAAAGCCATGGTTTTCCCAGTAGTGATGTATGGAAGTGAGAGCTGGACCATAAAGAAGGCTGATCGCCGAAGAATTGATGCTTTTGAATTATGGTGCTGGAGGAGACTCTTGAGAGTCCCATGGACTGCAAGAAGATCAAACCTATCCATTCTGAAGGAAATCAGCCCTGAGCGCTCACTGGAAGGACAGATCGTGAAGCTGAGGCTCCAATACTTTGGCCACCTCATGAGAAGAGAAGACTCCCTGGAAAAGACACTGATGTTGGGAAAGATGGAGGGCACAAGGAGAAGGGGACGACAGAGAATGAGATGGTTGGATGGTGTCCTTGAAGCTACTAGCATGAGTTTGATCAAACTGCGGGAGGCAGTGGAGGACAGAAGTGCCTGGCGTGCTCTGGTCCATGGGGTCACGAAGAGTCGGACACGACTAAACGACTAAACAACAACAACAACAACACAGCCAATGGGAAGCCATGTAACCCGTGTCAGACGTTCAGGTTCCAAAATAACGTTCAAAAACCAGAACACTCACTTCTGGGAAGCTGATTTGTTCGGGAGCCAATGCATTTGAGATCAAAGATAAGACTGTACTGTGCTAAAGTTAGTTCTGCAATGCCAGGATATAAATAATTCCCCTAGCATCCCGTCCCCCACCCCCCGCTGGCCAAAAGGTTTTTGGTTTTTGGGGAAAGAATTCCAGGATGGTTTTTGGGGAAAGAATTCTGCAATATTTGTGTACTATTGGGGGGGGCAAACCAGAGTGGATCCCACTAGCTTTTCCCCATCCTGACAGTGTGGCCTCTGCATTTCCTAAGGGAAAGAACAAGGAAAAGACACACAGCTGGATGGAACCACAAGTCTTGCTGAGAGAAGTTCAACGAGGAGCTAAATGCAAGCAGGAAAAGCTCATTTTGGCTCATAGCTTGCTGTGGAGCCGCATAATAACAGCTTGCCTACTCCAGTAACTGCTTGTAAGAATTCCTAACCTTTGTTTCCTTTCAGCTAGGCAAGGCCTAGCAACGCTTATTAAGGCCCGTTTTCAGCTCTGTTGAAAAGGGATAACAAGCAGCAGGGATATTGAGGGAGGGTGCAAAACCCCCACCTCCGTATTTTAGACCATATGTGGTTGCATTCCTCAGGGCTGTCAATATTTCTGGCCAACTCACTGGTTCTGCAATGAGTCACTGTCATTATAAACCAACCATTAGGTCTAGCTACTAAATAAGCTATGAATTCTCCTGTGTTAATATGAGGTATTCAAAACCACTTTTAAATAATCCTAAAATACAGAAGTTTTAATTCGTTGTTGTTGTTTTCTTGTTTTGCAACTGAATCTTTAATCCTTGGCCTTTAAGTCTTACTGAGCATCGTGACTCTCTTTGTCCTCACTCCCCACAAACACTTTTTGCAGTAAAATACTATTTCTGACCACAAGGTTACTCGCTTATTATTTATTTAAGTATCTGCCCTTTCTTTTAATCAAAGGGCTAGTGAGAGATAGAGCATTTCTAAAAGAACAGAAATCTAAGCCAGAAAGATAAATTATAATTGGTATATATTTAAAGTGATTTTTTGTTTGTGTTTTCATGATACCTGTGAAGGCCTTCATTTGCATTCCTGGGCAAGGGCCCCCGACTTTGAGGGGGGAAATCAGTACCCATAAAAACAGTGGTTCTCAACCTTTTTGAATCAATGGGAGCCACTTACATCGGGGTTCCACTACAGAAGGTGTATAAGTGTGGATTCCCCCATTCTGCCCCCCATGCCTTAACCAGAGGGGGGTGACTAGAAAAGCCACCATGAGGTGAGATTTTTCCTGCCAAACAGTGCATGCATTCAGCCTTAAACTCTTATAAGCAGGGCCTTGATGGCTCTGTGATAAACTTTGAAGAAAGAAAAAGAAAAAAAATCTGTAGGAAGGAAGTCTGGATTCTGCAGCAAGTAAATATTTACATTATCAATGTTTTTTTTTGCTTAATTTATTCAGGTTCTCCTAGTCTGTAGGAGGGACTCGGAACTACAGAGGGCATATTAAGGTAAAAGGTAAAGGACCCCTGGATGGTTAAGTCCAGTCAATGGCAACTTTCAGGCCAAGGGAGCCAGCGTTTGTCCACAGACAGTTTTCCGGGTCATGTGGCCAGCAGGACTAAACCGCTACTGGTGCACAAAGGACAGTGACGAGTGCCAGAGTGCACGGAAATGCCGTTTACCTTCCCACTGCAGCAGTACCTATTTATCTACTTGCACTGGCATGCTTTCGAACTGCTAGGTTGGCAGGAGCTAGGACAGAACAATGGGAGCTCACTCCATTGCAGGGATTTGAACCGCTGACCTTCCAATCGGCAAGCCCAAGAGCCTCAGTAGTTTAGACCACAGCGCCACCCGCGTCCCTAGGAAGCATGTTAAACCCTTTCAATGACCACCTGAAATCACCCTGAACAGCCAAGCTCCTGTGCTTTCTTCAGGGACTACCTACAGAATTTCAAGCCTATCCCTGCTATCATGGGGGGGTTGAAACTTGCTTTTAAAATAATAAAAACTGATACTCTCAAAAAGCCATGTTTTGCGATCTACGGAACATTTCTCTGCTTTTTCTGCACTTGACTAGGCACAGCCCAGCTTATGCTTTACAAATGTGATCTTCTCTTACGACAGGCAAATCCTGCAAACCCTTTTTTTGCCATAATACATGTCCCTGGCCAAAGTTAAAATAAATATATTTCCCCCACTTACCTGCTGACGTTTGTTTTAGTTTCTCGTTTTTCTTTTTCCTCCATTTCCATGGCTTGAAGATCCTCCCCAACGTGGCTAGCTTGCTGTTCCTTCGGACGGGAGGAGTTCGAATCCCTGAGACCAGATATTCGGAACGCACTGCAGGGGATGGATCCATCTCCTCTGAGAAGGGAGGGGAAACAAAATTGATGGTTAAAGAAAATGAGAGAAATATTGAACAGGCTGAAGTGCATCAAGGATATCAAGAACAGGGCTGGATTAAATAAGAATGTTCTTAGGGCATCAAGGTAAGGGGGGCACAATAGAAATTTCCCATTGCCAGATTTTTAACATTAATGGTCACAAATTGCTCAAGCTGAACGTTCATTTTCTCAGTTGAAGTATATTTTAAAAACCCAACAGAGCAACAACTAATAAATAATAATAATAATAATAATAATAATAATAATAATAATAATACTTTTTTATTTATACCCCGCCCTTCCTGGTTCAAAAACCGGGCTCAGATAATCCCCAGGGCTAGCTGTCTGAATTGGTCCTACTTGGGCCAGCGACGAGGCCAGGGGAGAATTAGTTGTGGGGTCTCAGAGTGGATAATCTTCATAAAATCTTCATAAAAGTATGCACCAAGGCAGCCTGGATGCCTTGTCTCTACTAAGTATAGACGCAGACGTGTTATGTAAGACTAGTTTTAAGGATTTGATCAAAGACTTTGCAGTTAGAAAAAGTAAGAGATTTTTCTACCAAATATAAATAAAGTAGAAGTATACCAAAACAAAAACAAAAACCCCCAACATCATTATTTTCCATCTTGCTTGTTTCATTTTGAAAAATGTGATTTTATTTTACGGTTTATTATTGCTTATATTTTGAATAAGATATATGGGGAGGGGCACCCAAATCTTTTAAGTGCTGAGGGCCTCTAAAGGTCATAATCTGGCCTTGATCAAGTAGGACCAGGGGGCATTATTTTCTGAAACAGACTGATCTCTAAGTTGCAGTGAGAAAGGCAGCAAGATAACATGCAGAGTTGCTGCCAAAATTCTACCTCAAGTGAAATTTCAGGTGAAACCCTACCTGAACCTCACAGAAAATGTTGGCTTGTTTGTCAGGTGTGGCTATTGGTACCATCAGGTATGATTAGCCTTTGGGGGAAGTCCCAAAAGTATCTGCTATTCCACTCACAAAACTACAATTCCTAGAGTGGTCAAACACTCAGTTCTTCTTCCCAAGGCACTCTGGGAATTGCAGCTCTGTGGGAGGAATAGGGGTTTCCTAATAACGCTGAGCACCCTTAGCAAACTACAGCTCCCAGAATTCTTTGGGGGGGAAGCCATGATGGTTTAATGGAGACACCCTCCAAGTGTCCTTATTTTCTAGGGGTGTCACTGATTTAGAGAAGCCGTCCCAGTTTCTGATTTGATCCTGGAATGTCCTGCTTTTCCTTAGGACATCCCTATTTTCCTTGGAGAAATCTTGGAGGGTATGGAGTTATCTGACCCCCGAGCCATTTGAAAGCAAACCTGTATAGGGAAGGGTTTTTTAAAAAAATGTTTAATGTTTTATTATGTTTTTATATATGTTGGAAGCTGCCCAGAGCTGCTGGGGCAACCCAATAAGATATGTGGGGTATAAAGAGTAAAATTATCAGTATGGAACGGGACGTTCCTATTTTCGTCAGAGAAATGTTGGAGGGTATGTCAATGTGGTATCATAGTGCTTTCAGTGTTTGCTGTGAGTGTGGACTATGGCAGGACATTGTGGGAAATCTAAAATGCCTTCTAGCTTCCCATTGCAGAACATGCCAGTACTGATGGTCACTGCTGCTTCCAATACCACACCTAAGCCCTCCAGAGATGGGTAATAATGTTCAGGAAGTCCAGCAGACAATGTTTTGCTGGACAGGAGGCTGATCGCCGAAGAATTGATGCTTTTGAATTATGGTGCTGGAGGAGACTCTTGAGAGTCCCATGGACTGCAAGAAGATCAAACCTATCCATTCTTAAGGAAATCAGCCCTGAGTGCTCACTGGAAGGACAGATCCTGAAGCTGAGGCTCCAATACTTTGGCCACCTCATGAGAAGAGAAGACGTGGGGTGAGCGGTGCGGTGCTTTGAATCGACTGCTTCTTTCACGGAGTGAAGCCGCATTGCTGTTGCCGGAGAGCGCTGACTTTTTCCTGTGGACAATTGGACTCTAAACAACTACCCGTGAGTAGAACGGAAAATTGGAACTCTAAACATCTTAATTTGGCACCGAAAAGGGAAGGTTTCAAACAGGAAGTCCGCCTTCCTCTTTTGTAAATAGATTGAAGCAAAGACATTGCAAGCTAAAGTCTGGAAAGCCTTTTGTAAAGGATTAAATCTCCATGGGTTAAAATTACTAACCCCCCCTTGGAAGCAGGAGAAGAGGGGGGAAATTTTAGATCGCCTAAGCCTGCAGGAGAGAGAGTGAAGAAAGATAAATTACCACCGTTTTGAACCTGGGAACGGGCTGCCAGTAAGATCGACGTTTTGGGAAAGTTCATTGACTGTGAATAAAACGTATGTTGACAGATAGTTAAATAAGAGAAATATATTGTTTCCATTGTTTCCTTTTGCACTTAAAAAGGAGCAAGAAAGTAACTGAAAATCGAAACTAACTTTGTTGCTGGATCTGCGCTTAAAAGGACGGATACAAATAGAAATTGTTTCCCCTAGAGGGAGCTTTTGAAACTGTTGCAGGAGTGGAGCTGGGGAATTTTCCAGCTGCAGAGATTAAAGACCGTGAGAATCAGAGATTGACCTTGGACAAGAATGTTGACAGAAGAAGCCTTAGTGATTGCATTTTGCAAGACAAGTGCTCTACTGGAACAGCTTCATGAGAAGACGGATGTGATGATTATTAAAATTTGGGACAAAAAATGACTGATTTGGGACAAAAAGTGAATACCTATACAGAAACTACTCGGGAATTGATTCAGGAATCTGTTTTGACATGGCAAGCTGTGGAGAAGACGAAGGAGAAAGTTGTTGTTGAACCTCAAGTAATTCAAGTGGAGAGAGCCCCGGCCTTACAGAGGCAATTTGATGAACATAAGCTGTTGCCTTTTACGATTGAATCTAGAGAAAGCCAGATTTGGTGGAATGGAGCCCCGCTTGGATTGGAGAAGGAAAGTTGGATAGATCCCCTTATGCAGGGATGTTCTGGCTTTTGGGATCTGGATTTGGGTCAGGGGGAGATTGGAGTTGTGGGGGCCTTTAGCTTTGGAGGGACTCTGAAACACGCTCTGAAATATCTTTTGGACTTTGGTTCTGACTATGGAGAATGGGCTGACCTGTTGAGAAGGAATAAAGACATTGTTAGGTTGAAGTTTCCCCGAGATCTACTCCTCAGTGCCAAAGGAAGGAAATTAAGAACAAGATCAGCAGAAGATAAAGTAAAGTGCATGTATAAATATGAAGAAGATCTGCAGAAGGGACATGGAAAAGAGTTAAGAGCCTCGGACAGAAGATCACCAGGTTGATGGACCATATGGAATTGATAGAAAGGACTGACAGAATCCGAGACCAGGGAGAAGAGACCATGGAAGAAGATTGGAAAAAAAAGTTTAAAAAAAATTATTTAGAAAAATATTGCAAAATTAATGAGTGTTAGAAAAATGTTGGAATGAAATTATACGGCTTTAGTAGAAATGTTATAAGGAGTTAAGTATAAATAAGTTTTAGGGTTTTAATGGTAAGATAAGGTTAAAATAAATTAAGATAGTTAAATGACAGAAAACAGTGAAAGATGGAAAGGATTTGCTGAAATAATTAATAACTAGAACACAAAAAGGGAGGTGTGAGGAGGTAGATGAAACAAGTTAATGAAAGATAAAGATATGGAAATATTGGATGTGTTTTTAATTGTTTTTGCTTTTGTTTTTGTTTGATGTATTGTGTCTTTTGTTTTTGTTTTTTTAAATGTACTGTAATGTATTGATTTGTATTGTTTACTTTTACTCTTACTTTTTCTCTTTCTTTTTTATTTCTTTCTGTAATTCTTAAACTTTTAATAAATATTATTATTTTTTAAAAAAAAAGAGAAGAGAAGACTCCCTGGAAAAGACCCTGATGTTGGGAAAGATAGAGGGCACAAGGAAAAGGGGACGACAGAGGATGAGGTGGTTGGACAGTGTTCTCGAAGCGACCAGCATGAGTTTGACCAAACTGCGGGAGGCAGTGGAAGACAGGAGTGCCTGGCATGCTCTGGTCCATGGGGTCACGAAGAGTTGGACACGACTAAATGACTAAACAATGACAACAACAACGAACACTCAGTTCTTCTTCCTAAGGAACTCTGGGAATTGTCACTCTGTGAAGGGAAATGAAGGTGTCCGAACAACTTTCTGAACCAATAACAAACTACAGTTGACATGTAGGTGGGTTCCCACAAGGCAAGACACAGTGATAACAGCAAGAACCTTTATTGAACTAACAGAACTGGACAACAGGGGCAAAGCAACTGCTTACATACATTTCTGAAGGTCTGTGCCACCCCTACTCCCAACATGATTGGTTGTCTAAACTTCCAAGCTGTGAATCGTAACTCAGAGTTTAAGGGCCAGTGACAGAGGCCCAAATCCTGAATTGCTGGATATCATATATCGAATCAGAACACAGGGGCTCAGAATTTTTAGTCCAGACTTAAGCTCAGGCAAACACAGACCACTGAATACATAACAACAGTCTTCATTATTCGGGGGCGAGCCACAGCTGTTTATCATACTGCCTTATAGTGCAGATGGGGCCTCAAACTCTATGGATCTATACATGGAATGGGAATATGACTGGATACCAAACCTCAGCCAGTGTCAATAGCTCCAAGCAGCTATTGACTAGTCCTGCCAAGATCCTCTCCCTTTGCCACATTTGTTTCTAGACAGAGCTCATTTTCACACTTAATAATAGGTCCTCATATGACTATCAATTTCATTAATAGCAAGGAAGCAATGCTAGGGCAGTAAGTAATAAAGACAGCACAGTGGCAGGCGTCTTCCAGCCAGTATCTTAAAAGAGAATAGCAGAGCTCCATAAATAATGGTTGTGGGTAGCATTGCTAGGATATATATGTGGGTGTACACACATTAATTCTCAAGTGCATAGCGAGCATCCGTCACCCACGATGTCACGAGCCAGGGAATTATAAGGCAATTTGCATATTTATTTCAACAACCCATAAAATTTAAATGAATGATATGGAACACATTTCCAAGCCATTTGTTTCTGGGATAATAACTTCATAATAATTTGCGTTGTGAATACCGCATTTAAAACAAACAGCCTTATATGATCAATTTCATTTTATAAGGCTGGGGAGGTGGAAATGCAACGAAACTAAATAATGCTTTTAGAGCTTAATGGGGAGGCCAGACTTTCAAGAAAATTGGAATTATTATGGTTTTAAAGTTTGGTGGGTGCCTGTGCAGTAAGCAGCTCTTGCACAGAAGCAATTATGCCTCTAATTTCTTTGCAGGTGGGGGGAAATGGTTGATAAGACAAAGATGAATGGCTAAATAAGAGACAGTTTGAATTCATCGTCTCATTAGTGGAAGTGATCTAAAAATATTTTCAATCTTCAAGTACAATGAAAAATTGGTGATGGGGAAAATGCAGGATAAAATCATGATATAAATGGATATGAACGGTTTGACTTCTAGGAGAAGTCAGAAGATTATGAATACAAACCAATAAGTTTATTAGGAAAAAGCCCCATTGTGTTTAACAGAGCTTACTCCCAGATAAATAGGTATTGAAGCATACCCATACTTACCTAGGAGTATGAACTCATTGAACTCAATTGGACTTACATTCGAGAAGACATGCACAATATTACGTTGTCATAACAATATTTTGCCAAGTTCTTCCCTTGCAAGCACGCCTTCCATTTGACAATGTGAGATGATGGCAGAGGCATCTGTACTGGCCTGCCAGATCTTGCTGAATTCTCACCATCCCTGATCATAGACCATGCTGGCTAAAGGGAGTTGGGAGTCCAAGAAAAATCTGGACGGCCACTGGTTCAAAAGCCCAGCTCTTGGAGTAACATCTCATTGCTGAAAGGATGGAGGATTGCCAAGTAAGCTCTGCTATGTGACACTTTGGGCTGGAGTGCGGCAGGGATCCCTAAACAATATTAATTGCAGCGTCACATTCATCTGGTGCTTTACCAACTGCACTGGGTCCCGGTGGAGTACAGGGTCAGGTTTAACGTGCTGGTTTTAACCTTTAAAACCCTAAGCGACCTAGGACCCACGTACCTGCGGGACCGCCTCTCCTGGTACGCCCTGTGGAGGAACTTAAGGTCCACAAATGACAACATTTTGGAGGTCCCAAGTCTCAAGGTGGTTAGATTGGTCTCAACTAGGGCCAGGGTCTTTTCAGTACTGGCCCCGACTTGGTGGAACACTCTGTCACAAGAGACTAGGGCCCTGCGGGACTTGACATCTTTCTGCAGGGCCTGCAAGACAGAGCTGTTCTGCCTGGCCTTTGGTTTGGACTCAGTCTGACCCTTATGTTTCCCTCCCCTTATGGTTTTGACCTATGGGCTACTTTTAAAATGAGGCTGCATTTTAAATTGTATTTTAACCTGTATTTTAAATTGGGTGGTTTTTTCCTATTATATTTTTATTGTAATTTTACTGGTGTTAGCCGCCCTGAGCCCGGCTCTGGAAGCAAAATCTGCCTAGTGGATGTTGGTACTGACCAAGCAGAAAGCTGCCCATGAAGCCAAGAGGTGACCCTTTTTTCAAATAATCTGAGGATGCCCCAAGATAGTGTGGTCATGTGTCCTTCTTTACGAAGGGGACATTCCTCTGTTTGAAGGACATTCTGGTCCAAATCTGTCCAGTTTAAAGGTAAAGAACCCTAAGGAGAGCAGGGTCTTGAAGCTACCTACCCAAAAGTCACACCTGGGTAGCAGGTATCTACATCAGCTGGTAGCAGTATTACCCACTGTGGTGATATTTATTGTGTTTCTGTTTACATTGTACTAATTATTTCTAAATGTGCGCCTAAAAATATAAATCACCATATGCAAATCTATGTCTCTTTTGATATTACAATGCCTAAGTGGCTACCCTACCCCAAGGCCTGTGAAGTGATCTTCCTTTTCCCAAAAGGAAGGGCTCTTATCAGCTTCTTGAGCGAGAAGTAGCAGCACAATCCTCCCTTGCCTTTCCTTTGCATATCAGCTGTGAAAGGCAGTGTGGTACAGTGGTTAGAGTGTTGGACTAGGACCTTGGAGACCAGGGTTCGACTCCCCCATTCAGCCATGAAGCTCACTGGGTGACCTTGGGCCAGTCACTCACTGTCACCCTAACCTGCCTCAGAGTTCTTGTGGGGATAAAATGGGGAGGAGCAGAACTATGTATATCACCTTGAGGTCATGGGAGAAAAGGTGGAATAAAAAGATTTTTATCCCCAAATTGTCTTCTGCTACCAGTATAGCTATTCTAAGCCAGATATTCACACTCACCACAAAGATGAGGTATCTAATAACCACTGACACTAAAGCAGAGATCTCAGTTCAGCTGGAATCAAAGCATGGGGTTAAATCACCCCAGAACGCCAGCTGTCTCAAGGCAAGCAATGCAACCTTCATGCTTCAGCACCATTCTAGAGATCGACGCATATTTTCCAGACATTTCCCTTCCCTCTCCTACGAGCATAAGTGCCGCCTGTCCTGAGATTTTCTCAAGCATTTAAGTGGAGACTTGATGAGCTGGCTGGCTTCTGATGACATCTCAGCTGGTTGCTGACCCTACAATTCATCAATCCAAGATTGAAGATGGGTTTTTACAAACTGCTGCAAAGCATTGTGCCAGGACATTTGACTGAGTGGGTTGTAGACAGTGTCAACCATAGTCATAATAATAATAATAATAATTTTATTAATTATATGTCACCCATCTGACTGGGCTGCTGCCCCCAATGAATCCCGTGGGACTTTACAGTCCTGCTTTCCCCTCTTCCTTCTGATCCACTTGCCCTTAGAGCAGAGGACAAAACTGAATGCAGTCAGGTGAGCCAGCCATGTGAATTTGTTTTGACTGAGTCACACTTGGGAAGCCCTAGACTCTTAAATCTTTTCTTGACTCGGCAGGATTCGTGGTGACACAGCTTGCAGGCTGCTCTCATCATGGCAGGCGCCTCTACTCTCCAAATAAAAGCATGGCAGTAGGGGAGGGGCTATTTTCTTCCAGATCTTCATAGGTTCCCTGTTAAGGACTTGCCTTTGAGCTTGAAGCACATCCATTTATTTCCTTGGCAATGCTTGGTAATGTAATTGTGAATACATCCTTTCTTTGGAGATAAGGGTAGACAATTCTGTCAATTTCAATTTCCCAGTCTTAAATTCAGTCTTCCACATTTCCGTGCCAATATGTGATTATTAATTTTAACATCCTCACAAAATTTCATTAGCATTTCAGTGTGAATTTCTGGATTTTGCAAGCAATTTCTTCTAATATAAAGCAGTTTTGTAGGTTATTTTCACCAGTATCACTTATATGCACAGTTTCTCCTGATATACATATTTTTGCACTCATTTATTTGGTTGGAGAACAGCACTGCAAAATTCAGAGAAGGTCAAATGTCGAACCGTATATAAATATTGTGATAATATGGAAAATGTCGTCTTAATAAGATTAAGAAAAGGAAAGGGGAGGGGAAGGGGAGGGTGAAAAATAGGAGGCTTTCCAAACTGGATATTTCAAAACAGATCTTATGTTGGCTATTATTTCATTCCAGTATCTTTCTCATTCATTCAACCACCATTAACAGACACAGCTTTAGAAGAGGAGAAAAGAGAGTCCTGTTCCAAGGAATTAACAGTCCCACAGGTTTCTTTGGGTGAAGCCATTCCAGTGTCAGTGGTATAAAACTGAAAATAAGTTACTTTTGTATGTAGATACAGCCTGTGGGTAGGCTCACTTCAAATACACTTTACAGCGCCTGCTTCGACCAATTGTTTTTTGCCTTAGTTGCCTTAGTTATGCTGTATAATTTTAGAACATGTTCATGCATGATCATAGAATGGTAGAGTTCAAAGGGACCTTTAGCAAGGTGGGGCCAGTGGGGCCATGGCCCTGGGTGCAGATTTTTGAGGGGGCGCAAAGGAGGCACCCCCAGCAGCAGTGGCGTAGCGTGGGTTCTCAGCACCCGGGGCAAGGCAAATAATTTGCGCCCCCTAACCCGTGGATTTTAGCACTCGAGTCTCTTCCATGCCCCCCCCATGTTGCGCCAGGTGCAGCAGGCCCCCCTGCACCCCCCACGCTACGCCACTGCTCCCACCACAAGTCTTCAGGACAGCCATCCGAAGGCTGGCGCAGGGAGAAGGTCTCTCCGCCCCACCGCCAGCCTTCGGAGGAGGTCCGAGGACAGTGGGGTTCCTGCTTCCTCGAGGGCCGACCAAATGCGCCCCCCCAAATGTTGCGCCCGGTGCGGCCGGCACCCCTGGCACCCCCCACTCTACGCCACTGCCCAGCAGGGCCCCCCAGAGCTCCTGGCCTGGCACTCTTCCCCTGGAGTTGGAGGAACCAGAGTGGGGTCGTGTTGGTGGCAAGGGCTGGGTTACCATGGTGGAATCCTTCCCCTATTGCACCCCGTGCCCTGTCGTGCATGTACACCCATCCCACCCTGGTGCACACACACACACCCATCTGACAAGCGTGTGTGGAACCTGAAAGGCTGAGAAGGACCTCAGGAACCCAAGATGGCTTGTGCCAGACTCTGAACAGAGAAGGGAAAGAGGACTCTGGCAAAAAAGGCTGTTGTGGAAATGACAAGTTGCAAGGGAATCGTGGCCATGTCCCCTAATTTACAGTCTATTTGAAGGAGCCCTCAATTTCAAGAGCCATTCAGCCCGAGAACATACATTTAAAGCAGAATGAGAACTCACAAATTCCTGTGAACCTTGGAGTCTTCTAGTCTCCTTCTTTCAGTTTCTTCCCTGGCCTCCTTAACTCTCCAAACCATTGCTGTCCCAGGCAAGGCATTATTTACATTTTGACTTCTCCACCCAAACCTGATTTTACTCCCCTCATGCCTATCTGCATTCTAATCACCTTCCAGTCTCCCTCTCCCTCCCTCTCTCTTTCTCTTTTTGGCCTTAAGTTCCCCTCCTCCCCTCCTCTGCCATCCTCTATCACTGTGCATCACTCACACGCTGCCCCAACTCACTGACTTTTCCCCATCTCCCGCCACTTCTATAGATTTAACGAGAACGGTGACATGGGATGCTGGGGGTGTGCACAACCTGGTTTCCAACTCTTGCTGGCATTCTTATCCATGGCTGCAGGAGTTCAGGCAAGATAAGGCATCAATTAGTGCTTGTTATTTATTGTTTTAAGAGCAATCAATCTGTTGCCTTGCCTACCAGAACCATTCTCTCTCTCCTGGCTTTCTTTCTCCAGCAGAGCCAAGAGAGGCTGCTCAAGGAAAACAGATTCGGTGATTCATTTGCACCTCCATGTGGGGAATCCAGGGGCCCTCTGAAATATCCTCCTCGCTGTGTTATTTCCCACCATTTCAGCACTTTTACTTGTGTGATCTTTGTGAGGGGTGGTTTACCGTATTTTTCGCTCTATAGGACACACTTTTTTTCCCTTCAAAAATGAAGGGGAAATGTGTGTGCGTCCTATGGAGCGAAGACGCCATAGCCCCGCGACCCTCTCCCGGCTGGAGAGGTGACCCGCGGCTATGGCAGGAGCCTCTCCGCTGCACCTTTCTGCTGCTCCCTGACCTGCTCTTTGGGGCTGGTGGAGGGCTTCCCCCGCCCCAAAGAGCAGGTCGAAAGGAACCTGAAGCCTGGAGAGCGAGAGGGGTCAGTGCACACCAACCCCTCTCGCTCGCCAGGCTTCCAAGGTAGCTGCCTTAAACGGCACATTGTTTTAGAGGGGGAAAACAAGAGGGGGAAAGTTCTCCCCCTCTCTGTGCAGCGCCTCCTGCCGCTTCACTGAAGGGGTGCTGGGCAGAGAGGGGGAGATTTTTTTTTCCTTGTTCTCCCCCCTCTAAAACAAAGTGCGTCCTATTGTCCGGTGCGTCCTATGGTGCGAAAAATACGATATTTATAAGTCCTTGCCCCCCAGGACCAGCCCACGGCATTTGGGTACCTGAGGTGATCCACAAAATGGCACACACAACCCCTAACAAGGAAGAAGGGGTGAGTGAAGACCTACATTGTCAGGAGTGCAGGAACCAGGCCCTGTGACTGGTAGGGCTTTGCAGGACTGGGGCTTTCCTAAGTTTGTTCTGAAGAAGCAAGGCACAGCTGCACGGGTGAGGCAAATTGGTAACTCACAGCACCTGATGGCAAGAGCTGGGAAGGGATATAAGGTCAGCATTTCCCTTTGGCTCTTCACCACAGCAACACACTTCCTGCCTTGCTGTGTTTGGCTTCTTGACTCCTGGTTTCCTAACCCTCAGACCCTTGACTCCTTGACTCCCAGCTCTCGGACCCTCGGACCCTTGGCTGCCTGACTCCTGGCTTCCAAACTCCCGTTCCTGCTCCCACCCCACCATCTTGCTCCCGGTCCCGACGTCCTCCGCCAGGACTTCAACCACCCGTAAACCGAATCATTACATACATCAGGAATGTGGCAGGAATAAAGATCTACATCAGGAACAAGGGAGGGAGGAAACCAACTGTGCCTCCTGTTCTCCAAGAGGCTGCTTTAGAGGCGGCAATGTGGAGAGTGGCTGCCAAGGAGGCAGCAGAACTGGACTCCAAGGAGTGCACAGCAGTTCTTGCTACCACAGTGGCAGCCGTGGGCAATGCATTCCTTGGAGGTCGGAACTGCTGCCCCTGTGAAGACTGCCGCCCAAGGTGGTCGCCTCACCTTGCCCCATGGGTGGGCCGGGCCAGCCCTGCCTTGTCCTGAGAAACATGCAATCTAAAGTTGGGTAGTGTTGTTGGTTTTTTTTGTGGGACTGAGGAGACAACAGAGAGAGATTGGGGAGAGGAAGTCAAAAGGCTATCAAGGGATGAATGTTGCCCTTGGTGGCATTACAACAGCAGAGAGACTTCAGGAACCATCCATCAAGGAATAAACCTTTCTACCTGCCTTGCCCTACTCTTCTTGCCTGGGAGCTGCTCCCAAAGTATTTACTTTTGCTCTCTGTGACTTTTGTTTCGTGGGGAATAGGCCTCTGTTTGGCAAAAACAGTTACAAATGTTAAGATTTCATTGTCTCAAATTCTTATAAGTTGTGTTGTACAGTGGTACCTTGGGTTACAGATGCTTCAGGTCACAGACTCCGCTGACCCAGAAATACTACCTCAGGTTAAGAACTTTGCTTCAGGATGAGAACAGAAATCGTGCGGCAGCAGCAGAAGGCCCCATTAGCTAAAGTGGTGCTTCAGGTTAAGAACAGTTTCAGGTTAAGAACGGACCTCCAGAACGAATTAAGTTCTTAACCTGAGGTTCCACTGTATTTGAATTTTGCATTTGTATGTTATTTCGCTGCCTTGAGGGGCCTCTTTTGGCTGAAAAGTGGCATATAAATAAACAGTAGCATAACTTGCATGTACCTGGGCTTCATTTCAGGCGGGCGTAAGCACTAAGGGGTTAAGGCCGAAGGAGGGGTGGGGTTTGAGCTCAGGTGGGAGTCTGAAGGAGTTGTGCTCCTTCAGGGAGGAGCTGAAGGAGCACAATGAGGTGATCCACAAGGCAAGGATTGACCCGCAATGCTAAGTGCTCAGTAGAAGAGTTGAAGCTCAGAGGTAAAGCACCTGCTTTGCACGCAGATGGTCCCATGTTCAATCCCTGGCGTCTCCAGGTAGAAACCCCCATCTGCAGTGCTGGAGAACTGCTGCAAATCAGTGTGGACAATGCTAAGCTAAGATGGACCAATGGTCTGACTCAGGGCTTACCCACCCTTACCATTTGCCTAGCTTTTTCCAGACAGAGACCTGCACTTCAATGCAGATTTCCACCCTCCTGCCTCCAAGTTTCCCCCCAAAAAACCCACTCTTTAAAGCTGAATCGGAGCAAATGTCAATTTGGGTTTTCTGCAGTTTGATATTTGCTCCGATTCAGCTTTAAAGAGCAAGTTTTCATGAAAGCTCCAGAACAAAACAAAACAAAAAAATGTGGGGTGCTCAAACACAGAGCTTTAAATCATGGACCATCCCTGGAAAGCATGGGTGAGACTTAAGTGTGGATAAGCCCTCAGTAGAGGGCAACTTCCTATGTTCCTCTTACAAGGAGGCCACAAAGTAGTGTAAAAAGATTTAGGAGGCAATTCATCAAATCTGTCCGTGCCAGATTGCTAGCCAGGAAAGGGTCTGTAGCCAAAATCATTTTGGCATATGCACTTTCAGAAAGGAAACAAACTTATGTCCCAGGAACCCCATCTGCTTCGTGTTGTCCCTTTCATTCTTCCCAGCAGGAGCCCTTATCCCAATATTTCTTCAGACAGGTCTAATTCTCCCCCTGAGCTTGGTCCTCATATGGTTATTTATTTTTCTGCTGTGGGCTTGTCCCCCTCACTAGGAAGGGAGAAATGAAGGACAGATAATTTTCCAGCCCAGATAAACCAAGTTTTTCCCATTCACACCCATTCTTCTGTCTAGTCTGGCAAGTGGGTTTGAGAAGACAGTGGCCATGTTGCTCTTATTCTTTGGAAATTCAAGGCCTCATCAAAGATCAAGTCAACCATTGACTCATGAGAGCAATAACAACAAAGTATAAGGAGGTAAACCTATGTGGCCAAGGCCCCTTGAAAATATTCCACACCTACAGACAAACTCAGAGGACTATCAGCCAAACAGTGAAGGACACAATACCTGCCCATCTCCAGATTTGAGAAGATGTATATTTTAAAGATACATAGAGAGGAAAATCTGCCAAATTCAGCATTTCCTGCCATTAGCAAGAAAAAAAGCCAAACCAGGTGAAAATGTCACTTATACAAATAGATGCTTGCACGCAGAGAATCATTATGCACACTTAATGCTTTCCATGGAGAACTGATCTATCATTATAGCTAAATGAAGCATCCATTAGGGTACTGATTCAAATGTTCCTGCAGTGGAACATTGTGTAGATTAGAGTGTCGGGGGGAAACCCATCCCAAAGGTGGGGGGTGTAACGGTGTTTGGATGGGGGGGCAGCTTTGTAAAGGAAAGGGAGGCTAGAAATCTTGCAACAATACAAGGTGATCTGATGACCTTTCATCCTTTAAAAAACAAAAACTTTGCAAACGCTTCTTTAAAGGTAAATGCCACATTGGGTGCCTAAGAATACTTGACATGTGCTTTTGAAATGGGGCCTGAGGGAATATAGTGCAGTGTGTCAAACATGAAGCATTGTCGGGCAGCTGCTCCAGCACATTTGCAGAGACCACCAGAAGCACCTGTCCTGCTCCAGTTTAAACCATTTTGTTCCGGTGATCCAAAGAGGAACACTGCTGCTGCAACAAGGGGAACCACGGACAACTGAGAGCCTTTCACCCTCCAGCAGGCAGGGGGTGCTGAAGGTCTCTTCCAACTTGCAGCTCGCCCTGTCTCTATGCCCCGCTAGTGGGATTGTTTTGGAAGGGTCTGGTGGGGCCCTGTTGGAAGCAGGCAATTGACTAGAAATGGGGGGGAATGTATAAGACAAATAATAAATGTTGGAAATGTAAAGAAAAAGAAGGAACATGTTATCATATGTGGTGGGAACGTAAGAAAGTAATAATAATAATAATAATAATAATAATAATAATAATAATAATAATAATTTATTTATTTATTATTTATACCCCGCCCATCTGGCTGGGCCTCCCCAGCTACTCTGGGCGGCTTCCATAGAAACCAAAAATACACTAAAATATCACACGTTAAAAACTTCCCTGAACAGGGCTGCCTTAAGATGTCTTCTGAATGTCAGGTAGTTATTTATCGCTTTGACATCTGCTGGAAGGGCGTTTCACAGGGCGGGCGCCACTACCGAGAAGGCCCTCTGCCTGGTTCCCTGTAGCTTTGCTTCTCGCAATGAGGGAACCGCCAGAAGGCGCTCGGTGCTGGACCTCAGCGTCCGGGTAGAACGATGGGGGTGGAGATGCTCCTTCAGGTATACTGGACCGAGGCCGTTTAGGGCTTTTAAAGGTCAGCACCAACACTTTGTGCTCGAAAACGTACTGGGAGCCAATGTAGGTCTTTCAAGACCGGTGTTATATGGTCTTGGTGAACGTTCCCAGTCACCAGTCTAGCTGCCGCATTCTGGATTAGCTGTAGTTTCCAAGTCACCTTCAAAGGTAGCCCCACGTAGAGCGCATTGCAGTAGTCCAAGCGGGAGATAACCAAAGTAAAGAACTTCTGGGAAATGATATATAACGAGATGAAAAAGATGTTGAAATATACATTTATTAAAAAACCAGAAGCATTTTTTACTTGGTATTATATGTCAGGATATTAATAGGCAAGATCTTAAATTGTTTCTGTATGCAACAACGGCAGCAAGAGTATTGTTAGCCCAGAAATGGAAGCAAGAAGAAATCCCGACGAAAGAAGAATGGCAGACGAAATTAATGGACTATGCAGAATTGGACAAAATGACAGGAAAGATTCGAAACCTGCGGGACCAGAGATTTACAGAAGATTGAAAGAAGTATATGAACTATTTGAAGAGCAATTGTAACCAACAAATTATGCTAGTAGGACTACAAGAAGTTTTGTAAGGAGAAATATATGAAACGTTACAAAGTAGATAAAGAATAGAGATATTGGTTATGAGATTTAAATGTAATAAGGAAAGTAAGAAATGTATACTAAGAGATTAGTTTGGAAATTTTTCAGACAGGATTGATGGAAGTCCATATATATATATATATATATATATTTATGAGAGAAATGGGGGAAATGCAATAAGTACTGGAGAATTTCTTCCATGAAACTGCAGGGTTCAAATTCTCACTCAGCCACCATGTGACCTTGGGCCAGTCACTGTCTCTTACCCACTTCACAGGGTTGTGGCGAGGAGAAAATGTGGAAGGAGGGGAACTATGCATGCCATCTGGGGCTCCTTGGAGGAAAGGTGGGATATAAATAAAATGGATTAATTAATTAATTGATTGATTGATTGATTGATTGATTGATTGATTAATGATATAGGATGCGGTCTTGGGTTCCCAGCCCCAATTCATACATTGATAGAATCATAGAATTGCAGAGTTAGAAGGGACCCCCAAGCGACATCTAGTCCAACCCCCTGCAATACAGGAATCTCAACTAAAGCATCCATGGACTCATCTAAACCGATAAAGAAAAAGTGATTTTTATGCGTTGGATGTGTGAAATAACATTGTGCCACCAGCTGGCGACATGGAGTCCCTTTTTTTCTCCACCAGTTTTCCCTGTTTAAATTGACAACGCTTTAAACTGAAACGCTTATTCAATGTGTCTAGATCCAGCCCATGACACATGACCATCCAACCTCTGCCTAAAAAACCTTCAAGGAAGGAGAATCTACAGCCTCCCGAGGGAGACCATTCCACTGTCAAACAGCTCTTACTGCCAGAAAGTTCTTCCTGATGTTTAGTCGGAATCTCCTTTCTTGTAATTTGAAGCCACTGGTCTGGGTCCTACCATCATGGGCAGGAGAAAGCAATATTGTTCTCTTTTCCATGTGACAGCCCTTGAGATATCTGAAGATGGTTCACCATCCTCTTTCCAAGGCTAAGTGTACCCAATCCCCTTATACATTCATACATCATGCAGAGCAATCCCACTGTCAAAACCACTTAAAGGAAGGGACATATATTGGCTGGCATCTCCACACCTCTCACCAAGGTGTGTGTGTCAAACACTTTCTGGAGGAAGAGTAATCAAGTAAGTGTGGGATCTGGTGTGGACAGGCACTCATGTTGAGCACCCACCTCAGGAATAATAATAATTATTATTATTATTATTATTATTATTATTAATAATAATAATAATAATAATAATGTATTATTTGTTATTTAAAACCTGCCCATCTGGCTGAGTTTCCCCAGCCACACTGAGCAGCTCCCAACAGAGTATGAAAACCATGATAAAACATTAAACATTAAAAACTTCCCTAAACAGGGCTGCCTTCTGATGTCTTCTAAAAGTCAGATAGTTGTTTATTTCCTTGACATCTGATGGGAGGGTATTCCACAGGGCAGGTGCCACTACCGAGAAGGCCCTCTGCCTGGTTCCCTGTAACCTCACTTCTCGCAGGGAGGGAACTGCCAGAAGGCCCTTGGAGCTGGACCTCAGTGTCTGGGCTGAGTGATTGGGGTGGAGACGCTCCTTCAGGTATACTGGGCCGAGGACATTTAGGGTTTAAAGGTCAGCACCAACACTTTGAATTGTGCT
The DNA here is from genome assembly GCF_965113315.1 of Podarcis vaucheri. Lineage (NCBI taxonomy): Eukaryota > Metazoa > Chordata > Lepidosauria > Squamata > Lacertidae > Podarcis > Podarcis vaucheri. The sequence goes on along the minus strand of NC_138764.1, from coordinate 94,369,110 downwards.
TGGAAACGTACTGGGAGCCAGTGTAGGTCTTTCAAGACTGGTGTTATATGGTCTCGGCGGCCGCTCCCAGTCACCAGTCTAGCTGCTGCATTCTGGATTAATTGTAGTTTCTGGGTCACCTTCAAAGGCAGCCCCACGTACAGCGCATTGCAGTAGTCCAAGTGGGAGATAACTAGAGCATGCACCACTCTGGCGAGACAGTCTGCGGGCAGGTAGTGGATGACCTTGTTGGTTTGCAAGCCCCCTCCATAGAGGCTGGCCCCTCTCACTGTCCTCGGAGCTTGCTTACCGGTAACCTCCTCTGGCTGATATCCAGACAGACCAGGGAGATTTTGATAGGCGACATTTTCCCAAGAGTGGGTAAAATGCACAGCCCCTCTCTCCTGCTTCCGCATGGGGAAAGAAAATAAGTCAGAAATCTATTTACGTGATGTTTATTTCTGACATTATAGCACTAGAGAAAAACACGTCCTCTCAGTTCAGTTCTTCTAGCAAGTCTGACAAACTTCCTGAACATGCGCAAATGGAAGGTTTTAGATTACACTCTTCACAGAGACTTATCCAGCCTGTGAACGTCCTGGGAAATTCTTCTTTCCCACAGATAGGCGCATCATTTGATGTCAACAATCTGTGTGTCTGCAGCGGTGATGTTTCCATATACTGACAGACCTGTGGCCCTCCAGAAGTTGCTGAGCAGCAACTCCCATCATATGTAGCTGAACACTGGCCATTCTGGCCGGGGCTGTTGAACATTGGAGTCCAACAGCATCTGCAGAGCAACAAGTTTGGCAGAGCAACTCCAACCTCCCTAGACTTGCCTTTCCTCCATGCAGAGACAGTGTATCTGGCATGATCTGAGAACAATCAGAATATATTTCAGGGTACGTAATTTTCCATGACATTTGTACAACCCCCGTGCTAAAAAGCAAAAAAGCAATTACAACTCAATGTTCTTCAGGCAGTAATGAATAATCCTCTCCAAAACCAAACAATGCGGGACTGAACGAAGAATGACGAGAACGAGCAGCGTCTCAGAGGATCTGCAGCAAAAACCGAGCTGTCATAACTGATGATATAGTTCACAGTTTCTTATTCTCTGGCATGGCAGCACGATGAGGCTTGAATCAGAGCTCAACATCATTTCACTAATGGAGTTGTAATATCCCTGAGCTCAGAGATCTAGCTGTGTTCAAACATTAACAATGAGAACATAAGGGCTGCCTTCCTGGATCAAGCCAAGGTCCATTTAGTTCAGAATTGTTTGCCCCCGCAGCAACTGGCCAGATACCTATGGAAATGTAGAAGTAGAGCTTGCAAATAACTATACCTGGTCTATTTTTGTCCCCAAAATCATTACCTCTTATCATTAAGTTCGAAGCAGAGAATAGCAGCTAGCTAGAAGTTAAATGCGGGACGTAGGTGGCGCTGTGGGTTAAACCACAGAGCCTAGGACTTGCTGATCAGAAGGTTGGCGGTTCGAATCCCCACAACGGGGTGAGCTCGGTCCCTGCTCCTGCCAACCTAGCAGTTCGAAAGCACGCAGTACAAGTAGATAAATAGGTACCACTCTGGTGGGAAGGTAAACGGCGTTTCCGTGCGCTGCTCTGGTTCTGTATGCTAGCTCCCTCGGCCAATAAAATGAGATGAGCGCCGCAACCCCAGAGTTGGACACGACTGGACCTAATGGTCAGGGGTCCCTTTACCTTTACCTAGAAGTTAAATATATATGTGAAAATAGTCAGCATTTGCCAAATTCTGCCATTTAAAATTTGAACGTGAATTTCAGTTTTGAAATGTGCATTTGTAACACGTCGCATCCCCTCCCCCCCAAAAAAAACCTTTATAAATGTAAGTGCTTCAGATTTGCTGGCAATACCTTGATTTTTTTTTGCTTGGATGCTTTTGGCAGGCATGAAACATGAAATGGCACCGAGCCCTATCAGATACTACATGCCATTGCATGCCAGCTATCATTTGTGAACAGAAACGCTATTGTACACAATGCTCAATGAAATATTCCAAATGCAGATATCAAATATTTCACCAGGAAATAAGTATTCTGAGAATAGCTGCAAATATTTAGAGGTTTCTGTTCAGCACAAAATATCTGAGGAATTTTAGAGAGAAGCAGAAACAGTTGCAAGCAGGCGGGTGAAATTTCCTGGGGTGTTGGGAAAGGAGCTGCTCGTCACTAAGTCACTACTGAGGAAGCAAAATGTCAAAGGGAATTTGGATGTTCCTTCTTTTGGACAGGACTTCCTTTCACATTATCTTGTGATATGACTCCTAGCGACATCTCTCAGAGCTGTACTGAACACTGATAGTTGTGGCTGAGAGCATGAATTCTGGGACAGGAAGTTTAGCATAAAACAAGCAAACCCCTCGCGGCTTTGCTGCTCCTGCACTTGCCATGTGGGGATAAACATGGTGGACTACCTTACAGGAATGTTGTGAGAATCATATTTCAGGCTCCTTTCTGCATGGCGTTATCATTGCCACTCTGGCAGGGGCTGTTATGAAAGGAAGGGCTTCCTGCTCTGTTCTCACCAGGTTGCAAAACTTTTGCAATCCATCCAAGGTCAAAAACTAACTATTTAAGAACACTTGGCAGGGATGGAGAAATCTGTTAATACTGGCTTCTCTCCATCTGCCACATTTCCACATCAGTTTGTGATTTATTTCACACACACAAAAATAGTAATGCAGAATTCCCTTTAACATCCCCATTTTTTGCCAGCAATCTCCCCCTCAGATAATGCACTTTTGCAGGTTCTTTTCACCAACGTGTGCATTATTATGCAAACTTTCCCCAAATAAGTGCATTTTGGGGCACACATTATGGGTTGGGCAACTGCATGCCTGACCCCCCCCAAAAAAAAAAATTCTGAAGTGTGAATTTTGAAAGATGGATACTTTTTGGTTGTTTCAGGTCATGTGGGTTAGGCATGTTTAATAAATGAATAAACTTTATTAAAATTTGGGGAAAGGAATACAAAAATTAATATCTAGTGTCTTTTTATCAGCTCGAAAAGCTAATTTAAATGAAAACACAGACCAGAAAAGGAGAGCGAGAAAGAGATGGGAAGTTAGAGAAAGGATAAAGGGAAAAGAAAAGGAAAAGAAAGCAAGATGGGGTGACAGAAAAAAGAGAACTACATCTGTCAGCTTTGTATAAAAAATATTCAACATATCCACTTCAAAATAACATCCAACAAATCCACTTTCTATAAACCAGAATTATCTCCAATTCTCAAACCCAAATATCGTAAGTTCCTTTTTCTTTTCCTGGCAAAAAGTGTAGAAGAAGTTTCCAATCTTTAGTAAATATTGGCAATGACTTTTCTCCGATTAGGCAGGTTTTCATTAAAACGCAAAACAAGCCTGATTTCTCCCTTGCCTCACTCTTACTTTGTAAGAGGATTCTCACACTTCTTTTAAAACTTCTGTGCAGAAACAGAAAAGGGGTGTCCCTCATCCGCTGCCCCCTGGTTTCCTAGGCTACAGATAGTGGTGAGTTAGCCAGAGGACAGTGGTGAGGTTCTGTAACTGTTAGCTTCAATGTCGGCCTCTGACCAAGCAGAGAAATCAGCCGAGGAAGTTGGTACCAGATTTACTTTGTAGCTTGAGGTTAAGAGAGATGCAAGAGTTCTTGTTTTTAATTTCACCCACCACCACCCCAAAAAATGGAACATCCATACATGCCTAAGTACATAAGCTTATAATAGGGTTGCTAAACACCCAGTTTTTCCTGGGCATGTCCAGGATTACAAGAGTGAAATCACCACCTCATTTTTCCTCTCTCTTTCCCTTCCCTCCTTTCCCTCTCTCTTTCTCAGCGCAGGACAGCTCATGCCAGACAGTGCCCTCCCATGTTCCCTCTGATGGCACCCTGGCACCCACCCCATGCCCGCTCCCACACCCCTCTCCCCTCTCCAGGCGTTGGCAAATGTGTCCTCTTTTTCCCCCCTTCAAAATACGTCAACCCTATATAATTCGAGGGAGCTAGCCTTGTTTCCGTATCACTTCTCTCAGGGCTCCAGTGGCAATGCACGAATGCAATGATGCTGCAGCTATAAATGATGCAAACTTGCATAATTTGCTTTGGCCCTAATTAAATGTGACTGGTGAGGTCAGGGAGCAGGTTTTCCTTCCATGTGGTGGCCTTTGCAAATGAAGTTGTTCGCTGGGGTTGCCTGATCAGTAGTGAGCGGGGCATCTGTGCTTCGGAACGTCAAACAGAAGGGCTCCTGCGCAAGGTGTGCTTCACCCACTGCTATAGTTCTTTGATGGGAAAGGCAGCGTCGGCTGGAGTTGACTCCTCTGTACAGCTATTGGAAGCACAGAAGCCTTGGAATTTGGCAGGCAAGCCACCCTACAGTTCTTAGCAGGTCTCTGACAGTGCAATAGATGACTGATCAACTATACAGTTCTATTATATCACAGTGAAGGGCTTCTCTCATCCATAAGGCTGTTAGCAAAGTCACTTAAATAATGGAGTCTAGGAAGGGAAGAGAAATCCTCACAACACTCTACTCAGCAAACAGAACAAAAACAGCATATAACTCTTCGGCTGAGAAAAATAGTGTTCTGCTCTAAACATGGGTGATGTTGTATAATGTTTAGATTATGCAATAAAGTCTTTTTTTAAAGTAACCATTGATGCTTTTTTTAAAAAAAAATATCAAATGACATTTTAGAAAAACAAAACCCCTCTCTCTCTCTCGTGCTCACATGCTTAGCCTGCAGTCCAGCGCTGGAGGGGGGGAAACTCCCACAGCATTTGGGGAAACAGCTGCAAAGACGGAGGGTATATTATAAGAAACATCTAATTAATAGTTCTAGGGACGCGGGTGGCGCTGTGGGCTAAAGCCTCAGCGCCTAGGGCTTGCCGATTGAAAGGTCGGCGGTTCGAATCCCCGCGGCGGGGTGCGCTCCCGCTGCTCGGTCCCAGCGCCTGCCCACCTAGCAGTTCGAAAGCACCCCCGGGGGCAAGTAGATAAATAGGTACCGCTTACCAGCGGGAAGGTAAACGGCGTTCCGTGTGCGGCTCTGGCTCGCCAGAGCAGCGTTGTCACGCTGGCCACGTGACCCGGAAGTGTCTTCGGACAGCGCTGGCCCCCGGCCAATAGATGTGAGATGGGCGCACAAACCCCAGAGTCTGTCAAGACTGGCCCGTTCGGGCAGGGGTACCTTTACCTTTAATTAATACTTCTAAGTTTGGGCCTGTCCAGTGCTCTGTAATCTGGTGAAAAATAAAAGCAAGAGCTGTAGAACGCATTGTGTGACCTACGTGCGAAGTCAAGGAAACGGTGGCACCCCAGCTACTCTGCATTGCTATTTGATCGTGAACACGCTGGGAAGAGCTGTTTCCAAAATCCTCTACTGTTGATATCAGGCCTCATTCATGTGTTCATAAAACACCCGATTTCTCCCACCCTTGACTGCTTACTCACATGCAGCTGATCTGTAGACTAAGTTCATTGAAAAGCACAGTGCCTGAAGTTATATGAAAACTCTAGCCGTGGTGAAATTTGCATTGTTTTAGTTATGCTTTTCCCAGTAGTGATGTATGGAAGTGAGAGCTGGACCATAAAGAAGGCTGATCGCCCAAGAATTGATGCTTTTGAATTAGAGTGCTGGAGGAGACTCTTGAGAGTCCCATGGACTGCAAGAAGATCAAACCTCTCCATTCTTAAGGAAATCAGCCCTGAGTGCTCACTGGAAGGACAGATCCTGAAGCTGAGGCTCCAATACTTTGGCTACCTCATGAGAAGAGAAGAATCCCTGGAAAAGACCCTGATGTTGGGAAAGATGGAGGGCACAAGGAGAAGGGGACAACAAAGGACGAGATGGTTGGATAGTGTTGTCGAAGCTACCAGCATGAATTTGATCAAACTGTGGGAGGCAGTGGAAGACAGGAGTGCCTGGCGTGCTCTGGTCCATGGGATCACGAAGAGTCGGACACAACTAAACAACAACTACTTGGTCCTTTGGGTGGGGGGGCTTTTTTGGGCAGGACAGAAACAGAATGAAGCTAAAAACACTTATGCATAATCTGTGAAGTGGCCCCATAGTCAGGGAGAAAGTTGTTTGTCTCACGTCACTTGGGAACGCCTGCACTTCTGTTGAACCTTGCCCCATTTCTACCTATGGCATCCGCACTTCCGCGTGTGGCAGAAAGCCACAGCAGGAAACACTCTGAATAAAGTGAACCCCAGGAGGTTATCCAACAGCAAACACAGATTCAGTTATCTAAGGCAAGTGACAGTTGTTGCTGGTGTGTGTGTGTGTGTGTGTGTGTGTGTGTGTGTGTTTTGAAGAGCCTCCCAGGTAGCTGAGCGCTTATCAAATGGAATCTTTAAAAGGGCAGCAGAAGAGAGCAACCGCAAAGGGTGATTACATAAAAGCTTTCCATTTCTCTCCTTTGTGTATGGTTTCAATCACTTTCTGGAAACGTTCAAAATGAACACGAACAAACATTAAGTTATGCAGCGCAACGGAGAAGAAATCAAACTTCCCCACCTCTGCTCCAACACAGAAATCCTAGGCTTTGTAATCACTTAGGGTGGTATTCAACTAAGTCCTACCAAGATGTGATGGCCTGGGACTAGGGCTCAGACTCGGAACCAGAGGAGACTCAGTCTGCACTGGATCCTTTGCCTCAGGCATCATCTGAACCAAGTCTGGGGCCTGATCCTGAAGAATCCCAGTCTGCACAGGTTCCCAGGCAACAAACACCAGCTGGGCCGAGTCAGGGGCCTGAGCCTGCCCTGGCTCCAGATGTGGGGATTACCTCGTTGCCTTCAGCCGGGCCATCACTTACAGCTGCTCCACTACTGGTTGGGTCAGGGGAGACTGAGGCGGCCCCTGGGTCTAGTAACCCACCGATGTCTCCAGAGCTGCAGAGACTAAGGTCTGAGAGAAGGAGAGACCTGAGTACTCGCAGGTGGCGTGCTCGCCTTCGGGTGAAACAGGGAGGTGAGTCGCCAGAGGATCAGGACTGGCCACTACCCCGACAAAGATAAAAGGCTGTCGGACCCCGCCCCAGGTTGCGGGAGCAACATTGCTATGTGCTAGATCCTGCACCTGTCCTTGCCTGGTTTCCTGCCTTGTGTCCTGCCTTGACCCTGTTGGACTGTCTCCCAGTGGAACCTTTGGATTCTGAACCGGTCCTGGACTGCGTTTCACAGGTTACCCCCGGGCCCAGCACATGAGAGTGGACCCATTAATGGCTCTAGCTGAGTCATGTTCTTGAATTTCAATGGATCTTCTCTGAGCAAAACCTAGTTGAATATCAGCCCTTGATATCAGCCCTTGCTTCCGTTCCACCGGAATAGACGAAGCTTGATTCCACTCTCTGTTACATGCGGAGAGGACAAGAGGAACAAAGAGCTATAATCCACAGTGACAAGTGAGCTGAAAGGGAGCAGAAGATAAGCAGGGCAATAAATCATAATCAGCTTTCATCAGGAATATGCAGGAAACCACAGGGAATAGCTAATATTCACACTGAAATGAGGAATCTCTGCCCAGAGGGTACAGCTCAATATGTGTTTTCTTAACTGTTCTCTCTCACCCCCACATGCCAGGTTAAGACATCCATCACCATCACTTGGATAATTAGTAGACCTCTATTTAAGGAAATACTACCTGGCAAGTGCAGGATTTGAATTATGAGCAACAGGAGGAATTCGAGACTATAGTATTGTTGTCATGGTATAAGAGATAGAAGGCAGGATGCAGCGGGGGGGGGGGATAAAAACACCCTGGAAAATAGGGTAGGAAGTCAGGAGAGGGGAGGATAAATTTATTATGTATTGAGTATACATGGCAAACTTTTGAAAATTTAATAAAATTCATTTAAGGCTTTTAAATTGAAGGTAATTAGTGGCGCCAAGGAAGATACCAGTAAAGGGGAAATAAAATTATGTTAAAAAGGTAAAGGGACCCCTGACCATTAGGTCCAGTCGTGGCCGACTCTGGGGTTGCGGCGCTCATCTCGCTTTATTGGCCGAGGGAGCCGGCGTACAGCTTCCGGGTCAAGTGGCCAGCATGACTAAGCCGCTTCTGGTGAACCAGAGCAGCGCACAGAAATGCCGTTTACCTTCCCACTGGAGCAGTACCTATTTATATACTTGCACTTGTATGCTTTCAAACTGCTAGGTTGGCAGGAGCAGGGACCCAGCAACGGGAGCTCACCCCGTCGCAGGGATTCGAACCGCCAACCTTCTGATCGGCAAGTCCTAGGCTCTGTGGTTTAACCCACAGTGCCACCCACGTCCTCTAAAATGATGTTAGGGGAGAACAAAATGATGGTTGATGCTTTTGAGGGGGTAAATGATTGGTAGAGGCTTTTTAGCTTAGGGAGGGAAATGATGAAGTGTGCACAAGCGAGATACTAGTTTTGAGGCTCCATGGCTCCATCCCTCCTGTCATGGTCCCAGCAAAAAGTGCCCCTCCTTTATCATTCCTTTGGTGAGGTTCCCTCCCAGTGCAAATAGGGCTTTTGACCCATCCTGGCCCTAGAAAAATATTTCTTCCAAGTTGCAAGAAACAGAGAATTCATACGCAGGCTTTCCCTGGCAGACATCCATGCCTAACCTGTGGATGTTGAGGGCAGGTTCTATCCATAAATTCCTCTTCATAACATGCTTGCAGGAAAGAGATTCATGAAAGACTCTTGAGTGGCCTTCATGCCCACTTAAGAATATCATGACCACGCGGGACAGGATGAGGAACCTGCGGAGATGCTACTGGGGTACAACTCTTGTCCATCCCAGCCAGCACGGCCAATGGGATCCAAAAATATATGGAGGGCTGGAGGGTCTCCATCCGTATCATAGGGCCAACCCCGCCGAGACCACATAACACCGTTCTTGAGAGACCTACATTGGCTCCTAAACGGCCTCGGTCCAGTACATCTGAAGGAGCATCTCCACCCCCATCGTTCTACCCGGACACTGAGGTCCAGCACTGAGAGCCTTCTGGCAGTTCCTTCACTGCAAGAAGCCAAGTTACAGGGAACCAGGCAGAGGGCCTTCTTGGTAGTGGCGCCCACCCTGTGGAACGCCCTCCCATCAGATGTCAAAGAGATAAACAACTACCTGACATTTAGAAGACATCTGAAGGCAGCCCTGTTCAGGGAAATTTTTAATGTGTGACATTTTAATGTATTTTTAATTTTTGTTGGAAGCCTCCCAGAGTGGCTGGGGAAGCCCAGCCAGATGGGCAGGGTATAAATAATAAATAAATATATTATTATTATTATTATTATTATTATTATTATTATGCTTATTAAAAAAAACCAGTGCATTCCTCAGGAACATGTCGTTATGATGATAATTCGATCAAGTGGATGGTCTCTGCAGTGTAGCGAGTTAGGGATGAACAGAGAGGCAACAGTGGGGTGCAATTCTTCCTCATTATTACCAGCGCAGAGGCAGTTGAAGGCAGACAAGGAAAGCCACCATCTTCCCTTTCCCCTGGAGTTCGCAGGGACAAGACACTGCTGGGGGTTTTCTATCCAGTGAAACAAGGCTCTTTGCTGAGCTTTTAATGCAGCTGGCTCTTCCCCACAGGATTTTAGAAGAACAGACACAGAAGAGCAGGAAAACTAAAGCACAATTCTGCTATCTGTAGCTCACTTATGAGAATTTTTTTATCGGGGTTTAATAATTATTTCAGCTGCCTACCTCACCACCACCACCACCCCAAAAAAATGAAAGAAACCCAGCAATAATGTTTACTTTAAAATTAAAAAAAACAGTTTTTAGACAAATTGGTATCTATTTGTTGTTTAGTTTTTAGCTGGCATCAGTTAGAAAAACCTCACAAAGCTACTACTGTCAAATAATAATAATTGTTTGGTTGGTCTGTTGGCTGTAAGTCGCTTTGGGTTGCCTTGGGCAAGAGAAAGCGACTAACAAAATTAATTAATAACTATATATTAAGCACCGCTGCATGTCAACTGTTGAAGTGTGAATGCTATTGCATGTTAGTTTTCAAATGCTCTCATATTTTGTATAATGCTACATTTATTTATTTTTATATCTCAAGATTCATATACTTCTTAATAATAATTTTAAAAATTCTAACTGGCTTACTGGGGGAGCGGGAATCTAATACAGAAATCATATAGTAAAATGTATTGGTTGTCAACTATCAGTACTAAAAATCGCATAGACAACAGGCAAATATATTTAAAGAAAACCATTCAGAAAATATCCAAAAATTCAGAGAAAGGGTTTTATGGCTAATTTGTGCTCCTCATCCATGGATGTTTCCCTTTTTTCTTTTCTTCATGGGAACCTGTTCAAGCCTGCTTTCCTACTTATTAAGATATTAAAATCTTTCAGATTTATATGCAGCTTTAAAAATACATTACTGGAAAGCTGCATTACAAAATTCAGAGAGGTGTGAATTTTGAAGACCGGCTGCATTTTGACTTCTAGAATATTTCAGAAACTGAGAATTAAGTAGGTCTGCCTTTACACAGCTATAGAAGCAATGCAATCATTGCCAACACTGTACATCCCTCTAAGCCAGCGAGTCTGCCTGCTTGTTAGCCATGGAAGAAAAGCCTGTGAACTTAAAGCGAATGCAAGGATCCAGTGATGCTTCATGTAGTGGAAACATATTTTGTGCAAATTGGGCACTAAGCCAAGGAGACAGACCGCTGAGGGGACAGGCTTTTATTAATTTATTAGTCTGGTGCTAGAAAGCATTGCCTCCTAATTCAATTTTTAAAACCCTCTTCATTCATTTGTGCATATACTCATGAAAATTGCATGGGACTTGATAGCTTTGAGTCCCAGAATCCTCTGCTTCCCCAGCCTGCTGAACTCTCCTTGGCGTGAGTCTGTTTTCAAGGGTTTTCAAATTCGGTTGCCAGTCAACACCAGCCCACAACCACCCTGCAAGACAAGAATTTCACTTAATCTGTCTTCTTTTTCAAAGAGGTGGTTCGACTCATTTGGTTAAACCACAGAGCCTAGGGCTTGCCGATCAGAAGGTCGGCGGTTCGAATCCCCGCGATGGGGTGAGCTCCTGTTGCTCAGTGCCTGCTCCTGCCAACCTAGCAGTTCAAAAGCACGAAGTCCAAGTAGATAAATAGGTACCACTCTGGTGGGAAAGTAAACCGCATTTCCATGCACTGCTCTGGTTTGCCAGAAGTGGCTTAGTCATGCTGGTCACATGACCCAGAAGCTGTACGCCGGCTCCCATGGCCAGTAAAGCGAGATGAGCGCCGCAACCCCAGAGTCGTCCCCGACTGGTCCTAATAGTCAGGGGTCCCTTTACCTTTACAAGCAACACCTGTTTTCCCACTGCCTCCAGGATACATTCCTTCATAATGTAGGAAGGGGAGTTTCTCTTCCTCCAGAATGCTTACTGTAGGCTGTTAGGGGCCTGAAAAGCCCATTCCTGGTCACACACGCACACACACCATGGGTCACATGTCAAAGTGGGTGTGGCCAAAATTGTTTTGAATATCGTCAAGTATGCAAAGCTCCAGATCTTGGAAGAAAGCCATCAGATGCCTGTGTTTGGAGCCACTGGGTGCTAGAGAACACACATTTTGTGGACTGTTTGGTTGATGTCAGAACATGTGCATCTGTTGTTTGGCAATGGGACTTGATTTGCCAGTGAAATGTGGCTAATGGTGGGGGAAAGGGACAGCAAATCATTATTCAGAGTATGCAAAATGCCTATTCACAAAGAAATAATATTTAAAAACTGATGAGCACAGAAAATTCTCTCCCTTTTGTATTCTCAATAGCTGGCCGTTACTTGCAACTGAGAAAAAGTTCGTTAAAATGACGATTGCCATAGAAAAAGAATAATGGACGCTGGAAAATGCAGAGTAGCAATTTTGAATTTAAAAGAACTGTGTAACTGAACACAAAGAATCAAGAGTGATGAAAAAGACCCTAGACCCACAGAAATTACTTATCAAGAGAAACCAGGGGGGGTGTCATTTTTTGTTGGGCTACATTTTCCATCAGCCTCAGCCAGCAAGGTCAGGAATGAAGGAAATTGTAGTCTGACACCACATGGGGCTACCAGTATTGGCTACCCCAGTAGTGTAATAATATTTTCCCCAAAGAAAGATGGCCCTAGGCTCACACTAACCTAAATCTGACCTTAGGAATAGTATATTTTTACAGACACCCAAGTATAATCAGCATTCTGTCTAGCTTATCTGAATGATACCACAGTTGAAAAGTGATCAAATCCAGGGGAGAAGGCAGTGAGAAGGAACAAATGACCTCTCCATCTGCTCCTAGAGGCAGGCACTAAGAGGAACCATTGCCATTCCCATACAGAAGCCTCCAATGAATATATAATACCAGCTCTTACATTAAACACTCCAATGGGGATTTCCCTAGTGAGCAAACACACAATGGCATTCTTCGGCAAATGTCTTTCTGCATGGTGCAACGCCAGCCCTTCTCCCATCCAATAATAATGTTTAACTAAGCCATTGTTCTGCTGTCATTGCTCAGACCGATCTTGCATGGAACAAAAAGGGTCTAAATAAGTTGCAGTAAATGTACGAAATTTTGTGAACGCTGATATTCAGAGATGCATGTTGACAGTTCCAGATTCATTGAGGAAATGTTCAAACGCACATATATCCTCCCCCCACTTTCTGGACACACACAAGGATGAATGTTGACTACCACAATTAAGCAACAATCTCCAGTGAGTCGCAAAATTTGTTGGAAACTCCCAAAATGGTTTGCAAAAAATCAGAATAGTATTCACCACCGTGGTCCAGCAACTGAGTATGGAAAGACCTGCAAGAACACAAGTGTCACAAATTTTAGAATTTCAGTTTATGTGACTTGGAAGGTCAGTTTTTGATATTATTTCCCCACTCTGCTTTAGAGGCAGTTACAGAGAGTAGAGTTCCATTCTTTCTTCTTTTCTTAATGCCTTGGCTTTGTTTAGTAGAAACCAGTCCCCTGGTGCTTTGTCTTTAGCCTAGACAAGAGCAATTTATGAATGCAGGTCAAAGGTTTTGGTGCAGCAATGGTGGGAGGAAAATCAAGGTCATGTTAGTCAAGCTTGCAAGATGAGTGAAGTTCACACTCAGGGCAAATGGATATATATGGCAAATGTGGTAATAAAAGAAAATAGATGGTGAAGCATAATGAAGAGGGTAATATATCAAAATTCAATCACAGCTGTCCAAGAATGCTTGATAGCAGGACACATTAAGCTCCCTTGCTTAAGCAATTGCCATTGTTCTTGTACACGCTGACTGATCTTCCTTTGTGTGTTTCTGTTTCTTTGCTTAAAAAGCATTCACAAATGGTGAAGGGGCTTATCAGGAACTAAACATACAGGTAGCCTCTGTTGCAATCAGTGACATGAGGCTTCTCTGTACATAATGCCCATTGGATAATTTCTAAATGCTCCTCTAAAAATGTGAAGTCTACATGCAGCAAAATGAGAGCATTTGCAAACATGTACCTCGTACGAGGGAGCTGGGATCAGCTATGGATCTCCTTTGTGTGGTAAACCTCAAAATGTCATGGCAGAATATGTGAAGTAGCCCTTAGTTCCAGCATCACTTGGTATAACCACATTAAAATGCAGCCGAGAGTATAGCAGAGATGGGAGTGAGGACAACAGGACATGATTCAATCGCCAACATGACCAATAAAACATATGACTGATACTTCATTCAAATACGCAGCACTTTCATGCACCACAAAATTTGATTGCAATATATGCATCATTATGACCAAGTGTTTAGGCGGGGAGTAACCTCTGCTACTCCAGATGTTGTGGACCACAACTCCCATCATCCCTGACCATGCTTGCTGGGAGTTTGAATCCAGCAACATCTGGGCAGCTACAAGTTAGCCATTCCCAAGCTAGACTCAAAGAATCAGAAAACTAAAGGTGGCAATCAAGTCAACCTGTGTACCAAAGCAGTGGGCTCCACCCAGGCCCTCTCAAACATGGATTAATTCAAACCATGTTGACTGTCATGTGCTACAAGGAGAGATCAGGAATAAGAGGCATCGGAAGAGAGGTTGGAGCATTTGGCAACGCTACTAAAGATTATCAGTGAAGACTTTACTGCTTTTGGGGCAGGAGATAAAACTCCACAAATTTTGAGTTTGAATTTTCACCCAATAACGGCTGAATATTCTGAAATTTGCTAAATGGTTTATAGTTGTTTATAAAATCTGATTTTTTAAAAATGAACTCAGTGAAGTCAGTATGTGCTCAGAGGGTGTGGAATGCTGACTGACGCTGAGAGAGAATGGAAAACCAGGGGAGAGGAGGAAAGGAATGGAATAACCTGGAAGGGGAACAGTGCAAAGGGCTGCAGCCTAACACACACACACACACACAGAGAGAGAGAGAGAGAGAGAGAGAGAAACCCCTATTGAATGCAATGAAACATACTCCTGAGAAAGCGTGTTTAGGATTGCTGACAGAATATTGCACCCTGATTCTAATTCCCTTGAATTGATGCAATATTTTCAAAGCCGCTGTAATAGACCAATTTCCCTGTGTAAAATGCTGTGTGCCCTATAGATAATAGAAACCAGAGTGCTTCAATAGCATATGCAAGCCATCAGCACAATAGGTCCAGGTTCACACACAGGTTTAGCAAATGTGTTGTTAGAAGCACTCCTGGCTTTCTCCGTTCAGCGCTGATCCAGGATAATCTGGGCAATAGCAATACTTTAATCAAGAAAAGACTGCAAGGGTTCTCTTCTCTCAAGAAAGTATTTGGAGCTTATACAAGTGTTCACAATTGGTTTACCACGCTTGTTTTAATGAAGAGAGATTAACCATGCCATATGCTGCTGTGGCATCGTGATGGCAATTGCTGTGACTGCGGCGGGAGGCATTCCTTTGCAACTTTTAAGGACATGAAGAACACCCTCCTGGATCAGGAGAAAGCCCCACCTAGTGGCCAGTCAGATGCTTCAATGGGAAACCAGCAAGCAGCAGTCGGGGACAAGAACACCCTCCCCTCCTGCCTCTGACCATGGAGGCTGAAAATAGCCACCATTGCTAATGGTGACTGGGAGCGGCCTCCGAGACCACATAACACCGGTCTTGAAAGACCTACATTGGCTCCCAGTACGTTTCTGAGCACAATTCAGAGTGTTGATGACCTTTAAAACCCTAAACGGCCTCGGTCCAGTATACCTGAAGGAGCGTCTCCACCCCCATCGTTCCGCCTGGACGCTGAGGTCCAGCGCCGAGGGCCTTCTGGCAGTTCCCTCATTGCAAGAAGCAAAGCTACAGGGAACCAGGCAGAGGGCCTTCTCGGTAGTGGCGCCCTCCCATCAGATGTCAAAGATGTCAACTACCTGACATTCAGAAGACATCTTAAGGCAGCCCTTTTCAGGGAGGTTTTTAATGTATGACATATTAGTGTATTTTTGGTCCTTGTGAAAGCCGCCCAGATGGGCGGGGTACAAATAAATTATTATTATTATTATTATTATTATTATTATTATTATTATTATTGTCATTGGTAGCCTTCTTGCCATGAAGTGGTGGGGGCACCAGGGCTGCCAGTATTGAGGATAACACAGAGAAGGGCACCAGCGTCTACTGGGGCTCCTTGGGACAGGAGACCTCAGTACCCCTGTGGAACATGAAGAGGCACTTGAGGGGCTGGCAGGCCAAAGTGGCCAATGGGAGAGCAAGAGAACCACATGGAATACCAGAAGCACAGGGAAGAAGAGATCACACAGCTCTCCATCACACAGGGGACTAGGATTCTGGAGGAACCTGACTCCTCATCTCCACCCTTGTCTCCAAGAGCCAGGAGGAAGATCAGGAGGTCGGAACAGCTGGGGCTGCCTCTATGAAGGAGCACCCGATTGAAATCACCTGACTCAGCACCACTTAAGCCAATTGCGTGTCAGGCCAGCGCCTGGAACCAGTGAAGCCAAGACCCAGGTGGTGAGTCTCTGCCCAGCAACTAAGAGCTAGATATGTAGAGAGGTAGCAGGCACTCTCAGGGGTCCACACAGCTTTCCAGGGTGGGCACTCACTGGATGTGAGAGTTGTATAGGAGGAGGGGCATTGGAGGCTGATAGAAGCAATGACGGTTGTGATGCTAGGTGGTAGGAGCTGAAGGCAAAGGGTACCTCACCTAGGAACTGACATCTAGGAACCACCAGGGGTAGAAGACTGCAGCATAGCTAGCAAGTGAGCAGGAGCCATTGGCCATGGTATTGGGACTGAGAACATCTCTGGGGCCAGCACAGCTGTGGTCTGCTGAACTCAGCAAAGAGCACCCACCAGGGCACTGTTGGGATGCGTCCAAGGGAACGGAGGCAATTGGCAGGCCCCAGATGGCTCCAGCCCACCTGCCGGGAGCCGGGTGATCTCTGGTCCTTGGATCAGCATATAAATGCGAATCAAACCTCAGAAACCTTCAGAAGCTGAGCACGCATGCCAGCAGAGAAAATAACTCTTCTCAACAGAAGGACAAAGAGGATGTGTAAAGCATATTTACAGCAGCTTACTTAGCATACAGCAGCTTATTTAGCATAGGGATGCGGGTGGCGCTGTGGGTTAAACCACAGAGCCTAGGACTTGCCAATCAGAAGGTTGGCAGTTCGAATCCCCGAGATGGGGTGACCTCCCATTGCTCGGTCCCTGCTCCTGCCAACCTAGCAGTTCGAAAGCACGTCAAGGTGCAAGTAGATAAATAGGTTCCACTCCGGCGGAAAGGTAAACGGCGTTTCCGTGCGCTGCTCTGGTTCGCCAGAAGTGGCTTAGTCATGCTGGCCACATGACCCGGAAGCTGTATGCCAGCTCCCTCTCTGCCAATAAAGCGAGATGAGCGCCGCAACCCCAGAGTCGGTCACGACTGGACCTAATGGTCAGGGGTCCCTTTACCTTTACCTTATTTAGCATACATCAGGACAGAGAAAACATGTCTGCTCTCCTTCATGTCCAAAGCAAGAAGCAAAAGCAAAAGCTATACACAAACGGAAGTTCCAAGCAAGCTGTGCTGGAACGTAACCAGGCATGTGACACATAACAGCCTGTTCCTCTTAAGGTGGAACAGAATATCTTAACAGGCACTTCCTCTTCCATGAATTTGTCCAATCCAATATTAAAAGCACAAGAACGGCCTTGTTAGAGCAGTCATAGAATCAGAATTGTAGAGTTGGAAGGGACCAACTGGGTCACTAGTCCAACCCCCTGCAATGCATTAATATTTTGCCCAACATGGGGCTAGCACTCAGGACCCTGAGATCAGGAGTCTCATGCTCTCGCATTTCTGTTTACAAAAGTGGCCACGCAGGTGCCTCTTGGGAGCTCAAGAAGCATTTCATAAAGATGTTTTGTTTTGCCTCTTGTGCTTGGCCAATTGAGCTTCACCCACATTGAACCACCTCTTTTACTGAGAGCCCACATACGTCTGAGCTGCTCGCACATTGCTGAGGCCACAACAGGAGCATTGGGAGTTCTGGGCACCATCAATAAAGAGCGATGTTGACAGAGCGGAAAGGAATCGGAGATGATACATGATAATGGACCCAGAAGACAAATTCCAGGAGAGGCTTCGGAAACCGGGTATGTCCTAAAATATTTAAAAGGATTCAAAATGCCTCTGAATATATCCCAACCACCAGAATCTGGAGGTCAGCCTTTCTCCTGGAATCACTTTCCCTCTTTAAAAAATAGTACAGCAATTCCTAGGCTGATTTTCCCAGTACAGGGGAAAGGATGTGGTAGCGTTGGGGAGCTTCATGGTCTGGGGAAAAAATCTGGCCCTTTATAACTCTCTACATGCCACATCTCAAATTTTAATTCTCTTTGTAGGGGCTACCATATCTTCAAATTTCAGACCCACATGGGGAAAAACAAGGAAATTGCTTTCTTTTTAGCTATGCAATGCAGGTCAGTGGGATTTCCAGAGACTTAATTTCTGGATTGTGATTCAGATTTGAATCTAGGGCAGGTATGGATCAGGTCCAGTCCAGATATACCCAAAACATGATATATTTTCAGTTGCAGCTATTCCTTAAATGCAGGCACCCCCAAACTCGGCCCTCCAGCTGTTTTGGGACTACAATTCCCATCATGACCTGAAAGTGTTGCTGTGCAATGCCAGGTCAATGATGAATAAAACCACTGCCATCCACGACCTGATTGTGGATGGAGGATTTGACCTGGCATGTGTGACAGAGACCTGGTTGGATGAGGCAGATGGGCCTGTTCTTGCCGCTGCTTGCCCACCAGGTTTCTCTTACACACAGCAACCCAGGCCTTGTGGGTGGGGAGGGGGGGTTGCAGTGATTTTTAGGAAGTCATTAGTCTGCACCAGGTGTCCTATTGGGAAGACCCAATTTTCTGAGTGCATGTTCTGGAAGTTGGGCAATAGGGGCAGTACAGGATTCCTATTGGTGTACCGACCTCCCCGCTGCACCAAGGATTCCCTGCCCGAGCTGCTTCAGGTCGTAGCGGATATGCTCCTGGAGACACCTAGCTTGGTTGTCCTGGGGGATTTTAACATCCATGCTGACACGACCTTACAAGGGGCCGCTCGGGACTTCGTGGAAAGCATGGCCTCCATGGGGCTGTCCCTGAATAAGTTTGGCCCAACTCATAGTCATGGAAACTCATTCTGAATCAGACCGGACACGGGCTAGAGCTCAACGTCGAGCCTACCAAGTGGCAATGGCGACAGCGAAGAGGGCCTTCTTCACCGTCTCCATTGCATCTGCAGAAAACAGCAGCAGGAGACTTTTTCAGGTGGTTCACAATCTATCGGAACCACCTGCACCACCGGGGCCTGGTAGGGACCCCAAGATCTCCTGCAATGCTTTTGCAAAGTTTTTTGCAGATAAAGTCGCTCAGATTTAGAAGGAGGTAGACTCCACCGTGGGAGCAGGGCCAGGGTAGGAGAGTGCTAGAGTTCTGTCTAGTCCTGTTACATGGGATCAATTCCAATCTGTTACCTCCAAGGATGTGGACAGGCTGCTTGGACAAGTGAAACCGACTACCTGTCTCCTTGATCCTTGCCCATCCTGGCTGATAAAAGCGAGCCAGGAAGGGCTGGGCGATGGGCTCTGCGGGGTGGTGAATGCTTCCCTCTGTGAGGGAGCCTTCCCAGACCCGCTGAAAGAGGCGGTCATTAAACCGCTTCTTAAAAAAACATCTTTAGACCCAGCCAACTTGGCCAACTATCGCCCAGTCTCAAATTTGCCATTCTTGGGCAAGGTGATTGAGCGAGTTGTTGCCAGACAACTCCAAGCACGCCTGGAGGATGCGGACCATTTGGATCCCTTCCAATCAGGATTCAGGCCTCACCATGGGACTGAAACTGCCTTGGTCACGCTGGTTGATGATCTCTGGCGGGCTAGGGACAAAGGTGAGAGCTGTTTCCTAGTTCTGCTGGATCTCTCAGCGGCCTTTGACACCATCGACCATAACATCCTTCTGGACTGGGGGACCTGGGGGCACTGTTATACGGTGGTTCCGCTCCTTTCTCCTGGGCCGTGTCCAGAAAGTGGTGTGGGGGATGAGTGTTCAGACCCCTGGGCTCTCACTTGTGGGGTGCCTCAGGGTTCCGTCCTCTCCCCCATGCTTTTTAATATCTATATGAAGCCGCTGGGAGAGAACATCAGGGGGTTTGGGCTGGGTGTTCATCAGTATGCAGATGACACTCAGCTCTATCTCTCGTTTAAATCAGAACCAGTGAAGGTGGTGAAGGTCCTGTGTGAGTGCCTGGAGGCTGTTGGAGGATGGATGGCGGCTAACAGATTGAGGTTGAATCCTGACAAGACAGAAGTACTGTTTTGGGGGGACAGGGGGCAGGCAGGTGTGGGGGATTCCTTGGTCCTGAATGGGGTAACTGTGCCCCTGAAGGACCAGGTGCGCAGCCTGGGAGTCATTTTGGACTCACAGCTGTCCATGGAGGCACAGGTTAATTCTGTGTCCAGGGCAGCTGTCTACCAGCTCCACCTGGTACGCAAGCTAAGACCCTACCTGCCCGCGCACTGTCTTGGCAGAGTGGTGCATGCTCTAGTTATCTCCCGCTTGGACTACTGCAATGTGCTCTACGTGGGCTACCTTTGAAGGTGACCCGGAAACAGCAATTAATCCAGAATGCTGCAGCTAGACTGGTAACTGGGAGTGGCCGCCAGGACCACATAACACCGGTTCTGAGAGATCTGCATTGGCTCCCAGTACGTTTCCGAGCACAATTCAAAGTGTTGGTGCTGACCTTTAAAGCCTTAAACGGCCTCGGTCCAGTATACCTGAAGGAGCGTCTCCACCCCCATCATTCAGCCCGGACACTGAGATCCAGTGCCGAGGGCCTTCTGGCGGTTCCCTCATTGCGAGAAGTAAGGTTACAGGGAACCAGGCAGAGGGCCTTCTCGGTAGTGGCGCCTGCCTTGTGGAATGCCCTCCCAGCAGATGTCAAAGCAATAAAAAACTATTTTACTTTTAAAAGTCATCTGAAGGCAGCCCTCTTTAGGGAAGTTTTTAATGTTTGGTGCTGTACTGTTTTTAATATTCAGTTGGAAGCCGCCCAGAGTGGCTGGGGAAACCCAGCCAGATGGGCGGGGTATAAATAATAAATTATTATTATTATTATTATTATTATTATTATTATTATTATTATTATTATTATCATCATCCCTGACCACCGGTCCTGTTAGCTAGGGATGATGGGAGTTGTAGTTCCAAAACACTGGAGGGCTGAATTTGGGGGTGCCTGCTTAAAGGGAATAATCTCTTCTATTAGTTGGAACTGCCTGTCCCAGCACAGGCATGTTTGTTTGTTTGTTCATTTATTTAATAAAAGTTTATATACCACTTGATATATATACCACAAAACCTCCAAGCGGTTTCCAAACAAAACAAAACAATAAAATTGCCAGTAAAAATAGTTAAAACAACCATTTAAAACATTTTAAAAATACAATAAACTAAAAGCAGTTTAGAACACACATCAATATTCTGGGTAGTTGTGTCTAAACATATTTGTACTTAGCATATCTTAGAGGTACAGCTTTCCAGTAGAGCCTGGTGGCTGAAATATTGCTCAGCATTGAAACCCAACCTTAATGAACTCCCTAGTCTGCTAGTATTGTATGCAGGGTGAATTGTGTGCAGGACCAATCAAAAACATCGCACAGGCAACTGAAATGATACAGGCCTTATTCAGAGTGTGCAGCAGCCGCAAGGTTTGACTTGAAAAGCTCTGAGCAGCAGCCTGGTCTGTTCTGGGGTCGCTCTGTGTCTTTCAAATTCAACTTGTTATTCAGGACCAAATTAGATCCATTAAAAATGAATCTCTGTCTTTTCCCCATTCACTATAATGGGAAATCTAAAAATAGCTGTAACTTCTTTTTTCACAGATCTGGATGAAATTTGCAGGCATAGCAGCCCCCCCCTGAGTGGATTAAGCCTGCCAAACTGTAGGCAGGTACATGTAGACGTTTTCATACAGAGGGTGTATTTCCGCATGTGTATATATATATATCTCCTGCATTTCATGTGGGATGTGAGTGGCGCTGTGGTCTAAACAACAGAGCCTAGGACTTGCCTGGAGAAGAGGAGGTTAAGGGGTGATATGATAGCCATGTTCAAATATATAAAAGGATGTCACATAGAGGAGGGAGAAAGGTTGTTTTCTGCTGCTCCAGAGAAGCGGACACGGAGCAATGGATCCAAACTACAAGAAAGAAGATTCCACCTAAACATTAGGAAGAACTTCCTGACAGTAAGAGCTGTTCAACAGTGGAATTTGCTGCCAAGGAGTGTGGTGGAGTCTCCTACTTTGGAGGTCTTTAAGCAGAGGCTTGACAACCATATGTCAGGAGTGCTCTGATGGTGTTTCCTGCTTGGCAGGGGGTTGGACTCAATGGCCCTTGTGGTCTCTTCCAACTCTATGATTCTATGATTCTATGATCAGACGGTCCCTGCTCCTGCCAACCTAGCAGTTCAAAAGCACACAGTGCAAGTAGATAAATAGGTACCGCTCTGGCAGGAAGCTAAACGACGTTTCCGTGCACTGCTCTGGTTCGCCAGAAGTGGCTTAGTCATGCTGGCCACATGATCCGGAAGCTGTATGCCAGCTCCCTTGGCCAGTAAAGTGAGATGAGCATCGCAACCCCAGAGTCGTCTGCGACTGGACCTAATGGTCAGAGATAGCTTTACCTTTACCTTTACACCTAGACATTTTTCATACAGAGCACCTTAAAGATTAATTTTTAAAAAACAAAGGAAGTGCCCGCCCCTGAGTTCATACTTTACTGGTTTGGGGTGGATCCTACAAGAATTAAAGGGGGGAAGGTTGGTGGTGGAAAGGGGTGGGATGGGGGAAATGTCATTCCCCAGCAATGATCCTGTTATCCTAAAATGTGGGGTGGGCTTTTGTCACCCACCATTGATTTTTGGGGAATACAGTCTGTTCTTCTTTCTGGGTATGTGTGAGAGAGATGTCCATTGATTTGAACAGGGGAATGGGACTGGTAAGGAAAATATCATCATGCCCAGGAAAGGCTGAGATGGAGAAAATGTCACCCTCCCGAGCAAAAGCCTTGCTACCCAAAAAGTTGTTGGGGAACTGACTTCTGCCGTATCTCACAGATTTGGAGGGATACAGTGGAGATCTCTCCATTGACTTGAGAAGGGGGAGGTGTGTAGATCCACATGAAAAAGAGTTTTTAATCTGACTTCCAAATCACAATGACTGGAGTGCCCTGAGAAAACAACTCATTGTGATTAAGAGCCACCCTTGTCCCTTGAAATGAAAGATCCCACCCACTCCCCTCCAATACTTTCATGTCTCAAGTTGTTGATGTTTCCCTAACCAGCTTGGTTTCATTTCTTGAGGGGTGGCGGGAATAGCTATGCATTTTTTGGGGACACCCAGGACCACAGAGCCACTCAGGATCTTAGTCCACTGACAGGTGCTTTGCTAACAGCACAATCCAACTCAGAAACATGAGAACTGTACCCAGATCGCACCAATTTTCCTCATACTTCAGGACACACACAGAGCTGGACGCACACCCCTGATCTTTGTAGCACGCAATCTCACAACAGTTCTGAACACATGTGCAACACTTGTGTACTTGCTGAATTTCACTCTGTTTCTGTGTGGCAGATTCTCCAGTTCATCATAAATGTGAACTATAATTTTCCCCTTTTCCAGAGGGTTTGCACACCCTCCAAGTGTCATAATCCAAAGTCATTTCCCATTGTTTGCTGTACTTTGGAGTTGCAATGCACATAGTTCCAGAGGGACAGTTCAAGGGTATTCCCTTGTTTCCTTTCCATAATTGAACTGCTGGACTATTTCCATGGTGGAAAAGCACTCCTGGCAAGGAAGAATCCCAGCCCCTCCCCACCAAAAAAGTCAACTTCGGAGGAAAATGAGATGGAAGAAGATGAGAGCACATTCACACCAGTGACTGAAGGACACATTCTTGCAGAGCCTTCATGTTTTATAATGGAAGCATTTAACACTACATTCTCTGAAAATCAAAACATTTATATATATACACAGTATATAGATAAATTCCAGAAAGTATATCTACATACGTGCACTGATTTCTCAAATGCATGCCTAATAATAATAATAATAATAATAATAATAATAATAATAATAATAAATTAATACATTTTATTTATACCCCGCCCTCCCCAGCCAAGACTGGGGAGACTGTAGTCTGATAAAGGATTCCGGGGGGGCGTGGCCCTGTCCGAAGCCTATGGAGGTGAGGGCCTAAGGCATGCCCCAGAGCGGTGACCCTGGGGGAGTTCCTAGTTGATGTGCATCAGCAGGACTCCCCCTACTGGTGGTTAACCCTTCCTGGACTTCAAGCAAACAGGCTGAAGCCGGATAGTCTGTTAGGACCAATGCCTAAGCCAATACCACTCATCACCTGTAACCAATAAAGTTGTGGCCATATTTAGCCCATTAACCTTAAATAATTGTGCCATATGTCTTTATTTTCACTTGGGGGGGGGGACACACCTGAAAACTGCAATGTAGGTGCTAGGTGAGTTTCTTTAGGTAGGGCAATTCATAACTGGACTGGCAAGCAAGGGTGAGAGGGAGAGGTGAATCACACTAGGAGGAGATTAATGGGGCACTGCATGAAGTAAGGGAGTTTGTGCCCCCCCCCCACCATGTGCATGTATATTGAATATGGCAAATATATTTGTTATACTACTGTCTTCACATTCCTCAGCAAGCCTTCTTGCACAGCACCCATTAATTTTGATGTTGCTTGCTCAGAGTAACAGCCTTGAAGTTGTCTCCTTCCCCACCCATCACCTTCCTGACTCATGACATTTAGGACCATCTTATAAAACCTGGCTGCTTGTTTTCACTTAAGTGAGCATTCTGCCCCTCAGCCTCAGAAACATCAAGCTATTTTAAGATTATAGACGTCTTCATAAGGAAACATAAAGCACACTGCTTCGTGCACTGGAACAGCAAGGCAAATATCAAGGCAGCAAATACATTTAGGGAAGAGTGCGAATTTGAAAAATGCATTCATTAGTGGAAACAACATACAAAAATGCATTATATTAGTAAAAAGTGCTTGCAGAATTGTGTACGTTGCTCAAAACGGCATACTAAAATGTGTTTTCTGAGAGACGTTCACACTAAAATGGTGATGAATTCTCATGAAATGTTATTTCATTTTGTTCCTGAAGTTGCAAACTGCTGCTGAAATGTGGAGAAGTGAATCTAAGACTGAGAAACCAAGATAAACCCAAATGGACAAATTCATCCACCCCTAGTGACCATATACAGTGCTCTGGAAGCACATTGCTTTCTGCTTCCTGGCAGAAGTATCTGCACCTTCCCAACACCCACCCCATTCACAGGCAAAAATTGCTACACCAGATTTCAGGAAAAGTCAACGTGTGTTTCTCAACTGACCCCTAAAAAGCCAACATACGTCCACAGACAGAGAAAGCAATCTGTCAGAACATCAGCTCTAATGGGATGTCCCATCCTATTTATTATGGCCCGGAAGGTCTTTGGAACGGCCAAAGGCTGTGCATGACTAAGCAGGGAGTCATGAGACATGTCAAAGAGATTTCATACTGTACAGAGCTCCTTGGGGCCTAGAAATTATAAACCTCAGTCTGGCTAAGGTATCTAACAATATGCAATTCTTATGACTTCATCTATGAACACTTGCTATGTATGATGAAATAGAAATCTAGACAACCCTTTCTCCTTTCAATGACGGTCTCTTCTTCCACCATAAAAAGGGGAGCTCTGATGGATATATTAAGCTTATAAGGGGTGTATGAAAGCCAGTGTGGTATAGTGGTTAGAGTCAGACTGTGACCAAAGAGACCAGGGTTCAAATTCCCACTCGGCTATGAAGCTCACTGGGCGACTCTGGGCCAGTCACTGCCTCTTAGCTTAGCCTTCCTCACACAGAGTTGTTGAGGGGATAAATGCAATAAATAAATACGCAGGTGTGGTCATTAGGTTAAAGGTAAATGGTCCCCTGACCATTAGGTCCAGTCGTGACCAACTCTGGGGTTGCGGCGCTCATCTCGCTTTATTGGCCGAGGGAGCCGGCATACAGCTTCCGGGTCATGTGGACAGCATGACTAAGCAGCTTCTGGCAAACCAGAGCAGTACACGGAAATGCCGCTTACCTTCCCGCTGGAGTGGTACCTATTTATCTACTTGCACTTTGATGTGCTTTTGAACTGCTAGGTTGGCAGGAGCAGGGACTGAGCAACGGGAGCTCACCCCGTCGCGGGGATTCGAACCGCCGACCTTCTGATCGGCAAGTCCTAGGCTCTGTTGTTTAACACACAGCACCACCCACGTCCCTTGGTCGTTAGGTTATGATGATGATAATGATGAGTTTGGATTTGATATCCCGCTTTATCACTACCCGAAGGAGTCTCAAAGCGGCTAACAATCTCCTTTCTCTTCCTCCCCCACAACAAACACTCTGTGAGGTGAGTGAGGCTGAGAGACTTCGGAGAAGTGTGACTAGCCGAAGGTCACCCAGCAGCTGCATGTGGAGGAGGGGAGACGCGAACCTGGTTCACCCGATTACGAGTCCACCGCTCTTAACCATTACACTACACGGGCTCTCTTATAAGATAGCAATTAGCTCTGCCAATTGCCTCCTTTTCCAGAACCACCACCTCCTATGGATCATTGCAGACCTGAAATAACTCTGCCATTGTCTTAGAATTTCATGGGTCATACTTTTATCCTTCCTTCTGAGGTTCAGACATGAGTGCTGATGTTTATGCAGTTATAACAGTACAAAATGCACTCACAGAAAGACACACGCACACACGCGTGTGCGTGCGAGGGAGTTATCACCAGACTTGAAACAATCCTAAAATTCACAGATGCACAAAACATCTGCTGGAGGACAAATTTGTTGGGGCTTTTTTTAAAAGGCCAATGCGGACTGAGCATGCTCAATAATCATAGAACGCTGACTGACAGCAGGGGATAGAGAGAAGAGGGAGAGGGAATGGAATGGAATGGAAAGTCCTGGGAAAGGCCACACTAAGCAAAAACATTCCACACTGCAACATTTTGTTGCAGGCCTCCCTCACTAGTAGAATGTAATAGTCCTCCCCACCCCACTTTATTTGGGACACTATGCTTACCAAGTTCCCATTCTAAAGTGCCCATACAAAGGGATCTGCACTGGCTGGCTGTTAATTACTGAGAAAACTGCAATATCTTGTTACATATATATAAAGCCCTAAAAACTCCAGACCAGGTTACCTGCAATATCAACTTCCCCTCCGCAGTCTGCTAAGGGTATTAAGATAAACAGGTGCAACCTGCTTAGTCTTGCCATAGCCTGATGATGGTTGGCTTATGGTGACATGTAACTCCTTATGGCTCCTTCACTGGTGGCCCCCAAGTTACAGAACGTACTCCCTGCTAAAATACGAAAGACCCTAATCGCTACTGGCATTCCGCGGGCTTTGGAAGACAGACCTGTTTACACAGGCATTCCTTTGATCTCTTGACCTGTTGCAATAGCTGCATTATTGTAATGGGGTTGTTCTATTGTGCACTTTAATATGAATGTTTATTTAAATGTTTGTGGAAGCGGTTTTTGTATTTTGTATACCACTTAGAAACCTATTTTGGCATTGAGCCGTAGCAGTACATAAAGGAGGCAGGGACTCACCATGATGGAGTGAGGAAGAAGATGGAGCATTCAAGCACGAGGAACTATACAAAGTTCATTCATTTTCTGTCATACTGTGGTGTCAACATCAGAGCCATCCCTAAATCTTAGAGCCAGATTTGGGGCTTTTCTCTTCCAGTTGTGGCATCTGACTATTTCCTCCCACTATGCAGGTTTCCCAGTGGACTACTGGCACATTTGAATCCCCACTTAGATAGATAGCTTTATTCCTGCTTTCTTGTTCTCTTGATCTATGGCTTTAAACAGCAGCAAATATCATCAGAAGAAAAGATGAGACAAGAGCTGCTATTAATAGAACGACAAAGCAGCTTCGGTACATGAAAAGAAAAGAGAAATTATGTCTATTTTTGTCTCTCTTGATCATATACCACTCTATTGTCAGGGGGAAGCTGCGAGTCCTTTCAGAGATGTAAGTAATATTGAAGAGCAAAGGAGAATTTATCCCTTTCTGTATGTCCTTCCTTTGCATTGCTCAAATTGTAACAAGCAAATACTGCACGCAGCAGCATTGAATTTGATTACATTCAATAAACGATCCCTTTCAAAATTTCTGAGCATGTATGCTTCACTTCTCATTCTTCTTATTTTTAAGTTGAATAAGGCCTGGGGTCAGAACCCAACATGCTGAGTAAGAACCAGGAGCCCAGGAAGACCCAACAAGGTTGAGAGGGACATGAGGACATGTGCAAAGAAGGGCAGCCAAGATGAAGAAGGGTTTGGAAACCAAGCCTTATGTGCCTTCTTGTGTCTTCTCATTGGACCCCACTGGGTTAATAAATTGCATGTGAAAATCCAGATTTAATGGATTAAATTATAATAAAAGTAGCAGAGATAGAAAGTTGTTCTGATGGCAGAACAGGAAAATGTGGACTAAGGAAGAATAATTATGAAAGATCCGGCTCTGGTGTGTCTATCTTGACCATTATGGTCTGGTCTGACTGATGGAGTAATCCCATGCCAAAGGACCACACCTCAACCTTGCAAGAGCCGCCACAACAAAACACAAAACTCATACTGAGTTTATTGGCCCACCTAGCTCAATATCACCTACACTGAGTGACTCTCCAGAATTTCAGGCTCTCCCAGCTCTACCTGGAGATGCTGGGGACTGAACCTGGGATCTTTTACGTGCAAAGCAGATGCTTTATCACTGAGCTGCGGTCCTTCCCCTACATAAAAAGCAAATGGGAGGAGAACCCACATCTGAGATAACATCAATGGGCAAAACTCCCGTTTGTGAAGATTCTGAGTATGTTTCTGGCTATCTCCTGTGAGTTGTTTTCTGTTTATTAAAATTAAATCGAAGCCATGTTCTCTTTTTCCCCCCTAAAGGAGAGGGAGGTTCGGAATCCTGCATGTACCGTGTTTTCCACTGCTTGTAAGATAGCGAGAGAGATGCTAGCTACACTTAGGGTACTGCTTCCCAGCTCAGGATGCTTGGGGATGTCAGTACTGGCCTAAGGCAAAATGAGCTCGCCTAAAGGCAACTATAACTCAGGCTTCAGCCAGATAAGCATGACACCAACCCTTAAGAACTTTAAGCTGCCCAGATGATGTCTCCAATATTCCAATATTCCATAAACCACATGCATTACCACTGCAGGGTCACTGGGTGAACACAGGGCAAGGACCATAGCTTAGTGCAATGCCTTGCCTGCAGAAGGTCCAAACTTCAAGCCCTGGCATCTCCAGAATCACCAGGTAGCAGATGATAGGAGTGGAAGACTAAGAGTGCCTAAGACTAAGACTCTGGAAAGCAACTGTGAGCTGCAGTAAACCAGCCTTTCCCAGCCTGGTACCCTCCTGTAGTTTTGGACTCCATCTCCCATCAGCCCCAGCAAGCATGAGCAACAGTCATGGATGATGGGAGCTGCAGTCCAAAGCCTCTGGTTGGGGAGGCTACTACACATCCTTTCTCCATTCCCATGAAGGTGTTGACCTTGGACCAATCTGTTTCGGCTGTACTTGGGGGAAATGTGGGGAGAGCCACAAGTCTTTGTCTCCTCCTTCACTAACTGAATGTGCTTTACACTGTGCTTTGCATCCTGCCCTGGATCAAGGAGAAGTGGCTTGTTGTAACTTTCAGCCATCTCAGGTCATCATCGGTGCCATCACTTTCAGTGGCCAAGCTATAAAAAAAGACAAGAGGAAGGGGCAGCAGTCAACAGAGCAGAACAGAATAACAATACAAAGGGAGGATATGGAAGTGAACCACAGAGACTCTGGTTCCAATATCTGTTCAGCCATGATGCTCACTGGATGACATTTGCCAGTCACCATCTCTCATCCTATCAGCCTAACCTGCTCCTCAGGTTTATTGTGAGAATCTATTGTGGTAGGAAATATATATGCAGTGTTGTCTTCAGGCACAGTGAATTAACTGTGCGCTGGTTTCCTTAAGTACAGACCAGACTGCATCCCCTGCCTCTCTTCCTTTGGACTAAAAGAAAACCTGCCGCAGGCCTGTATTAAGAGCTCTACTAGCAAATCGTATATAACCCAAGCTTAGATCCTGAGATAAGTTAACTTATCACATTTTGCAGCTGATTTAAATGGTTTGTGGAGAATTAAGCCCATTGGCTCCTTCCAATTGTTAATGAATCTGTATTCATAAGAACATCTGAACTGCAAGAAGCAGGCCAGGAGCAATTGCCAGCATCCTGTGGTCTAGCATTTTGTTTTCAATAATGACACATAGCAGGTTATTCAGACAAAAGCACAAACATGCCACAGGTACTTACAGAGTAAAAGATTGCACAGTTGTATGCATACAAACACTGTATTCTTTGCTATAAAGACTGCAACTGAGACCAGTTACAGTACAACAACACAATGATGTTTATAGCCTTTGCAGCGGTTAACAGTGGTAGCTCTGTTGTAATGCTTGATGCATGCTCAATGTCCTGCATACGTTGGTAGCTACAGCGATTTGAGTGGTGAATGCACATAAAGACTGGTGATTATGTACTTTCATATGAATGCACGGAAGACGTGGACAAGGTGACAGCATGAATGAGGGATTTGGCATGAGTCAATATGGACAATCATTGCCAAGTGAGGTTGGAAAATGTGAATCGATGGCAATAATTTTGTATATTAGTCGGCACGCATAACCTCCAAAAAATATCCCAATTCACATTAGCCATTGCATACAGCAGCACTTAAAGATTATGCAAGTTGTGTGATATACAAAATCTCTCCTTTGTCCAATAATAATAATAATTAATAAATAAATAAATAAATAAATAAATAAATAATTTATTTATTTATTTTTTATACCCCGCCCATCTGGCTGGGTTTCCCCAGCCACTCTGGGTGGCTCCCAACAGAAATATTAAAAACACGATAAAACATCAAACATTTTTTAAAAATCTCAAAACAGGGCTGCCTTCAGATGTCTTCTAAAAGCCAGATAGTTGTTTGTTTCCTTGACATCTGATGGGAGGGTGTTCCACAGGGAGGGTGCCACTACCAAGAAGGCCCTCTGCCTGGTTCCCTGTAACCACACTTCTCACAGTGAGGGAACGGCCAGAAGGCTTTCGGAGCTGGACCTCAGTGTCTGCGCAGAACGATGGGGGTGGAGACGCTCCTTCAGGTATACTGGGCCCATGAAGTTATGAGCAGCCTGCTCACCATCATAGGACTGTGAACAATCACTAGATTTTGTGCACAGTGAGCTCACATGAACTGCAACCTGCACAGACAAAGCCAATGCACACCAAACACATTTGTAAATCCACATCAAATTAGCTGCTTCTTTACTCTGCTGTTTTGCTTGCCAAATTGCATCTAACCGTGCACTTCCCCTATGAATGCAGGAGTTCACACTCTCCAGGAAAGTGTTAACCTTTTATTCTTCAGAGACTATAGGGATTATTATTTTTTAATCCTGAATATCAACTTGAGTAGTGAGCGTCATGAAACAACTGCCGCCACTGCACAAAAATAACTTCAATTATTTTTTATTAGAGTACATTATTGACAAATTTGTCTTACCTAATTACACTTTAATGCTCAGTTTCAAACAGGATATTAAACCCTTGGGGAAGTGCCTTAAAAATATGTTTATTACCAGGGAGCGTACTGATCACAAGATTTACTTTGAATCCTGATGCAGCATTTTGGGAAAACGACACAGTCCAATTCACAGTGATAGTCAGGTTGAACACAGTGGTACCTCTTCTCAAAGACCCCTGGGAGTATCGCCCCATCAGACCTATTAATCTATAATAAATACAGTGGTACCTCAGGTTACAGACGCTTCAGGTTACAGACTCTGTTAACCCAGAAATAGTACCTCGGGTTAAGAACTTTGCTTCAGGATGAGAACAAAAATTGTGTGGCGGCAGCATGAGGCCCCATTAGCTAAAGTGGTACCTCAGGTTAATAAAATTTTCAGGTTAAGAACATATCTCCAGAACGAATTAAGTTCTTAACCCGAGGTACCATGAGGTGTTTTTGTTTTTTACAAATATAAGGAGGGCCCAGGGCCTTCATAAGAAGTGTGGAGATGGCTTTTGATTTTCACAACTTCAGAAGGAAATGTAATTTTAAAAGCTAACTGGTGTCCCCTTAAATTTCATCTTATGTAATGGCAGGCAAACATGTTTGGGTTTGTTTGTTTGATTGATTGATTGTTTGATTGATTGATTTTACACATGCGTCCGCTTCTTTAAAAATACAGGCATTTGCATTTGGAATCTGGTTAAAAATTAAAATCAAAAATAAATTTTATCCATCATTTAACTGCTTCTATGGTTGACATATACATTGGCCTGTTTGAAAATACTGCAGATTCCAACTTTTAACTTAAATCTGGAAGCTGTAGAGAACTCTGAAAAGTAACTCCATATATTATTAACATATAATATAGAGGCTTTGTGCTTGCGGAGATAGTAGAGGGAAATTTCCATTATTCAAAACCTGGTGATCTGAAATGCCTTGTAAGCCACTGTTCATTTCTTGTCTACCCTCGCTGTGAGTAACAGATTGCAAAAACTATGTTGCATAATTTAGCAGCCCACAAATCTAGTTGCCTGGTTGTTGGTAGCGGCCTCTCCTCCCTTATCTATTTTATTTGCATTATTTATTTGTATTAATTGACAGGCAAACCCTCTCCTAGGTGACATACGAAAAATATTAAAAAATAAAACCACAAAATAACAGCAGCGAGGGATGTGTGGTATTCTTGTTGGCAACCAATTAATTAAAAGGCTGGAGAAACAGGAAGGACTTCAGAACTGGCTTGAAATGCTGAAGTTCTTTGGGGAAATTCCTGTGAATTGCAAGCCCAAAACTATGTTCTGTTCCCTTAATGACAAGTCAGCTCTCAGTACATGAACTCAGCATATTACGCTTCTCCCCTGCATACATGCACAGAGAGAGGGGAGAGAGAGAGACTAACCTACCTAATGTGGATGTTGTTAAATATTTGAACTTCCAAATGTTGAGATGGAGGGCTGAGTTTATGTGGCTCGTGCACACATAGCTAATTAAGCCACTGCCGAATGCACTTCTTATAGACACAGGACTAAACAGATATGTGTTGACGGGTTCACAAAAGTAATCCTCTCTGGACATACAAAAATACCAAGCAAGCCTTGGCTTAGTCAGCAACTAGATGGGAAATTGTGTGAGAATATCTCTGCTACACACACACACACACACACACACACACACACACACCCCTCTGCAGGATCCTAAAAGAAGAGGTCAATATCACAAGAAGATATTGAGATATCTGGGAGACACAGGTTCAGTCCTGGCTCGCCCCATGAAGCTCATTGGGTGACCTTGGGCAACTCACTGCCTCTCAGCCTAACCTACTTTGCAGGGTTCTTGTGGAGATTAATGAGGAGCAGGAAAATCATGTACTCTAACTTGAGCTTCTGGCAGGGGGAAGGTGGGAGATAAATGCAATAAATAAAAAGAAGGAAGAAAATTATAGCCCTACCAGATTAGGCCAACAGCCTGTCAAGTCCATCATCTTATTTTCACAGCAGCCAACCTATAGGAAGCCTGCAAGAGGACATGGGTGCAACAGCACCCTCCCAACCTGT
Source organism: Podarcis vaucheri (assembly GCF_965113315.1). NCBI lineage: Eukaryota > Metazoa > Chordata > Lepidosauria > Squamata > Lacertidae > Podarcis > Podarcis vaucheri. Next base: position 94,335,857 of record NC_138764.1, on the reverse strand, counting down.
GATCCAGACACCTCCTGCCTCCAACAGGGAAAGAGGGACAACTATCATGGCTGCGTCCCACTCGCGCTTCCTTTCTCCTTATTCCTCCAGCAGGAGACATTATTTATTTACAATGCCATGTGACATCTGAGTTGCTAAATACTTTATTTTTTTATATATATATAGTTTTTTTATTTGCTTTTTTTTCCAAGGTCAAGATACATCGTCATTAACACAACAAAAGCAGTTTTACAGAAAAAAGAAGAGATTATAAAAGAAGGGGGAAAAAAGAAAAGAAAAAAAACAATTCACTTTTCCAGATCTATTTTCATAGTCAACTGGACTTCCCCACATCTTCCATCCCCTGCTTTCTTTACAATAAAAATAAACAGCAAATTGATACCTTATTTTATGTGTTTTTGTGCTTTCATTTAATTATATAGTCTGTAATTTATATTTTTCAAAGTCCTAACTTAATTTCCACCAATTACAAATCTCAATACTGAAGCATGTTTTTCCCGAAAACTTGGCAGATTCTCAACATTCATATAACTTATAATGTTTTTGTAGATAGTCCTTAATTTTTTTCCAATCCTCTTCCACCGCTTCTTCTCCCAGATCTCGGATTCTGCCGGTCATTTCAGCTAGTTCCATGTAGTCCATCAGCTGTGAATGCCACTCTTCCAGCGTGGGTAGCTCCTGTGCTTTCCAATGTTTGGCTATAAGGATTCTTGCTGCTGTGGTTGCATATAAAAAGAAAACTCTATCTTTCTTTAACACTCTCTGGCCCACAATGCCCAGGAGGAAGGCCTCTGGTTTCTTGTAAAAGGTGTACTTAAACACCTTTTTCAACTCATTATAAATCATTTCCCAGAAAGCCTTCACCCTCGGGCATGTCCACCAGAGGTGAAAAAAGGTACCTTCAGCCTCCTTACATTTCCAACATTTATTGTCAGACAGATGATATATCTTTGCAAGTTTAACTGGGGTCATGTACCACCTGTATACCATTTTCATAATATTTTCTTTTAGGGCACTACATGCCGTAAATTTCATACCGGTGGTCCATAACCTTTCCCAGTCTTCAGACATAATGTTGTACCCAATGTCTTGTGCCCATTTTATCATAGCTGATTTAACTGTCTCGTCTTGAGTATTCCATTTAAGCAACAAGTTATACATTCTTGAAAGCACTTTAGTCTTAGGTTCAAATAATTCTGTCTCTAGTTTTGATTTTTCCACCTGGAAACCAATTTTCTTATCCTTTTTAAAAACCTCTAGAATTTGGGCATAATGAAACCAGTCTCGCACCTTTCCCTTCAATTTTTCGAAACTCTGCAACCTCCAAGTATCACCTACTCTTTCTATTAACTCACAATATTTTGCCCAGCCACTCTCCATGTTACGTAGTTTAATGGCCTTGGCCTCCGTCGGTGATAGCCACCTCGGGGTCTTATTTTCAAGTAAGTCCTTGTATTTAGTCCAGACAATGAATAGAGCTTTCCTGACAATATGGTTTTTAAACAATTTATGAGACTTTGCCTTGTCGTACCACAAATAAGCATGCCACCCAAAAGCGTTGCTGTGCCCTTCCAGATCTAGAACATCTGTGTTTTCTAACAGAAACCAATCCTTCATCCAGCAGAAGGATGCAGCTTCATAGTACAATCTTAAGTCCGGCAGGGCAAATCCCCCTCTTTCCTTTGCATCTGTTAATATCTTAAATTTTATTCGGGGCTTTTTGCCCTGCCAGACAAACTTCGCAATGTCCTTCTGCCACTTTCCAAAGCATTCCACTCTGTCCACGATCTGGAGGGTTTGAAACAAGAATAACATTCTTGGCAATACATTCATTTTGACTGCTGCAATCCTTCCCGACAAAGAAAGTTTCAATCTTGACCAAATTTCTAAGTCCCTTTTAATTTCAGACCAACATTTTTCATAATTGTCTTTAAACAAATTTAAATTTCTTCCAGTCAAGTTAACCCCCAGGTATTTCACTTTTGTTACCACGTTTAATTCTGTTTCCTTCTGAAACCCATCCACTTCTGAAGAAGTCATATTTTTTGCCAAAACCTTAGTTTTTTGTTTGTTCAGCTTAAATCCCGCCACCCGACCAAATTCAGAAATTAACTCTAAGGCTCTTTTTGTACTAGTTTCTGGCTCCTGTACTGTCAAAACCAAATCATCTGCAAAGGCCTTCAATTTATATTGTTTTTCTCTGACCTGTATTCCTTCCACCTGTTGGTCCTTCCTAAAGTTGCTAAATACTTTAAAGACTTTTACAAAATATGCACCACTGAGCCGAGGCCAGCGTGGTTCCAGAAATAGCCAACATTTTATAAATAGCTACAGAGGAAAGTGGAACGTGCCCACTTGCTTCGATGACTGTTCCTACATCTCCATGTCCACGTGCCTTAGGAACATCAGTAGAAGACTGCATGGGCTTCCCACTCTACTCCAGTCAATTCCAAAATGATATATTTGGTTTAAAATCAGCAAGGCAAAGGCAGAAGGGTGACCTTGACAGAGTTGGGGGAGGCAGGGCAAAAGGACAAGAGGAAGTGAATGAGGAGGCTGTGCCTGTGTTCATGTGAAGGCGCATGAGACTCAGTGTACAAGCACCAGCAGCCCAGTATAGCAATTTGACAACCAGAGCAGGGGCAGCCAAACTGGTGCCTTCCCAACTCCAATTGGGACCCTTTTCAATTCACAGGGGATGCAGGCAGACAATATTTTTAAAAAGCAACCAAAGAGACAAGATCGGGACGGTTGAGATAAATCATGCCAGTGTAATTTATTACCAACTTTATTCAGCAACAGGGCTACTCAGCCTAGCCTTTCAAATATCATCATCCTTTTTGCCAGTTTCGGTTATGTAGCCATGTTGGTTTGACGCAGGTGAAATAAATAAAATAAAAATTTGTCCAGTAGCACCTTAAAAAGGTAAAGGCAAAGGGACCCCTGACCATTAGGGCCAGTCGTGGCCGATTCTGGGGTTGCGGCGCTCATCTCACTTTACTGGCCAAGGGAGCCGGCGTACAGCTTCCGGGTCATGTGGCCAGCATGACTAAGCCACTTCTGGCGAACCTGAGCAGCGCGCGGAAACAGCGTTTACCTTCCTGCCTATTTATCTACTTGCATTTTGACGTGCTTTCAAACTGCTAGGTTGGTAGGAGCAGGGACCGAGCAACGGAAGCTCAGCCCATCGCGGGGATTCAAACCGCCGACCTTCTGATCGGCAAGGCCTAGGCTCTGTGGTTTAACCCACAGCGCCACCCGCGTCCCTTTTAGTAGCACCTTAGAGACCAACTAAGTTTGTTCTGGGTATAAGCTTTCATGTGCCTGCACACTTCTTCAGATACAGTGAAACAGAAGTCACCAGACCCTTATATATAGTGGGAGGGTGGGGTGGGGTTTTTCTCAGGAGGGTAGTAGGAAATGGGTGATTGACTCAATGGGTATGGTAAACCTGTTACCATACCATATGGTAAACCTGTTGTTAACAGTCATCAGCAGGTTTACCATACCCATTGAGTCAATCACCACAAACTTAGTCGGTCTACTCCTCGCACAGAGATGGAAACAATAGGATATTCCGACAATTGAAGAATGGCAACATGAAGTATTGGAGTATGCGGAAATAGCAAGGCTAACTGGAAAAATCCAACAGCAGGACGATGAGAAATTCCAAAAAGAATGGTCCAAATTTAAGATATACTTAGAGAAAACTGTACATAAATAAAGACACTCACATGACTGAAATAAAACTCATAATGTTTATTGTAAACATTTGGTTAGAGGTAATGTATAATGAGGAATGTATGTTTAAAGTATAATACAAACATTTATAATGGAATTATAGACATTTATAGAATGTATATATAGTACACGCTTAAGCAAGAGCAATGTAGAGAAGCCAGAAGATGGGTGGAGGGAAGTTAATTCAGATAAGATATAGAGTTAAAGGAGAATAATATTGTTAAACTGTATTGTGTTTAAGATATTTGGAAAAAAATAATAAAAATTATTGAGGGGGAAAAACTTAGTTGGTCTCTACGGTGCTACTGGTCAACTTTTTGCCATTGTAAGTTCACTGGGTTGCTAGATCTCATGACCGATCTGAACAGAGTTTGGAATAGGAGTTTGGAACAGGTTTCACTTTCTCCCTCTGCTCCATCAGTGTCCCCAGAATGTCCCTTTGCGGGGGTCTTGTTGTGACCTCAGTTCAACTGGCTTAGGCTGAGCCCTAGCTGAGCCAGGACAGAGGACTTACACTGGTGTAACACCAGCTGAACTGGGATCATCAGCAGAACACCATCTCAGCCAGATATCTGCCTATTGCAAACTCTGCTCATCTTAGCAGACCTTGGCTTTGGGTTGCTCCTTAAAAGTCATATATTGATTTGAACTAACCAGCCAATTGTTGGGCAGCCTGAAGGCTGCTATTAAGAATAATAAAAATATTTAATATCTTAATTAATTTATAGAACAGACAGTGATGGCTTTTGTCAGGCATGCAAGCATGGCCGCTTCACATCCTGATTTGATTTTTGTTGATTTCATTTCTCCAGCGTCATGCTGCTAAGAGCTTTTCTCATTGCCTCCCCGACACCCAATTGCCCTTTCTCATGAGATGCCCTCAGTCCCATAGCCACTGCCCTTGCTACACCTTCCTTCCCCTCTCTCTGAGCATCTCCAAATGCCACAACACACATAGCCAAGAGCCAAGGGATATTTCCTGAGTTTGGTTGATAATGTAGGATCGTAATGTTCAAATGGGGGAGTTGCATAGCAATTGTAATGTCTGTAGAAGCTACAGTGCATACTATCTTGTCCGTAAGGAGGTGATGTGTGTCCCTGTGCAGAACCTGTTGACCTTATCGCACAACACAATTTGACACCTGGTGCTCACTTCTGAATGTTTTCTAGGATGCTGGACTAGACGGGCTTCTCGTCTGAACCTGCAGGGCTCTTCCTTCATTCGTATGTTTTTCACTTTAATGTTGATTGGGAAGTGGTCCTTGCTTTGTCTTCTGATGCCTATAACCTTAGTGTTTTCATCTGCATATGGCATGGAAATTTCACACATTCTCCTAATCCCCTAAGGCATGAGACCTGCCACACTTCAAATAAAGTGGACACAGGTCCCCATTTTATAAGCAACTAAAATAAGGTGTGGCATGTACTAGGCTTCCTACTGCTTTATGCTTTCAACTTGCCGCTTTCTGACCAACCTTCCCTTGAGGGTATCACTTTGCAATGCCACAGAGGCATTTGCAGACAGAGTGTTAAGTTGTGGGTAAACATATCAGACGACACAGCAATTCTTCAAACAGCTCTTGTTTATCCACAGGCCAGAACAGAACTGAACTGAAGGGTTCAGCCAACCTGCTTAAATAGAGCTCCACTAGAATGCAACAGTAACCATTTTCTGTAACTATCCAATCACTGAACGCCACTTCCGATCCCTTATTTGCATATGTGGACCTGAGTGAAAACTACAGTATCCCCCTGCTGGCACAGGGTGAGAACTTCAGTTCATAACACAGAGGCTGGCTTATGTTTCATATGTGCTTCAGACTGGACAGTTTCCTCATCAATTTCAGAAGGACCCACCTTATTTTAGTGATTGTCAGTTGTTTTAAACCACTAGATCAGGCCAAAGGCCTGTCCAGTCCATCATTCTGTTCTCATCTAATCAGAGGCCTGGGAGAAACCTGCAAGCAAGACCTGAGCATGTGGTTTCCAGCAACTTGTATTCAGAAGTTCTGATAGTGGAGGCAGAACACAGTCATCATGACTAATAACCCTCTCCTCCATGTCTAATCCTCTTTTAAAGTCATCTAAGGTTTTAACAAGAGAAAGAGAAAGGGAGAAAAGCTTTGCTAATAAAACCAATTAAAAAAACAATGACACAAATTACTATCTCTATTTATACTTAAGTATGCCTGGTGAGAACATCTCTTCTAGAGAAAATCCCAAAGGTAAAGTGAGAAGGGAATGGACAGTGGTCACATTATGAATGGGTCGGAAGATAATCTTTCCTTCTGCTGAAATTCCTTAACTGCGCTCTGAACTGCAGTGCAGCTTTTAAGATGACTCTCCATCACCTGAAAGAGTTAACCTTTCTTCATAAAGATCTATTAAGGATTTCTTTGCAAGAATGCTAAGCTATCTCCATAGGTCGCTAGAGACAGCTAGCAAACTATTCATAATGCATTTATGAAGGGAGACAAAGGGCAACCACATAAAAGAACGATAAACCCACTCATCACTCTTGCCTTGTGCACCCAAGAGTCATTTCTGCTGCTCCTTTCCACATCAACCTTTTGTTTCCTAATGAGCATCACAGGGAATAAGCATCACTTAAAAATGTGTCAGATGTCCAATCAAATTTGCATATCCAATTGGACAGCTCTGATGCCTTCATTTGGAATATTGAGCTTTGTGTTGGAAGCCATGTTGCCGCCATATGTGATCTTAGGAAAGGGAATGTGTTTGATACGTGTTTTGTTTATTTTGCAGATTTGGAAAGCACCAATATTGCCTGCAGGGAAGCAAAGACAGACAGTTTGCAATGACCACCATCTGCCCTTCCTTCCCACATCTATGGACCAATTCCATTGTTTGTAATATTTTCTAGACGCCAACCAGCTCCTATGCACACAGCATTTTATATGAATGAAGTGCATTCTGGGTCATCTGAGGAACTCACCCTCATCTCACACATTCTTCTTGAATTATGATAATCAAAGTTGGGACAGCTGAGACTCAGAAGAAATCTTGGGTTAGCTCACAAAACTGCAAAGGGCTAGCTAGTTGATCCCCCTGCTATAGCATTGGGTTGGCTTAATCACCATCGCCAGCTATTAAGGCTGCAATCCTGTAGCCACTTACAGTAGAACCTTGGTTCCTGAACATAATCCATTCTAGAAGACTGTTCGACTTCCGAAACATTTGACAACCGAGGCGCAATGGGCGGTCGGCAAATTCCATTGGAAAAAAATGGAGAGACACTCCTTGGAAGCCATTCGACTTCCAAGGCACGTTCGAAAACGGAAGCATCCACTTCCGGGTTTTTGGCATTCGGGTTCCGAATCGTTCAGCTTCCAAGTTGCTCAAAAAACAAGGTTCCACTAAAGTCCCACTAAACTGGATGGGACTTACTCCTGAGAAGACATGCATGTAATTGTGTTCTCACTATAATTTTCTCTGTATATAGCAGGGATGGGGAACCTGTGACTCTCCAAATTTTGCTAGAAAGCAGCTCTCATGATCCCTGACCATTGGTTAACGCTGCAGGCCAGAGCTGATGGCAATTGGGCATCTGCATGGCCACATCTGCATGGCCACATTTTCTGCCCTATGGCATAAACAGCATATGGTTTTCCTGTTCTTTGGATTTAAGTAACATAAATCAGACTTCACAGTTGGTAGAGCATGAGACTCTTAATCTCAGGGTCGTGGATTTGAGCACCACCTTGGGCAAAAAAAATTCCTGCACTGCAGGGGGTTGGACTAAATGACCCACTTGATCCCTTCCAACTCTACAAAATGGTCAAAGGCCTGGAAACGATGCCTTATGAGGAACGGCTAAGGGAGCTGGGCATGTTTAGCCTGGAGAAGAGGAGGTTAAGGGGTGATATGATAGCCATGTTCAAATATATAAAAGGATGTCATATAGAGGAGGGAGAAAGGTTGTTTTCTGCTGCTCCAGAGAAGCGGACACGGAGCGATGGATCCAAACTACAAGAAAGAAGATTCCACCTAAATATTAGGAAGAACTTCCTGACAGTAAGAGCTGTTCGACAGTGGAATTTGCTGCCAATGAGTGTGGTGGAGTCTCCTTCTTTGGAGGTCTTTAAGCAGAGGCTTGACAACCATATGTTAGGAGTGCTCTGATGGTGTTTCCTGCTTGGCAGGGGGTTGGACTCGATGGCCCTTGTGGTCTCTTCCAACTCTATGATTCTATGATTCTACAGTTCTATGATTCTGTGAGTTTTTATGGCCAGGGACAAGGTGGTCTCATAGCAGTGAACTGTCTTAAATAGTTGTTTGGAGGGTTCCTGGGACACTGGGAGTGGGTCGATTTATCAGTGGCTAAGAAAGTAGCCCATTGAACCTCAATGGTCAGAGGCACTGTACCAGATAATACCAGCTAGTAGCCGGAAAGAACAAGACAGGATTGTTGCCTGTCTGGCTAGCCCCTTTTGGAAATGTAATGCTATAGCAGATGGCTATTTGGTCCTGTTAATCCGGGTTCCTCCGTCCTCATCTGAGCACTCGCAAAAACTACTATATGGAATGTTAAACATAAAACACCACTAAAAACAATACTAATGATCGTTGAAATGACTGCTAATAAAAACAATTAAACTACCGCATAGACCTGTTGGCACAAAAGGGTCTTCAAGGGATGCCTGAAAGACAAAAGTAAGGCTGCTTGCTTGCTGTCCTGTGCAAGAGGGTTCCACAATATGGGGTCAGTGACACTAAACAGCCAACTTCTAGGTAAAGCCAGTTAGGCCTCCATAACCCCTCAATGGGAGCGTCTCCACCCCCATCGTTCAGCCCGGACACTGAGATCCAGTGCCGAGGGCCTTCTGGCGGTTCCCTCATTGCGAGAAGTGAGGCTAAGAAGACATCTTAAGGCAGCCCTGTTCAGGGAAGTTTTTAATATGTAACGCTGTACTGTTTTTAATACTTGATTGGGAGCCGCCCAGAGTGGCTGGGGAAACTCAGCCAGATGGGCGGGGTATAAATAATAAATTATTATTATATTATTATTATTATTATAACACAAGGGACAACTAAACAGCTCTCCTCCAGATCACCTTAGAGATCAATCTGGAATAGAAGGGCTCAGGAAATCCTTAAGGTATGATACAGAGAATGTCTACCTTGGCTGAGTAGTCCCAAATCTCATTTTAATCCTTGGAACTCATTTAAAAAGTAAAAATAAAATTCCGACCAAAATAAAATGGAACCGTTTCCCATGCAAATTAATTTTCCATGCTGGGTATATCTGCCAGGGGGATTCCAGCAGCGCTAGACCGTGTGTGAGCTACATCACTCGTTCATTATAGGAGGCATTTTGTGATTGGTTCTCCTTCCTCCAAACCGTGGTCCATCCCATCTTCCTTCACACTCCAGGCATTGTTCTGAAAGTGTCTGGCTCAAAAGTGCAACGTGAAGAAACCCCAGCTGCCATGTGAATTTCCAAAGCATGCCTGGATGAGTCTGCTGTAGCAAAGGCAACAGAGAGCCCTGTGGCCCTTAATTTGAAGCATATCTAGGGCAGGTTGGAGGTCATTTCTCAGCCAAAGGGTGATTCCTGAACTAGATGTCCCACTGGGTCCTTTCAAACTCTGCAGATCTATGATTCTATTATTCTTTCATGAGGAAGGAGTTGCATGCCAACCATCTTGGACCCTACCATCAACAGGGCTTTTGCCATGGTGGTTCCCTAGCCGTGGAGCTGTTTACCCAAGACTTTGGTGGCTGAAGGACGAGTGTTTCTGGCGACCCTGTGATTGTTGGGTAGAAGAATGCTTTTAACTACAGTGGTACCTCGGGTTACATACGCTTCATCTTACATATGCTTCAGCTTACAGACTCCGCTAACCCAGAAATAGTACCTTGGGTTAAGAACTTTGCTTCAGGATGAGAACAGAAATCGTGCAGTGGCAGCAGGAGGCCCTATTAGCTAAAGCAGTACCTCAGGTTAAGAACAGTTTCAGGTTAAGAATGGACCTCCGGAACAAATTAAGTACTTTACTCAAGGTACCACTGTAATTGCTTATAGGGTGCTTTGAACTGAAACTGTTTTAAAGGCTTTTAATTGTAATGGTTTTAATAATAATAATAATAATAATAATAATAATAATAATAATAATTTTTTATTTGGACCCCGCCCATCTGGCTGCGTTTCCCCAGCCACTCTGGGCGGCTTCCATAGAAACCAAAAATACACTAAAATATCACACATTAAAAACTTCCCTGAACAGGGCTGCCTTAAGATGTCTTCTGAATGTCAGGTAGTTGTTTATCACTTTGACATCTGATGGGAGGGCGTTCCACAGGGCGGGCGCCACTACCAAGAAGGCCCTCTGCCTGGTTCCCTGTAGCTTTGCTTCTCGCAATGAGGGAACCGCCAGAAGGCCCTTGGCGCTGGACCTCAGCGTCCGGGCAGAACGATGGGGGTGGAGACGCTCCTTCAGATATACTGGACCAAGGCCGTTTAGGGCTTTAAAGGTCAGCACCAACACTTTGAATTGTGCTCGGAAACGTACTGGGAGCCAATGCAGGTCTTTCAAGACCGGTGTTATGTGGTCTCTGCAGCCGCTCCCAGTCACCAGTCCAGCTGCCGCGTTCTGGATTAGTTGTAGTTTCCGGGTCACCTTCAAAGGTAGCCCCACATAGAGCGCATTGCAGTAGTCCAAGCGGCAGATAACCAGAGCATGCACCACTCGGGCGAGGCAGTCCGCGGGCAGATAGGGTCTTAGCCTGCGTACCAGATGGAGCTGGTAAACAGCTGCCCTGGACACAGATTTGACCTGTGCCTCCATGGACAGCTGTGAGTCCAAAATGACTCCCAGGCTGCGCACCTGGTCCTTCAGGGGCACAGTTACCCCATTCAGGACCAGGGAATGAACCGTTTTTGCTTTGTTTTTGCTTTTTTTAAAAAAGGATCTGCTTGCTGCCCTGCAGTCCTTGGGGAGGAAGGGTGGGGTATAAACTTGATACGTAAAAGAATAAGTAAATAAATGTTGGGCAGAGGAAGATAGGAAAGCAATGTGTGTGATACAGAAAGCTATATTCCAGCCACATGAAAGCTAGTCATTTCTATGCCACCAGCATAACATCACACCTATCTCAATCCTCACTATCCAAGAATGGAAGAGGCATTGTCACAATTCAAGGACACATGTTTGTGGAGCAGAGACACTGAGGAGTGTGGCCTGAGGAGAGTCCTGGGGGACAGACAGGCCCGAGGTTTCTCACCCCCCTGGCATAAGGTATTGCAAACTAGAATCCAGATTGTCAAAAGCATTTGTTTGACTTTGCAGATGGACTCAGACCAAAAGTAGGAAAGCCAGATCTACATTGCCTTACGAAGAGAGAAAGGATTTGTTTCAACCCTCCTCAAAAAAAAAGAAGGCACCAATTTGCATACCTTTTGCATATGGTTAATTAGAGGTATAGGCGCAAATTTAGAGAAACACATTCTATAGTTTAGAAATAAATGCAATACTGATTATCATAACAGAGAAGACAACAAGGTGTCTTGTGGGTTTGCGGCGTCCACTCAAGTGATGCTATTTCAATATCCATCGCTCCCACTCTCCTTTTTTTATGGCTCCTTAAGATGTGGACTCTTAAATAGAGGATACCTTCAAAATAGAGGGCTGTCTCTATAAAAAGGAGGCAACAAGGCCACACTTGCCAAAAGGCCAGAAGGCTGAAGGAGAGAGGTAAATCTCTCTCTCTCTCTCTCTCTCTCTCTCTCTCTCTCTCTCTCTCTCTTACACACACACACACACACACACACGTTTCTCTGGTCACTTGCCCTGGCTGTATGTATAGGGTGAGATTCCTGTCAGATTATTGTCTCTTGGCATCACAACAAAGGCATTAGAGCGCAGGTCAAGAGGTTCAGAGCTGATTAAAGAAAACCCTCATCATTTGCTTTGACACAGATTGGCTTTGTTTGTGTTGCTCTTTGAACAAAATGAGGGAAGTCAGGGAAATCTTACTGGTGCACTAATGAGGACCAGGACATGCTGGGTGACTTTTTTTTTAAGATTCCTTACAATGTACCCGATGTTCAGAGGCCTCTGGATGCATGTGCTTAATAAAATAAATTAATACAATGATAATACAAAGAGCATCAACACAACAAACCACAAAATAACAAAAGCCAAAAGCTAAGGCCGAGAGCAGAATCAAATTGTTTACTCTGGAAACACCCAAAGGCCAACTTGAGAGGGCTTTCTCTGTGGTGGCCCCCAGGTTGTGGAACGCTCTCACCTCTGAGGTGTGTCTGGCCTCATCCTTTTAACATCAGGTCAAGATGTTACCTTCTTGTGAAGGCCTTTGTGGGCAGAGGATGAGATCAGATTATCCTTCCCATTGCAATGTTCTTTCTGTTTCCCTGCGCACCTGTCAAACTTGGCCGACGGGTGGCCCGCAGGTTCCCACCGCGATGTACGTTTTCATAAAATAAAATCAATAATAGTATTTTCAAAGAACGGTGGGTACATGACGCCTAGAATGGAAAGTCATTTAGTGCTACTCTCAACATCTCCTTCCACAGCAATATTCCGAATGGATCTACCAAACTCTGAATTCTCTGGTACACTCCTGCCAATATCAAATTGCCTTTCACAATACTTAGCCTCTAGTTTTTGTTTAAAGCCTGCCAAATGCTATACCAAAGCTGTAGTGTGTGTGTGCGCACATCTGAACTATTTCTACAGCAACCGTCTCTGCTTCCAGAAATAGAAATCACCTTCTTCGTGTCTATTTGCCCAAGTTCTCCTGCTTCTGAAATATCACCGCTAAGGCAGAACAAACATTTACAGACCTTTCCTGAATAGGCTTGTATGGCCTTGCTGCTCACCTCAAGAAGCGTGCTGCTTCTTGATCGTAGAACACTGAATGCAGCAAGGTGGGGAAGACAACTGTTTTCCTCGTGGGCTTCTGCAGTGTAATCTCTGGAAATCCTTTCACCTTTTCCCCTTTCAAAATCCCCACCCCATGGGCTCCTCTCTGGTGTCTAGACAGATCCTATTTACACTGTGGACAATGGCTGGACAAGATTCTTATTATAGCCAGGGGGAGTGGGGGGGGGGACGGGGCCATCAACAGGCTTGCACATGAGACACTGGTCGCTGCCAGGATTGTGTTGTTGCAATGCATTTGGTGCGATGATTTCGCTTTCAGCCTCCCCCTGACAACGATCTGCCAAGTGACATTTCTCCCCTTCTTTGTGCAAATGCCTCTTCCTCCTGCAGCAGGAGCTTTTTATATCCATAAGCCTTTTTGACTGGAGGTGTGGAAGAAGAGGAGGAGGTGCAGGAAAAGTGGCAGAAGGGCAGAATCAGCTTAGCTTGGAAACCAGGCCCACCTCAGATCTTTGCTGCCTCCTCTGCAGCACACACGGTTTGTTAGCAAAGTCACTTAAATAAGGCAGATAGAGTCCTGATGATGCTTTGCTGAGCAAACCAGGCTTCGTACATAGCAGGGAGACATTCAACCAAACCTACAGAAGAAAACTCTCTCAGAACTACGCAGCCTATCAGAGCAGCCGCTACCTCATGTACAACATTGGCTCTGACCACCAAGCCAAAATAATCGTTCATTCTTTACTCTCCGGTGTGAATAATCAAGAATGATTTTGGCAGAGGCTTTCTACCCACTCCCCTTCATGTACAACCCCCAGAATAATCTGAGTGAGCAGCTAAGGCGCATAAGGATTCGTGCTGTTCACATGGAAAGCCCTTTGCCTGTCTCTGGCTTGATATCTGGCATATTAAGGAGGATGTTGGGGGTTTCATAGGGGCCAAATGTGAGTCAGTGTGGTGCAGTGGTTAGAGCAGGGAAGTGGAACCTCCAAAGGCCACATTCCCTCACAGACAACTTTTTAGGGACCGTGTGCCAGTGGTGGCCACGGCCAGAAGCAACGAGCAGGCACAGCAACAGGTGTGACTCTAACCTTTGCATTGCATCCATGTAAAAGCAAGTGGTTTCTACACATGATTGGCAGCTCTCCATCCAAACAAACAAGAGGCATTATCACAGTGCAAAGATGCATTCTCCTCCACCAAAACCAAAGCACTTGAGAAGGGTGTGGAGCAGGGATGATGAGGAGTGGGACCTGAGGAGAGTTTCAAGGACTAAGTAGAGAAGACTGGAGGGCCACATTCAGACCCCAGACCTGATGTTCCTGAGCAGAGTATTGGACTAGGACTGGAGAACCACAGGTTCAAATCCCCAGTCAGCCATGCAGCTCACTGGGCGACCTTGGATTTGACACTTTCTGTCAGCCTAACTTACCTCACAGAGTTGTCATGAGGATGAAACTGGGCAGGGGCGAGAACCCTTTAGGTCACGCTGAGTTCCTTCAAGCAAAGGTGGATGTCATGGACTGGTTGGACACAGGAATGGTAGGAGGAACCAGCTGGGGAACCACCATGGGAAGCAGGCTCAGAGTCCAGGGTCAGAGGGATTAGAGGGAGAAGACTGGGAAGAGGAGGTTTTGGAATATGAATGGGTAAAAGGACGCAGTGAGTTGGGAGAGGCTGTGGCAAAGAGAAGTCCGGAATCAGAGGCAGAAGCTGAAGCTGAAGCTGAAGCTGAAGCAGGGGAGTGAGATGAAGAAGGACAAGAGGCAGAAATGAATCAGGCTGCTGAAGAGTCACAGGTGTCTCCCCCTCCTGCTGCTACTACAAGCTTCCTTTCCCCCTATGACTCACAGAATCAGGAGAGTCGTGAAATGGGCAGAGCAAAGACAAGCTGCACACAGGCATAGTCTCTGATTGCTTGGGGAAAGCCCTGGAAAGGAGGAGACATAGACGGCTATGGGGAGGCTATTTAGTGCCAGCAACTGATTTCATGGAGTAAGACCTTCAGGGAAAGAGTTGCTGTGCTCATTAGGTCGGACACTTAGACAAAGTTATGGATATCTGGTTTTTGCTAATGAAGAGTTAACGGCAACTTTGAACTGTGTGATTTATTGACCAGCTCGCTCTGTGACAGTGGAAAGTAACAATATACTAAATAACACATAAATATGAGCAACTCCCCTGGGGTAGGGGGAAGTGCTTGGTTGAGATTCCAACACACACGTAACTAGCTGTAAAGTAACATAACATGATATGTAATAAAACTGTAATTTTAATCGTCATATCAAAAAGCACGGTTCCTGATGGCAACATATCATATCTTCTATATGTATTGGTATCGTAAAGCCCAAGGATTGTCAAGTCCAAAAATTACAATTCACAGTTCCTGTTGGCAATGCCATTTCATGCTGATATCTTCCTTCTGCATCGTCCTACGTCTTAAAAGTGTAACAAGAGAAACTACCTTCTGCATCGTCCTATGTCTGAAAGTGTGACAAATGGAACTAATTAGTAACAAAAGGCAGCTAGTGGTAGAATAGATCTCAGGATACACCCTTGTTTCGCCCATCGGACTTCTTCAGCGACAAGGTTTACAGGAAATTCCTCAGTGGGTTTTTTTTAGCTGAAAGTAGAAAGTAGTCCTCAGGAACGTAGAAGTTGCCAGTCAAAGACACATCATGTTATGTTATTTTACAGCTAGTTGTGTGTGCTGTGGTGTTCGAAAGATGGTTCACATGATGAGGCAATAGTGGTGTTTGTTGGTTGAGATTCCAGGCTGCTAGTTGCTTACTCTTAAACTAAAATTTGACAGGGAGGTTTTGAAGTGTTTGCCAGCAAAGAGCATGCTCTGTGCTGTGCAGCCCCAATTCTCTGTGGACCACCTTCACCAGCTATGCACAGGGGCACACAAGAATTCAGGAGGAATCCAGAAGGAAAGGGAGAAATGAAAGGCAATCACCTGCAAATGCAGACCTTTGGATAACAGCTGGGAAGCTATTATCATTTTTTTTTAACAAGGTAAAACGAAAAACGAAAGGGACGCGGGTGGCGCTGTGGGTTAAAGCCTCAGCGCCTAGGGCTTGCCGATCGAAAGGTCGGCAGTTCGAATCCCCGCGGCGGGGTGCGCTCCCGCTGCTCAGTCCCAGCGCCTGCCAACCTAGCAGTTCGAAAGCACCCCCGGGTGCAAGTAGATAAATAGGTACCGCTCACCAGCGGGAAGGTAAACGGCGTTCCGTGTGCTGCGCTGGCTCGCCAGATGCAGCTTTGTCACGCTGGCCACGTGACCCGGAAGTGTCTCCGGACAGCGCTGGCCCCCGGCCTATAGATGTGAGATGGGCGCACAAACCCCACAGTCTGTCAAGACTGGCCCGCTCGGGCAGGGGTACCTTTACCTTTACCTAAAACGAAAAACTCCTATCCATTTCAGCAGGAGCCAGGGCTGGTATCCTGCCCCATTCTCCCCACCTTGCCAGTGCAGAGGAAAAGCACTAATGGGGCAAGGTGCCACCTTCTTCCGGTTGTGGTGACACTGATTACTTGGCTGGAACAGCCACAGACATTCTCTGTTGCCTGTAATCAATATGCCCAGTGCTCTGCCAAGAGGTAATTTCACCACCTCTTTTGGCTCCCCGCAGATTACTAACAAACAAAAAAATTTCAACCACGTCCCTGCTAATAAGCATCTTTCTCCCTTTGCATGAGCCTTTGCTTTTTCAGGGCCATAACAAAGCTGCTAGGATGGGGAGCTAATATATTATTTGCCGGGGAAGCAGCGCTCATTATCTTTGCAGAAGTCTTTTCACGTCGAATAGTGCCAAGTCCAGACCTGAAATGCACACCTTCACTTTCCCAATTCCTGCATGGGAGATTTAAAAAATATATATTTTTAAAAATCCAGCAAGTGAAGGTTCTTTTGACACAGCGGGACAATGACAGATCAAGCCAAAGAAAAAGAACAGAAATGAATGGAAGGAAGGAGAAGTTCCCACCAAAGAAGAATGGATAAGTAAGCTGATGAACTTTGTGGAATTGGCAAAAGCGAACATCGAAAATAAGAGAACCTAATGGTGATTGTTTCATGCAAGAATGGAAGCCTTTTTTCAGATTACTTAAAGAAATACTATAGTATGAGGAACTCGCAAACAGGAGATGAACTCTGAGCAACAGAAGGAACTGTTCAGCAATTGGCATGCATTGATAGAGTATTTTACAAAATGCATGCAGTTATATCAATGGCAGTGATAGTTTATGCAATTCCATCCTGGATCTGTGAGGGGGGAAATCAAATCCATCTAGAGATGCCAACTTGTCTACTGCACTTCATGGAAAATTTTCACATTCCATTAAAAAAAACCACACAACTGTGCCAAAGATGGTATGAGTCCTATATCCTGTTAGATCCAGGCAGGGCTTTTTTCAGCCAGAACTTCTCAGGTGGGTGCCAGTGCCATTATAAGAGAACAAGGGAGATGTTCATGGTGAGTTCCGGCTCCTCTTTTTCTAGAAAAATAGCACCGGGTCAAGGCAAAATCATATGTAGATTAGACCCTTTGAAATCAATGGGACTTAGGTTAATCATGGAGTTAAGTATGGATGCATGCAGGCAATATCAATATAAAAACATCTACAACTATATCTATTACACTCAAACTAAGGCCAAGAAAAGCATCTGTTCTGTTTGTCTTTATATTAAAACTTGCAACTCGGGACATACCCAGAGGGAAACCTTTTAAGGGAGAGAAAGTCTCATGGGTCTTGGCACAGGAGTGTACCGGGCACAGTGCCTGAGAGGAAAAAGCAGAGCCAACTGCCAGTCAAATGATTAATTTTATTTAAGAACCGAGGTGGAAGAAAGGCCAGGAGTTCCTGTAAAGAGTGTCTACACATTCCAGGCATTGCCGCATATGGGAGCGCTAGACCCAGGAAGTCAGAAGGTGCCCCATGGCAGCAGAGCCAAAGCAAAGAGTTCTGCATACATTGCCAGCATCCATAAATTTGTTTGGCTCCTTGTGAGATCAGCTTAATGCAAAATGGTGACTTATACTATGGGAGGCTAAAGATCTGTATTTGAAGACACAAACATAACGTAACAGCAGGTGAAGACAAGGCATTCTTGTTGGGTCAATTGCAAGATGCTGATTGCTATCAAACATTATCCTTTTCCCATTTATTTATTGGCTTGTTAGTGGGATAGGATAAATCTTGGTTGCTGGTGTTATTCACTGCTGTTTCCCCACCTTCTTTTTCTTTGCAAGCCATTGCTTTGTAAACACCAACCATAATCACCACAGAGAAACACAGGGCCCCATTTAATCATTCCTGGTCCAAGACACATCTGAGCCAGGGTTTGGGGATGTGTTGTGAAGGCTTGTAAATTAGCAAGCTATCAACCCATGGTCAGGTGGCTAGCTAGCTATGGACACAGACTGTGGCTGCCACTGTGAATTTTCACTTCTAGAAGAACAATGTTTGATCTTCTTTGAGGCAAGCCAAGCCTGCACGATTCACAGGCAGCACAAAGGAAGCCCACCTAGTATGGGGTGAGGAGTCCATGGATGAGGTCCTTTCAGAGGGCTCACCTTCATGTGATGGTCACCACTGATCTGATGCAAGCACTGACCCCATCCGAGGCCAGGCCTTGTGCTGGACTTGTTTTGTCTGAATGCATGCTCAGGATGAACACCTGGAGAGAGCACAGAATAAGGTGTGCACTACCAGGACACGACACTGAAAGACCATATAACCAGCCTCTAGATTTATAGCATGCTGTGCTATAAAGTAAAGATAACTCTTCATCATGGGGCTGCCAAATTCTCACTTCTAAAATAACATGTTTTGAGAAAGCAATGCGCCATCTGAAAGTCAAGATGAAAATGTGGCATTTGAGCAATCCTACATGAAGTGCTATAATAATCAGCCTACCAAAAAAGATACCCAGCCCACTCAACACACCTTGAATGGCATGGGTTTCAAACAAGTTAAATTCCAATCCACTTGCTTTAATCCTTCAGGGAGTTGTTCAGAGGATGTTTTCAAAGCAATAAGAATAATCACAATTTAAATAGTGTGAGTAGTTGCAAGGGCAAATGTTTTGCTTCTCACTTTTGGAGCCGTGTTTGTTTTGTTCCACCTTCATTTTAATTAAGAGTAGAGCAGAATCTCTCTCTCTCTCTCTCTCTCTCTCTCACACACACACACACACACCCTTTTGCAGGGACTTGTGGTGACTTTCAAGAGGTTGTTGGATTTCCTTTTATCACGGGACTTCTATATTTGTTAGCAAGACTTACCCCACTGGCCAGCCTGATTTTTCCCTTCTCTCTCAAGAATGCTCCAGGAACAATTCTACATCATGACTTATTTCAAAGAGCCACCATACATTTAAAGCATGT
Source organism: Podarcis vaucheri (assembly GCF_965113315.1). NCBI lineage: Eukaryota > Metazoa > Chordata > Lepidosauria > Squamata > Lacertidae > Podarcis > Podarcis vaucheri. Next base: position 94,316,857 of record NC_138764.1, on the reverse strand, counting down.
CCAACACACACTGAAAGCACATGACTTGCCCCCAAAGATTCCTGGGAGCTCTGGTTTGTTATGGAATTTGTAACTCTGTTGAGGGGGGACTACAGTTCCCTGGATTATTTCAGCAAAGGCATCTGCTTTAAATGCACAGTGTGGATTTGCTTAACCTGCTTCCAGACTGTTGCTATTTTATGGGCGGGATTCAACTGCATACTAGGAACTTCAGATTGTGCAATTGAGATGGATTTGGTGATTTTACACAACAAACCCACTTCCAAAAATACCGCAAAAACCTAGATTTTTTTTTCTTGTTGTTGCGGTATGGAAAATGCATTGGAAAGTGTGTGGTAGCAATTGCTTGACTTGGTGTCATATAACTATCCCAGAAACAAACCAGAATGAATTCTCAAAGAATAGCCAATGTCCTATGACCTCTCTACAAACCATCTGCAAAGCAGATCAGGATGAATAACCAATAAACAAGTCATTTGGATGCAACCTTGCTGACAATCAAGAAGGAGGTAGCAGCAAGTTCAAGGGACCCCCCCTCAAAGGTTTGCAGAATTTCCCCCCTCCCTGATTATTATTTTTTAAAGAAAAAAAATCTAAAATGGGGAAACAACTCAATGAGGATTTACTGTGGTCAGTGGGGATGCAATGGAGTAAAAAAGAAAACCTAGGGATGGAATGGAGTATCCAGGAAGAGAGCATGGGTAGATGGATGGACCCCAGAAGAACACTCCACACAGCAGTCCCCTTGCAACCCTTGATTAGCCACAATGGAGAGGAATAAGAGAGATTAAGAGCGGTGAATCAGGCAGAATTGTGGCAGGCAGCCTCTCCTGTGAGTGGAAACTTGGTCTGTCTTTTAAAAATTGTTTAAATTGCTTATTTATCAATTGCACCACAGCACTGGTTTTCTCATAGTACACACTTAAGTCCTCATTTGGAAATCGCTGCTTTAGCTCCTGCAATAATGAGAACCCGTTCTTTGCAAATTGCATTTCTCTTTTTTTAAAAAAAGAAGGTTAATCATTGGTTAGCATGCAAAAACACACAACTGGATGAACTTACAGTGCTCACTGCGGTGTTCTGAGAAACATCTTAAGGATCCTTTTGTTATTCCTTCCTGAAAACAACTAACAGGTATTTGGAAATGTTATGCATAAAAGGTACTCAGGGCCACTTATTCTCCATCTGGTATTTCGTCTTGCTTCTCTATTCCACTTCCTGATCCTCTTCCACTTCTCTAATCTGTTCCTTACAATGCAATGGGTTGCCAATGCCAACACATTTGCCAGAAAAGTTGATATTGAAGTATATTCTGTGGGGCTTACCATTGCTGTTGTACAGCAAGAAGAGAATAGCAGAGATGAGAGAGGGGTTATTTTGAGGGATCTTTAAGAGAAGATGAACAGGGGAGGCACAAACAAGATTCTGGTCATGATCCACAGTAGCTGGCATTCAGAGGTATACTGCCTTTGATACTTAAAGTAATCTGATCCGCCATGACCAGCAGCCACTGACAACCTTATATCAACCAATAATTTGTCAAATCCCCTTTTCAAGCCACCCATGATGGTGTTCATTTTATGGTAGCAAATTTCATCATTTAACTATGTGCTCATGTACTTCCTTTTGCGAGCCCTGGACCTCCCATCATTCAGCTTCACTGGATGACTCTGGACCATATTATGAGACATCCCTGTCTACTTTATCCACACTACATATGGAGCCGTGCAATATCTCTTCTAATGTGTGGTGTCCAGAACTGTGGACAGTATTCCAAGTGCAATGGCTGGATAGATTTGCATGAAGCGCCTTAGGATATTGGCAGTATTACTTTTGAGCTGCAACATGGAATTTGCTTTCTTCACAAGCAACCACACACACCGGGCTGAGATCTTTATCAAGCTATACAACACAACTCCAAGGTCTCTTTCCTAGCCAGTCAACGTCAGCTCAGATCCCATCAGCATCAATGTGAAGTTGGGTTTTTCTTACCCAGGATCCATCACTTTGCACTTGCTTCTCCTGAACACACAGTGACTACTTCAATGCCCATTCCACAGCTCAAACGTTTTGAAGATCTTCTCTGTCCCTTTTCGCTTTTACCGCCCTGAACAATTTATTTATTTATTTATTTATTTATTTATTTATTTATTGTCATCAGCAGAAAACTCACTGCTCGCCCCTAACTCCATGTCATTTGTCAACAAGCTAAAAACCACTGGTCCCAATATGGATCCTGCCCAATATGGCAGAAGTGACTCACTTCCCAGCAGGTGGATCACTGTTGCTTACTGGGAGGGGCGAGGTGGTGGGGAGTTGGCATGGTGCTAAGGCACCAGCCAGAGCATTGGGTTGGCTTTGCTGGTGCCTTTGCACTGTGCCACTGCTTGCCTCTCCCCGTCCTGGTAAGCAAAAGTGACCCCCTGCTCAGAAGCTAGAATATGGTTACCAGATGTCCCCATTTCCCAGGGACAATCCCCGGATTCACAAAGCTGTCCCCGGACAAAGTCCGTCCCCGGAATGTCCCCGGATTTCATTTAATGTCCCCGGATTTATATTTTAAGTGTTGTAGATTTATTAGTAGGGGATGAATGTTGTGTGATTGGTTCAACGGCACAAGACGCATCATATGGGGACTTCCAGCAAGGCAAAATGGCGGGTGCCACAGCAGCGAGCAGCTCCTGAAGCCAGCCAGAGCCAACTGCACTACCAGGCTGGCTCCGGGCTGCTGAGACTGCTGCTGCCACTGCCAAGGGGGAACTGGGGGTGCCCAGCATGTCAACTGGGGGAACCGCTGCTGACCCCTCCACAACCCAAATCGAGCCAGGAGCAAGAACGTCCAGTCACCCGACCAACTGCCCAGAGAAGAGAAAATATTACTTCTTTCTAAAAAACAAAAACTTTTTTTAGTTTGGAATTTTAAAATACTTTTATGCTACTGACTCAGCAAAATATAATCCAGTTTTTAAAAAAATCTAGTTGTCATGCCAGAAAAATTATGTTAATGGTTTTTTAAAAATCAGTAGGGCCCTGATCTAAAATAAGAACAGCCCTCTGTATGTTTGTCGTCTGTTCCAGCCTCAGTCACCATCATTTTATTTGATATTACTTACAGCTGATAGCTCCAGATGGTAGAATTTTGGACTATACTGGTTAAAAATGCACGCAGAACCATATCTGTATGGTCACACACACACACACACACCATCATGTGGAAAACTAGCATTATAGTGAAATGACTTTGCTAAACAATTTGTGATAATTTATTATTTGCAGGGAGGTTTTTTCCAATTCTGGAGTGTTCAAAAATATGATCCTCCAGTCGCAAGCTAACATGCCCCAATCCACCTCATTGTCATTCAGCATGATGTGTAGAATGCTTCACAGGCCAATCTCTCTCTCTCTCCTCTCTCTTTTGCTCTCTCTCTCTCACCCACGCACCCACACCCACATACCAAATTACTCTATTGGAAATCTGGAGTATTGAAGACTTCAGATAATAAAACTGAAGTGCTACCAGCATAATGCCTGACTTCTCAAGATACATGCCCCCTTCCATTAAGGTGTGACAGTGATTTATTCCAACCCTTTAATCAGGGTTCAGCACCAAGGCCAGCTCAAGAGGCTCTTGTGTGTTTTCACAATGTTGGCATTAATTGGCACTACGGACCTCAAGTTTCTGAGAGAATTCTTGAATGTATGAAATGCTGAGCCGGACCAAGCCACTGTAATCTGCAAGATTTATCAGGGACAAATGTCTGGGTTAATGGATTGCATGAAGGCCAATAAAATGCAGATCAGTTTCAATAATAAAGGTAAAGGGATCCCTGGCCATTAGGTCCAGTCATGACCGACTCTGGGGTTGCGGTGCTCATCTCGCTTTATTGGCCGAGGGAGCCGGCGTACAGCTTCTAGGTCATGTGGCCAGCATGACTAAGCCGCTTCTGGCGAACCAGAGAAGCACACAGAAATGCTGTTTACCTTCCCACCGGAGCAGTACCTGTTTATCTACTTGCACTGCGTGCTTTTGAACTGCTAGGTTGGCAGGAGCAGGGACCGAGCAATGGGAGCTCACCCCGTCATGGGGATTCAAACCACCGACCTTCTGATCGGCAAGTCCTAGGCTCTGTGGTTTAACCCACAGCGCCACCCGCGTCCCTAGTTTCAATAATACAGAGATGTTATTAATAGGTGGTGTGCCAATTTGGGGAGCTAGGGAGCTGTCTGAGTTGGAGGGATTCCCCCTTGAAGAGGATAATTAACCCGTGTTGTTACATACAACTATCTCTTTGGGGTCTAAAGTGACCTTGGTGGCAGGGAGCACCTTCCACTATCTCTTAGGCTGATGCTCCAGCTATGACATTTCCCATACAGCCTAACCACTGTTAGTCATACTCTGGAGATATACCATTTAGACTATTGCAATGTGTTGCTCATGAGGTTGCCTTTGAAGACAGTCCAGAAACTACAGCCAGCAGAGAATACAGAAGCTAGATTACTAACTGAGACCAGATGTGTAGGACGCATCTTGCCAGTCTTGAAGAAGCATCGCTGTTTAGGGAAATTTTTTAACGTTTGATGTTTTATCGTGTTTTTAATATTCTGCTGGGAGCCACCCAGAGTGGTTGGGGAAACCCAGCCAGACAGGCAGGGTATACGGTAAGTAATAAATTGTTATCATCATCATCATCATCACTGGCTCCATGTCTCTTTCAGATGCTTATAATATTATTAGCCCCATATTGAATATGGCAGGGGTCTGAGAGATATCAGTTCGCCTTAAAACCTTAAGAATTAATGGCAGGGGTGAATTTTATTCATCACTCTCTTAGCCACTATGCTACACTAGCTCTCCAGGGGTGTCTAATAATAGAGAGATTCTTTTTTTCAGAAAGTGTTTTTAAGATGTCTGTTGTATAGATAAGTCAAGATTCTACACAGACATGTATCATTCATCCTTAAGAGGTTCTTCTGCAAGCTCTTAAATCTCTACCTGGAGAACAGATAGTCAATGCAAATACCATCTCGGGCATCAGATAATCTTCAGGTTTTCCCTTTGCTATTGCAAAAGCTTATTTCTCATTAGGCAAATGTTTGCCTCCAGGACTGACAGTGATGTAAATGCGTGTAGACAGGCCCTCCTTGCTACCCAAGAGCATGTACTAATAAGCACCGGTAAGCAGATGAGTTATCCTGCGGCTCAACAAAAAATGCTGTAGATGCTGTCAGAAGACACAAACATAGCTCAGTGGTGGAACACCTGCTCTGCATGCAGAAGGTCTGGGGTTCATTCTCTGCTATCTCCAGGGAGGGCTGGGAATGCCCCCTGCTTGAAAACCTTGAGGCGCCTTTCGCAACCAATGTAGACCATACTGAGCTGGATGGACCAGTGAATGGACTTAGTGTAAGGGAGCTTCTTCTGCCCCTACCCATTGCTCCAATAAAATTTGCACACATATAGCCTCATGACTGCATCTCCACGTCTCATCTAATTTGGGCATTAAGTATGTTGCTTGCTGGGTGTGCAAAGAAGATTAAGTTGACAGCTGAAGATGCATTGCTGATGTTGCAGAAGCTGTTAAAACTGTTTTATCCCCTCTATGCAATTCTTAGAGGTCATGGGGCATTTGGGGAGATTTCTCCAGGATAAAGGCTTGCGGGCTCCTGAAACACATTCTGCTACTTACAGTGCATTTAGCAGACTCTCTTAGGGCACCTGTACAACTGAGAACCAAAACTTGCAATCTGCAGCTCAGGATTCTTAAGGTCCATGGCTTGTTGGCAGGCCCAGTGCCAGGCTTGAGTCAGTCTTAGGCATGGTACCACTGATAGGGGGAGCCCCACTCACACAGACAAGAACCACCACCCACCATTCTCCCCAGGCATTGCCACAAGCACCACAAACACTAACAGTGTGGGCATGGCTCCTAGTTGTGCTGAAACCATCCACCACCCTCTTCCCACAGCCAAGCTAACCAGCATTATACTATTGGGAGCTAAACCACACAGCTCTGATCAGTGCCAGGTGGCCATCACATTACATCTCATGCAATGCATAGGAACATAAGCAAAATCTGCTGCATCAGACTAAAGGCACATCTAGGTCAACATCTTGTTCTCACAGTGGCCAACCAATTGCCTGTGGCAAACCCACAAGCAGGTAGTGGCGTCTCCTTCCTTGCAGCTTTAAGCAGAGGTTGGATGGCCACCTGTAATGGATACTTTAGCTGAGATTCCTGCATTGCAGGGGGTTGAACAAGATGACCCCTGGGTCCCTTCCAGCTCTAAGATCCTGTGATTCTCTTGTTTTAATGTCAAGACTCAGGGATTCCCATCCCTCCCCTGGTGGCAGCCAAAAAAGCAGATAACATGAAGGGTCCTTTAAAAAGGTAAAGGGACCCCTGACCATTAGGTCCAGTCATGACCAATTTTGGGGTTGCAGCGCTCATCTCGCTTTATTGGGCGAGGGAGCCGGCGTACAGCTTCCGGGTCATGTGGCCAGCATGACTAAGCCGCTTCTGGCGAACCAGAGCAGCGCACGGAAACGCCATTTACCTTCCCGCCGGAGCAGTACCTATTTATCTACTTGCACTTTGACGTGCTTTCGAACCTACCACGTAATTTATTCAGTATTCACAGAGAAAGAGAGAGGATGTAGTCTCTATGCCATGATGACATTGCTCCAAGTAAAGTCCCACCCCCTATGTCTCTCCTATTCTACGTCACCCCTACTTCAGCTAATCTGTGCATTCTGCCTCTGAGTTCTCTGCTCTCCTACTTTCAATGCCTGCCTGGTCCTGGGAAAGGGTGGGGTCAGGAATACTTTCCAAGGACACTGAGTCTGTCAGCTGTCTCTTCCCTGGTGCTTCTTCTTCCTGCTGTTCCTCTTCCAATATTTCCCAGCTTCTGCCCTCTGCAGCCTCTGAACTATGCCCCTCTGCAAACCACTGATCTAAATCTATACTGTCCTCCTGTTCTCGGGAAGGTTCAGGAGAAGGGGGGTGGCAGCCCCCCATTCCTCCTCAGTCCAGCCCCTGGCATTTAACTTACATTATTCTATAGTGCAGGGACGCGGGTGGCACTGTGGATTAAACCACAGAGCGTAGGGCTTGCCGATCAGAAGGTCAGCGGTTCAAATCCCCGTGACGGGGTGAGCTCCCATTGCTCGGTCCCTGCTCCTGCCAACCTAGCAGTTCAAAAGCACGTCAAAGTACAAGTAGATAAATAGGTACCTTTCCAGTGAGAAGGTAAACGGCATTTCTGTGCACTGCTCTGGTTCGCCAGAAGCGGCTTAGTCATGCTGGCCACATGACCTGGAAGCTGTACGACGGCTCCCTCGGCCTATACAGCGAGATGAGCTCCGCAACCCCAGAGTAAGTCACGACTGGACCTAATGGTCAGGGGTCCCTTTACCTTTACCTATTCTATAGTGCAGAATGCATGCGGATGGAGGTTTCCCTGCAATGGCAGACCCAGAAACTCTTCCTTGCAACCCTTCCTTGCTGCATTTTTGTATGCCCCTTAAAAACCTTTAACTATTAGCAAGTTTAGAAATGCTTTTCAATAAGTAAGTAAAATAAGCCTTGTCCTCCAAAGAAGTCAGCGTCACCTTAGAATGAGCTCCACCTCACAATGGTAGGCTTGTCCCGCTGGTTTTATGCATGCAGCTCTCGGGCACTTGAGATTCATGGAAAGGAATGAGATTTTGAATGGTGGTGCAAAACACTGGGCGCTGAGAAGCACCCATGCCAACCTACTGGCAGGATGAAACAACAGCTGCCTACATTCAGCCTGGCACTGAAGATCCTGAGCCTTTGAATACAGGCTCTGTATCGTTTGCTGGTCTATTCAGTGGCGCAAGTGCTGACACTGGCATGTGTTCAGGGTCCTACTGCCTTTTATGTTTTGCTTTCATCTTTTTTTTCTGCTGCTGTTCCTTCCCTAAGCCATGATTCAGAGAAAAGGAAGGACTGGAATGATCTAACTGCTACAGTCTCTACCATGTGCACGAAGTTAAGCACTTTTTAATGTGCTTCTTTATTTTACGTACTTATATTTTGCCTTCTGAAAATAATTTAAAGGTTAAATATATAGGGTGGCATCCAATTGGTGTGTCTCGTCAGCACAAGAATTTCCACTTGTGCAATGAGACTTCCCCCTCTCTTCTCTGCTGTCCCAAAATCTTCTCTGGAGCATTCAGGGAACCCCCTAGAGCAGGTTTCAGGTGCACAGGGGGAAGAGACCGGAAGTAGTCCCATTGCACATGTGGAAATTCTCATGCTGATATTACTCAGTGCTACTTTGGATGCAATCCATGATCAATACAATTCAGAATGCAAGGATCGGCACAGAATAATATTAGTAGCTAAATTAAATAGAGAAAGCCTCCCAGAAGAGAAACATTTCAACATTTCTTTAAAATGAAAGGAGTGGAGTTTAGATGGCATCTCTCCAAAAAGGGTTGGCGGTGCCGTTGAAACGGCACTCTCTCTGGAATTCCATAAAGAAATATAATTTAAAGCAAACAGAGCTTTAAACTATAACCTTAAACCTAGGATAGATTCATACTGGGAAACTCTGTAAGTGTTTTGGGAGAATAATGACACTGCACTCTAGTTTCTCATCTTTTCATTTAAAACAAAAACAAAAACTTGGCCCCTGGGAGTAGTCTGGAAAGATGCCAGGACCAGGCAGGGTGAGAATTCAAAGGAACCAACTCCTTCCTAGTCTCCCAACACGCTTCCAAACCTGGGAGAAAACTATGGCAGTCTGGACCTGATACAGTTACCAGGCACGATGGCTGAGCAAGGCATCCCAAGGTCTTCAGATGCTGCTCAGTACCATGGACAGCTCCCACCTCATTGTCCATGTTTCTTTCTGCTAGTGTGCCTTCCCTAAGGTAAAGGTAAAGGTACCCCTGCCCGAACGGGCCAGTCTTGACAGACTGTGGGGTTTGTGCGCCCATCTCACATTTATTGGCCGGGGGCCAGCGCTGTCCGGGGACACTTCCGGGTCACGTGGCCAGCGTGACATCGCTGCTCTGGCGAGCCAGAGCCGCACACGGAACGCCGTTTACCTTCCCGCTGGTAAGCGGTACCTATTTATCTACTTGCACCCGGGGGTGCTTTCGAACTGCTAGGTGGGCAGGCGCTGGGACCGAACAGCGGGAGCGCACCCCGCCGCGGGGATTCGAACCGCCGACCTTTTCGATCGGCAAGCCCTAGGCGTTGAGGCTTTAGCCCACAGCGCCACCCGCGTCCCTGGGTGCCTTCCCTACCTATCCCTTATTTCCTTTCCCTTCTCATAGCCTTCCTCGAAATGGTGCCCTCTACATCTTCCACCAGGCCCAGCCAGCACGACCAATGGTCAGGGATGCTGAGAGTTGGAGTCTGACAACATCTGGAGGATACCAGCTAGGGCAAGGCTTCCTAAATATCAGGGATGAGCAGTGAAACCGGAATAGTTCCAGCATGGAATCTTATACAGTACATAACAATGCAATAGAGATATTGGAAGTGTTAGCCGTTGACTGGCAGTGGTTCCCCAGCATTTCAGAAAGGATCTCTCCCGGTTCTTACTGGAGATGTTGGGAGTTGACAAATAATGCTGGACTCCCATTGTCCCTGAATACTGGCCAGACTGCCTAGGGCATATGGGAGTTGTAGTCCAATAATATATGGAAGGCACCAAGTTACTTATCCCAGGATTAAGAAATACAAGGGAACCCTGCGAGGGCCATGGGGTGAACCAAAGATCGTCAGTCCTCATCTACTGGAGAGGAATTCAAGGATTCTATTATTCAGTCTTAGGAAATACATGAAGAGCAGGGAGAGCTTTGGATCTTCAACTGGGCAATCCCAGACACTTCTGCTTAATTAGGATAAGAAACCTTATTGCCAATGTATGGTGTGTGAGGAGGCAATGAGAAAAGATTTACTGGTCATATCCACGGGCAAAAGAAGGGCTAATTAATAATAAGAGAGTGGAATATAATGGATTGGTAGTTTGTGTAAACTACGAGGTAATTGGACCCCTAATGCCATTGTTAGTATCAATCATACCTTTGTTCATCGCAAAGCCTGGCTGTCCTGAGACAGCAGAGAGACAATTGATCAATAATGAACCAGGATGTCAATACAGCCTGTGAACTGTTTTCCATTGTTCTACTCATTATGAGCCTGGCAAAACTGTCATCCAGCAGCCCCTTCATTCCCAGTTCAAAAGCAAATATATCACACAAAGGATGACACTCCAAACTGACCATATCCAAAGTAGGAGGAAGCCCACTGTTTCTTGCTTGCCTTTAATCTGGGGAAACTAGTTTAATTATTCTAATATATCCTTGCTCAGAAGTGACTTTGTACCCATTCTGGTACCTTTATATACTATCCATATATACAGTGTATAATATACATTTTACAGTGATCCATGCAATGGTCACCTCCAGGCTTGACTACTGTAATTCGCTCTATGCGGGGCTGCCCTTGAAGCTGTCCCAGAAACTCCAACGGGTGCAGAATACTGCGGCGAGGCTCCTCACGGGGTCTCTGCCATGGGAGCATATTCACCCAGTGCTTTTCCAGCTGCACTGGCTCCAGGTGGAGTTCAGGGTCAGATTTAAGGTGCTGGTTTTGACCTTTAAAGCCCTTCACGGCCTAGGACCCTTGTACCTACGGGATCGCCTCTCCCGGTATGCCCCACGGAGAGCCTCAAGGTCCATAAATAGCAACACCCTGGTGGTCCCGGGCCCTAAGGAAGTTAGATTGGCTTCAACCAGAGCCAGGGCCTTTTCAACTCTGGCTCCGGCCTGGTGGTATGGCTAGAAGAGAACACTACCTGACACCCTGGAGAGTCACTGCCAGTCAGTGTAGTGACAGTACTGAGCTATGTGGACCAATGGTCTGACTTAGTGCATGTCTTGCTATGATCCACACACATTTGGATACTGTGCTAGCATAGAATTCTGACCCCTCTTCTGCATATTCCCATGTGGAAAGGCAAACATCATTTTCTGAGTCCTGCCAACACAATAATCACCTCCCAAAGAGAACCTCTCATTTTGTCGTGGGTATTGCCAGTATTAGAACATTGCAATTTGTTATCGTGTGAGAAAGAGTGCTTTGGGGGAATCCCTCCAACCCCCAACTTGCTTTCTTGCTGACAGTGATCTCCTGCACTTCTAACTGGATCACATATGGAGAACAATGAGGTCCTCTGCAGCCTTCTACAAAGAGTCGCTTACAAAGGGAACCCCTTAATGTGATATATTTTGCAAAAATGACTTTTCCCCCCCCTTTCCTTTAAACAGTCTTTTATCCCCAGACTGCCTGCCAAACATCAGAACCAGCCCATGTAGTCTGAGGTCAGAGGGACATAGCCACCAGCTCTTAGTGGGTATAAACTACCACAGCCAAAACAAAATTGCTTCCAGAAATGCCCAGTGAACATGTTTAGGTTGCATATTCACTAGACATTCTCCAGCTATGCAAAGCCTTGCTAAATATTTACTATTTGATACTAGTATTTGATTTACTGTTATGTTTCATTTCAATATTTGACGTGTAACCATATCTAACAGCTGCTTTGCAATCAGCTGGCTAATTGGTGCTGCATATTGGCTAAGTGTCCACCTTTTCTTATGTCCCCAGACACAATCAACAAAAGGACCCACAAATATTGAAATATACTTGCAGTGTACTCCAAAAACAAAACATATATAAAAGGACAATGTGCAATAGTGCAAAGAGGACAATGAACAACATTACTAAGGAACAATTGGTTTTGACCAATTAAGTTTTTGACCATTAAGGGTTTGGTTTTCTTTTCCTTTTTGTCCCAATTAGTCCCATGACCTTGGGATAGGTTTTCGAAGCAACATCTTTGGGGAATGTGTCAAAATAATTTATTTTGTGCACCAGTGGCTAAGCAGTTTTATTTTTGTTGAGAGGTCTGTGCAAGCAGGGTGGAAAGTGGAAGGAGGAATCTCTTATTTTCCTGTTCTGGATTTTATTTAATTTAAATAATATTCCCATTGATTTCCATGTGTGTAAAAGATACTGCTTTCTTATTCCCTTACTCACAGGTTTCTCTGGTGCTTCTTAAAGTCAGACATCACGGGGCCCATTTGACAAATGTCTGGCATGTAAAAAGTTGGGATTCAGACAAGTTGAATTTGTGCGAAGCTTCATTTCATTTGTGTGAAGCCTCGTTTCGTTTGTGTGAAGTTCCATTTCACTGGGGCTTTACTTTTATTTCAACTTGACTTAATGGTAAAGGTAAAGGGACCCCTGACCATTAGGTCCAGTCGTGACCTACTCTGGGGTTGCGGGGCTCATCTCGCCTAGCTGGCCGAGGGAGCCGGCGTACATCTTCCGGGTCATGTGGCCAGCATGACTAAGCCACTTCTGGCGAACCAGAGCAGCGCACAGAAACGGCATTTACCTTCCTGCCGGAGCGGTACCTATTTATCTACTTGCACTGGTGTGCTTTCAAACTGCTAGGTTGGCAGGAGCAGGGACTGAGCAACAGGAGCTCACCCCGTTGCAGGGATTCGAACCGCCAACCTTCTGATCGGCAAGTCCTAGGCTCTGTGGTTTAACCCACAGCGCCACCCACGTCCCTAACTTTACTTAGGTAGTAGCAATCGCTGATTTTCAGGTGGAACGCCAGCTTGTAGTTTGAGAATATACAAAGAGCAGCGCTGGATGAGGCCAATGGTTCATTTAGTCCAGCATCCTGTTCTCACAGTGGCCAATCAAATGTCCTTAATGGAAACCAGCAAGCAAGACCCGAGAACAAGAGCGCTCTCTCCCCCTGTGGTTTCCAGAAACTGGCATTCGGGGGCATTATTGCCCCTGACCACGGAGATCCCTGTTTGGGGATTTTGTAGAGGCCATGGAGGTCTAACCCTCTTTCAATGCCATCCAAGTTGATGGCCATCACTGCCTCCTAAGAGATATGCAAGATATATGACATATAAATGTCTTCTACTGGGGCAGATCAATGGTACGTCAAGTCCTACAGCCCTAACAGGCAAGAGCTCAGCAAGAACTCAGGTTCTTTTCTTTCTTTGTTGCCCCAAGTTCTCTTTATAAACTGGAGGTCTCATGGAATGAGCCTAGGAACATCAGCAAGCAAGGCATGCCCTCTTCCCTTTAACCACATCCCCCGTCCTTTCCAAGGTCAGCCTTCACCATACTGAAAACACCAATGTTCAGCTCCATATCTTTCTAGGACCTGTTTTGAGGACTCCACCCAGGCTCCTGGCGCACATATATGGAGCTTTGTATCAGCTGGTCACTGATAGGAACATTGGGAAATGCCTTACATTGAGTCATATTCCTGGCCCATCTAGCTCTGTATTGTTTACACTGACTGGCAGCAGCTCTCCAGGATTTCAGGCCAGGGACATTCCCAGTCCTACCTACAAATGCCTTGGATTGAACCTCAAGTCTTCTGCATGCAAAGCAGATGCTGTAACCCTTGAGCCTTGAGCCCCAGCTGGAAATATTGTAGAAGGGTACCATGGGATCCTGAGCACCGCAGGAGAATGCCTGCATTGTTGTGGTGTCTGACAGCTGCAGTTCACATTTTGCCTCTGGAAAAGGGAAGCATCTTTTCTCAAAGGAATTTGTTATGTTAACAGCCCAGTTTGAGGGCTAAGCAAACCATCTTTGAGCAACAGGCTACTGGGGCTTGTTTGTTAGCGGCATTTGTAATTAACGTGTGTTTCCTCACACACCTTAAATAGAGAGCTTCCAAGCATTATTTTCCCCGGTACAATTAGTGAACAATGCCTCCAGTCACCCAAAAAACCTACATACCCATCCTGGGAAGATGCCACAAAGAATATTTCATGTGCTTAATCACATGAAATTCTAGGCGTGGTTTCAGCAATTCTCTAATGATCATTACTCTGATGTGATCAGTGCACATGGTGGCTTTCCAGATCAGCAAAAGAAAATGGTCTCTGCCGCAAAGAGCATGCACTTTACTAATGGGGAAAACTCCTCCAATCAGGCTTGGTGTGTGTCTGTGTGAAATGTTTGCCAGAAGCTCAGAAAATACCACAATTGTTTACCTACTCAATTCCAAGGCTGCTGAATTCCTCAGTGATGCCATCAGAGAAACAGTGCTTGTTCCTTTTCCCAACTCCTCCTCCACGGAGTCTCCAACCCACTCCCATCCCTAATTAGGTACCTCCATCACTGCTTCAATGGAAGTGGAAGTGAAGTGAAACAGCAAAGAGAGGGGTTCTTTCCCCCAACTACCTTCCCTCTCAGACACCCGCCATGCTACATGCCCAACACCAGTAGCACTGGGAAATGTAGTTTGGATCGATTTGATTTTTATTGTGTTTCTATGCTGCTTTTCAATCCAATGAATCTCAAAGTGGTTTACAAACAATAGATAACAGCAACATCATAAAAACATAGCAGAGCATCACAAATACAGCCCAAATCGTGTGAAAGAATCGACAAATCATCAGTTGCAATCTCCAGGACACTATTAACGAACAGCAGCTGAAAAGAATAAGCTAAGAGTACAGCGGAAGTCATGTTATTAACAAATCAATAAGGCATTTATGCTCTATAAAGCAATGTTAACAACTACAAAAAAGCAACTTTAAAAAATGAGCTAAGCGCTGTTAAGTTCATACGCACACTCTCCACGCCTCCATAACTCAAAATCATTTGCTCTATTCAGTTCATAAAAATGCACATAAAACACATGATGCCCATTGTTAAGCCAGTTCAGCCCAGATGCTCAGACGTCACCGTTCCTGAGTACAGCGCCTCCCAAAGGACGTTGGGGGTAAAATACATGTTTCGGTAATGGAACTCGGAGCCAAAATAGAATGTTGGGACCTGTAAGAGTATAAAAAGAGTCCTGCTGCAACAACCCAAAGGCTCGTCTAGTCTAGCATCCTGCTCTCATGGTGGTCAACCAGATTCATATAGGAAGCTTACAAATGGGACCAGAGCAAAACAGTGCCTCTCTTCACCTTTTGATTCCCAACAACAGGCATTCAGGATATGCTCCGACCATGGAGGCAGAGCATAGCCACTGCGGCTAGAAGCCATTGGCAGTTTTATGCTCCAGAAATCTGTCTAATCCCCTTTGAAAGCCATCCAAGTTGGTGGCCGTCACTCATAGAATCACACAATTGTAGGGTTGGAAGGGACCCTAAGTGCTCATAGAGTCCAACCCCTTGTGATGCAGGAATATACAGTTGTCTCATACAGGGATCAGCACCACACTCTAGCCAACTGAGCTATCCAGGATGAATGCAGTGGAGATGAGCATTGCAAGACTCCCAAATCAGTACTTCGAAGCTTGGAGATAACAGTCTCGGCACCATCACTAAATTCAAGCTTTACAGTAGGAAGTGAGGAAAGATAGCACATATAATAGCACTAAGGGCTTCTGTGGAAAGGGATGTGTAATATGTAGGGAGTGTGAGACATCTGAAGAAACCCTGAGTTACAGTAGTTTTATAGTTTCCTAGGACTAAGAACCCCCTTCATGGATCACTGCCTTGCCGTGGCGAAGGGGCTTGAATAACTCAGAGAAGCTATGAACTATGCCGTGCAGGGCCACCCAAGATGGACAGGTCATAGTGGAGAGTTTTGACCAAACGTGATCCACCTGGAGGAGAAACGAGCAAGCCACTCCAGTATCCCTGCCAAGAAAACTCCATGGACAAAGACAACAGGCATATAAAAGTTATGAGCCCCTCAGGTTGGAAGGCGTCCAACATGCTACACTGAGGAAGAGCGGAGGACAAGTACAAGTAGATTCAGAGCTGATGAAGAGACTCTTGAGAGTCCCATGGACTGCAAGAAGATCAAACCTCTCCATTCTTAAGGAAATCAGCCCTGAGTGCTCACTGGAAGGACAGATCCTGAAGCTGAGGCTCCAATACTTTGGCCACCTCATGAGAAGAGAAGACTCCCTGGAAAAGACCCTGATGTTGGGAAAGATGGAGGGCACAAAGAAAAGGGGACGACAGAGGACGAGATGGTTAGACAGTGTTCTCTTAGCTACCAACATGAGTTTGAGCAAACTGCGGGAGGCAGTGGAAGACAGGAGTGCCTGGCGTGCTCTGGTCCAGGGGGTCACAAAGAGTCGGACACGACTAAACAACAACAAAGGACTAAGAACAAGATGGACATATTAATGGCACTGGAAAACCTCCATAGAATTATTTTTTATTGGTTCCTGAAGTCCAGTGTTTGTGGTTATGAATTAATCCTACCGGGCCAACCACTTTGTATACAATTTGTCTTCCCTTGCTCAGAAGACAAGATCAGATGCCTCTTGATTAAGATCATCTCTGTGAAATATTTATGTAGATCCAAACATTTAAGCTATTGACTTCTTTCATGTAGTTAAATGATGTGATCCCAAGGGCACATATAAATTGGGTATGCATTATGTGCAATAAATCACCTTGAATTTTCAAGCAAACAAAAACCCGAAAACAATCAGTGGTGAACTTAATGGGCACTGAGGATCCTCCTTGTTATTATTTAAGCTTAAGTTAGACAGGATGTAATTCAAAGCTCTCTGTTTGAGCTGTACTTAGTTGCTGCTATTTACAAGACAGGCATTTTTCAAGCGGCCAGGATTATTAATTCTAGATATTAATTGCATGCTGCAAAACCGACAATTTGGTCAGAAACAATGGAGCAAAGGCTGTAGATAAATAAACTCGGAAGCCCCATTAGCTGCTGCCATACTAATGGGCCATTGTGCATATTGGCTTTCAGAGCTAAAGGTTGGGACAAATTAATATTATATCTACTTAACTAATTACGCATGTAAACAGTTTACAGCTCCTTGAAGAAAGCAGTATGAGAAAACACTTAGCAGTTGTTCCGCCAGCTGGATTTTCAAATGCTGCACAAGCATTAATTGACTCCCCACCGCCAGCATGCTTTCACTGATGTCCAGAACCTAATTTATAAATAGATTTTATGATATGGTCTCTCTGTACCCAACAGGTACATGAAATCAAACAATGTTGCCCACCTGTTGTTGCATGCATTTTAATGTTACCTCAGTTGAAGAACGTGTCTTACAAGACAATCCTATATGTCTTTGCTCAGAAGTAAGTCCCACTGAGCTCAGTTGGGCATACTCCCATGTAAATGGGTATAAGATGGCAGCCTTAATTATTTTATTCCCCCCCCCATGTGGCTTTGCGTTGAATAGTTTAATTTTAGAGTGGAAAATTCCAGAGACAATAGACCAGCAACAAAGCCTATCTCTCTATCTTTCTTTTTTCTTCTTAGAAGAGTGAGCTCTGCTCATGTTATGACTCCCTTGAATCCTGTCTGTGTCTGGAAACATGTGCAAATGCTTTAGTGAATGAGAAATATACAGTGGTACTTCTAGTTGCAGACACGATCCGTTCTGGGGTGCCATTTGCACCCTGAAAAGTCCTCAACTAGAGCAGTGCTTCTGCGTAAGTGTGAAGCGCAATAGAGCGCTTCTGCACATGTGTGAAGTGCGCAGAACACTTCTGTGCATGTGTGAAGTGTGCAGAACACTTCTGCGCATGCGCAAAGCATGCAGAACACTTCTGTGTGTGCACGCATGGCAAAACCCGGAAGTATACACCGGGTTTACTGCATTCACAAGCCGAAAAGATGCAACATGAACCTAATGTAACATGAGGTATAACTGTATCTGATCAGAGCCCAAACAGATTGGCCAAATGCAAGACTCCAGACGCAGTTCAAAAGTTTGTGGGTCTGTCCAGTAAGACATGTCTTAGGATCTTCAATCAATAAGCTCTGGGGCAGTTGATAGAGCATGAGATTCTGAATCTTAGGGCTGTGGGTTCAAGCTCAACTTTGGGGAAAAGTTTGGGGGGAGTTTCCTGCATTGCAGGGGATTCAACTAGATCAGCAGTTCTCAACCTGTGGTTCCCCAGATGTTGTCGGACTACAACTCCCATCATCCCTGAGCTAGCTAGGGGTGATGAGAGTTGTAGTTCAACAACATCTGGGGACCCACAGGTTGAGAAAGGCTGGAATAGATGATCCTAGTGGTTCCTCCCAACTCTATGATTCTCTACGATAGGGCTGCCTTTACCATAGTAACACAGGAAATTGCCTTATACTGAGTCAGACCATTGGTCCATCGAGCTGCTAGCCCTGTTTGTGACCATTGTCTCTCATGGCTGTTGCGCTGCTGCTTACGAGCTACTTCACTCCCCAGCTCCTTCTGCTTCTCTTTTCTGGATATAGGTCACATCCCAACCAGTCAGGGATCCTGCAGGAAGCAGCATGTGATGACACTACATAGCCAGTCAGATTTAGCTATGTGAGACCACTGAGGTCAAGCATAGGCAATAAAGAGTGAGGGCAATGCAAATGAGCAGTCAAACATTATCGCTAGGTATGCTGGAAAATAATCAAAGAATGGAGGCATTTTTTTCAGAACAACTAAAAATATTCACATGGGGATGCACACACAAAGAAACTAGTGAATATTTTCAGCTGAGCTTGCGCCCTCCAATGTGACTGCCATCCACGCAGAAAATGCAAACCTGAACACTAATCTTCAATATATAACAATTTCAAGAACCGCTTCTAGAATGTACACTGTGTCACAGCCCTGAGAACAAAGCATCTTTCATTTACTGTTTATTCCTTGCCAGGGTTGAGTCTTTCCAAGATCTGACTGAAGAAGTTGTATGCACGGCAGCAGGGGCAGGAGAGGTTGCGGAAACATTTGCATGCAGAGCCCAAACATCATCTGCTCTTTATGATCCCTGTTTGGCACAAAAAGGGGACACAGTGCACTTGTCTTCATGGAGGGCACTCTGGCATCTGTACTGAAACTGCAACTGAAGGGTGCAGTGAGAAGAAAAGTTCTTGTGTCACATTAGTCGTGATTGCACACTTACAGACAGCAGCATCTAGCTGCAGGGAGGAACCATCAGGATGAGTAAACATGGAATATTGCAGGCATGTCCGGGAAGCCCACACCAAAAAAAGCCCAACAATGTCTGTGTCCAGATGTTCACTTCTTGAAATATGGCAATCCTAGTTGGGTTCTGCTTGAAGGTTTTCTGCATTTGGGTGTTCACTATGAGAATAGGATGCCTGATCCAGCAAGCTCTTCTCATCTTCTTATGGACTCACAGAGAAAATGTTATGCTGTTAGTAAGGCTGTGAGCTTTGTGGCCCAATCCACTATATTCCATGAGATTAGCCCCAGGTAAGGGTGTACAGCAGAGGCAATCAACTTGGCACCCTCCGGATCCTGTTGAACTCCAATTCCCATCAGCCCTGAATAGCATGGTAAATAGTCAGGGATGATGGGAGTTGTAGTCCAACAGGATCTTGAGGGCACCACGTTGGTTTACCTACTGTATCAGATTGCAGTCTTAATAGGCTGGCTATTACCTGAGCAAAGTAATTTATTGAACATACGTATTTATTAATCAACATACTATAAAATCACTCTTATGCAATTGTTTTAGTAGAAAGAGTTTTACACATATATATATATATATAAACTGTATTGGATTTAAAATTGCTTTTATATATAAAACTGCTTTAGATGTGTTTTTATTGTTAAATCACTTCAAGATGTTGTATACAAATTGACTCAGAAATGGAGTTAAATAAAAATCAAACAAATTCTTTTGAACTATGCAAATGGTAGGGGGGCTTGTACTTACACAACTATTTTTTTGGCTTAAAATCATAGAAGCATAGAATTGTAGAGTTGGGAGAGCATGGGGGGCCATTCCTGCATTGCAGGAATCTTAGCCAAACATCCAAGACAGATGGCTATCCAACCTCTGCTTAAAAGCCACCAATGAAGGAGAGTCTATCACTTTCTGAGGGAGTCTGCCCCACTGTCAAACAGTTCTTACTGTCAGAGATTTCTTCCTGGTGTTTAGTTGGAATCTCCTTTCTTGTAACTTGAAGCCATTGGTCTGGGTCCTACCCTCCAGAGCAGGAGAAAACAAGCTTGCTCTTTAGATATTGGAAGATCGCTATCATACCTACTTTCAGTCTCCTCTGTTCCAGGCTAAATATACCCAACTCCCTCAACCATTCCTCATAAGGCTTGGTTTTCAGACCCTTTATCATCTTGGTTGCCTTCCTCTGCACACATTACAGCTTGTCAACATCCTTCTTAAACTGTGGTGCCCAGAACTGGACACAGGACTCCAGGTGGGGTCTGACCAAGGCAGAATAGAGTGGGACTGTTACTTCGCTTGATGGGGACACTATACTTCTGTTGATGCAGCCTAGTGTCCTAGGAGTACTTTAATGCTGATTAGTTAGCACTATATATTATCAGTTCCAGTCAGAACATACAGAACAGATGTTCTCCACCATGAAACTCTCCACCTACCGTGATAACACCATTTAGCTGAATTACCTTTGCTAATATCGACATATTAGCATTAAAGCCACAGCCGTTATTGAATCCCAGTCGTATCAGAAAGCAATTAATTGCCTTTCCAGCATCTCCTCAAGGGGAAAAAATGATAATGTGGGTCCTCTGATGGCTCCAGGGATGAAGGAGTTTTTATTTAATCGCATTATACAGTTTCCAGTGGATTTCTGCTCCCAAGCCGACATTAAATTAAAATGGCTAGTGGAATCCCTCTTATGTGGAAGGATCAGAATGCATGCCGGGATTCAGCTGTGTGTCTGGAGTCCAGATGTTGAATTCTGGGCATGCTGAAAGGAGAAATGCTTTGACGTCACAGCATGAAAGCTAGCAAAGTGAGAATACTTACCATGAGAAAATCATCTGTGTAGATGACAAGAAGTTCATCAATTGATGCTCACCTAATGATGACCTCCATGCGTGAATGGACCATCATAGTCCTAACATTATAGGAATTTCTTACAATGTCCCAACACCCCAGATACAATGCAGACTTTCATCTGTCTGTCATTGGGATCTGCTTCATATGTACACGTGCATTGTTTGATGACCGAACCACCAACTAATATTCTGCATGTGAAGGTGGTAGCCCTTGATATCCTCCCTGAATTTGTCTATTTTATTTTATTTTATTAAAAAGCTATCCAAGTTGGTAGTCATCACTACATCTCATGCAAGCAGGGACAAGGGTGGTGCTAAACCAATGAACCACTAAACCAACCACTTGCTGATCGGAAGGTTGGCGGTTCGAATCCCTGTGATGGGGTGAGCTCCCGTTGCTCTGTCCCAGCTCCTGCCAACCTAGCAGTTCAAAAGCATACCAATGTGAGTAGAGAAATAGATACCGCTGCAGTGGGAAGGTAAATGGCATTTCCATGCACTAAGGGTTCAATCACGGTCTCCCGTTGTGCCAGAAGCGGTTTAGTCATGTTGGTCACATGACCCAGAAAGCTGTCTGTGGACAAATGCCGGCTCCCTCGGCCTGAAAGCAAGATGAGCGCCGCAGCCCAATAGTCACCTTTGACTGGACTTAACCAGGGGTCCTTTGCCTTTTACCTTACCTATCATGCAAGCAAATCCCATAGTTTAACTGCGTACTGTGCAAAAAAGTCATTGGATGGCCCCAAGTCCTAGTATTATGAAAGAGGCAGAAAGATGCTATGTGCCCTTTCTCCGTGCCATGCATAACCTTATGCACCTCTATCATCTGCTGTTTTTGTAAAATAAAGCACTGAACATGTTGTAACCTTTCCTCATTGAGCAGCAGCTCCATCCCCTTGCTGTTTTTGATTGCCTCTTTTATAGCACTACAGGAATCTCAACTAAAGAATCCCTGACAGATGGCCATCCAACCTCTGCTTTAGGGAAGGAGAGTCCACAAACTCCCAAGGGAGAACGTTCCACTCACAAACAGCACCTACTGTCAGAATGTTCTTCCTCATGTTTTGCCGGAACCTCCTTTCTAGTAACTTGAAGCCATTGGTTCAAGTCCTACCCTCCAGAGCAGGAGAAAACAAGCTTGTTCTCTCTTCCATGTGGAAGCCAGAGCAGGAGAAAACAAGCTTGTTCTCTCTTCCATGTGGAAGCCCTTGAGATATTGGGAGATGGCTATCATATCTCCTCTCCTCTGTTCCACGCCAAACCAAACCATCCTCTGTACACACTCCAGCTTGTCAACATCCTTCTTAAATTTCTAAATATCTTAAATATTCTCTTAAATACTATTAAATATCCTCTTTGAGGCCAGGCAACCAAAACCTTACACAGAACTGTGGCCATCACTGGCCACCTTAGGAGGAGATACACAGTACGATAACACTTCCAGCGGGTAGGGAGATGGACATAGCCTCCAAAGGTGAAGAAATGCTTGTTATCAGATTTGGTTATCTTAGCCATAGGATCTACAGCAAATTATTATTCTACAACTAACTTAAGAAACACATTAGGAACACAAATTAAGGGGCACGATTTAATTTTCTAGATTTCGTCTACTGATCAAAGGTTGGCTTCTGTTTAATCTCTTCCTGCTGCCATTTCTCATTTCTGTTTTTTTTCCAGCCCACTTCATGCCATTTTGTGATTGAACCAGAAGGTTTCTGGGCTCTTATCCCAGCTGATCCCAATGACTCAACTGTGTGTGACTTTGGGCAATTCATAGAATTTCCGTGTGAGTGTCAAGGTCAACTCAGCCATGAAGCTGGATGAAATGCAGGGCCTTGCAAAAAGGCAAAAATTTGCATCAGAACGTAATCCCGCTGTACTAAATATACGGAAAACCGAGAGATTGCATCCTCTTGTTTTAATGTCATTAAAAGGCCAAAAGCACATGTCAAACACACACAAAGGATTGCAGCTGTAGTTCAACCGCCTTTCTTGAGGACTCAATGCTGGAAGGGGTTGAGTGGGAGTGAAGAAGCAGCGGGAGGGAAGGGGTGTTTAATTATTTTCCCACCCACAATTTGCTGGACCAAATTGCTTCCCCACAGCAGCTTTTCTCCCTGGGAAGTCTCAAATGCACGTATGAGAAGGAAAATGTGTTTGAAATCTTGGTGGGGGAGCCATTTCAGGGATGATTTGCAGTAGGAAACAGCAGGAAAATGGGTTAAGTACTTCCTCCTCATGCTGCTTCTCTGCTCTCAAACAGCCCCTTGCAAAGTGGACATTAAAGTTATGCCCATTTGCATGTAACATATAGTTTGATCCCTATTGACTCCTGCCTAAAACTAGACCATAAAGGATACAATTTGGATGCTCAAGGTCAAAAAGAAAAATCCCAAGGCCTTTCCTAAAATGCAATGGGAAGTTGCCTTGGCTTATATCAATGGTCAAAACAATGTTTAATCTAGATCAGTATTGTCTACACTGGCCTTCTTCAACCTTTGTGCCCCAAATGATGTTAGACTACAACTCCCATCATTCCTGACCATTGCCTAAGCTGATTGGGGATGATGAGATTTGGAGTCCAACAATGAAGGGAGACACAAGCTTCAAGAAGGTTCGCCAAACTTCAGGTTCTTTGGACAACAATCCCCATCCCCTGCTCTCCAGGTTTCCAGGCGGGAGTTTCCCCAGCCTTTCTAAAGATGACAGGAATTGAATTGGAAACTCTTTTCATGCAAAGCATACTACTGAGCTGCAAACCCTCCACAAAGAAATTGTGCTTCATGTACCATAAAGTAACATTGCCACGATTCAGAGAACTCTTTCCCCTTGAGCCCACACCTTGAGACAATTAAAGAGCTGTAGCTTATATAAGAGAAACACCAAATCTACTGCAGCATATTCCATTTCCAGCTGTAATACCTCGCACCTGCATAGTTCACAGTCAACACTGCCACATGGTTGAATTCAGAGCTGGCATGGAAAGCCTTCCATCTGGTCAGCCCCTGCCACATCAAATTGTTTACAAATGGTCACGGTTCCATGTGGAGTCGAACATGAGCCAAAGCACTGTTTGGCAGTGCTCACGTGGGCAGGACAAGACTGCCTAAGAATTGCCCTGATGACTCACCAGAATTGGGGGTCTGTCATAAGAATGTGACTGTGGCTACATTCACATCATACCTTTGTGGGAATGTTCAGGGATGCAGGAGAGGGTATATTTTTTGATTATAGCCTTTCCAACTTGTGTTAACAAGTTCACAATTTAGCAGAGTAACATTCCCCTTTCAAACTCACAGTGGATACGTTTGCTCAGGCTCACTAAAGCCTCTATAATAACTGTTCTGGTATTTCCCCCTTATTCCCTCATAAAAGATAAGACACGACACAGTCTTCTATAAAAGTATAAAAAGAGTTTACTCACATTCTGTTCACAATCGGATCCCAGAAGGCAGACTTAGCTTAGAAAAGTAACATACACCTGGAAACTATCTCATAAGGAGACAGTCCCTTTGTCCTCGCTTGGCTGAAAGCATCTTTGGCTAAGCAGATGTTGCTTCTTCGATGCATGTAGTCATAGAGACAGAGATGGCTGCCCTGCCCTGTGCTTTTGTCGTTACCTGCACAGGTGAGGCCACGCCCACCTCTAGTCACAAGCAGAGGAAGTCTGTCCCAGCCCAGAAGGAAACAGGAAGTTTACCTGCTGGCTGGACAAACATTCCTCCCCATGTGTAAACATGTTCACTCTAGGAATGTTGTACTTGACTGCTCTTACGTTTCACATCCCACAACCTTTAAAGCACCATGATGCCACTTTAAACAGTCATGGCTCCCCCCAAAGAATTCTGGGAGCTATAGGTGGTTAAGGGTGCCAAGAGTTGGTAGGAAGCTGCTGTTCACTTCCCAGAGCTACAATTTTAGAGTTCCTAGCTGCATTTCAGTGGTAAAGCACATGCATTCAGCAATTACTTGGCCTCTCCCTTATGACTACTGCAATGCGCTCTACGTGGAGCTACCTTTGAAAGTGACCCAGACACTGCAATTAATCCAGAATGCAGCAGCTAGACTGGTGACTGGGAGTGACCGCCGGGACCACATAACACCGGTCCTGAGAGATCTGCATTGGCTCCCATTACGCTTCCGAGCACAATTCAAAGTGTTGGTGCTGACCTTTAAAGCCCTAAACTGCCTCGGTCCAGTATACCTGAAGGAGCGTCTCCACCCCCATCGTTCAGCCCGGACACTGAGATCCAGCACCGAGGGCCTTCTGGCGGTTCCCTCATTGTGAAAGTGAGGTTACAGAGAACCAGACAGAGGGCCTTCTTGGTGGTGGTGCCCACCCTGTGGAACACCCTCCCTTCAGATGTGAAGGAAATAAGCAGCTATCTTCTTTTTAAAAGACATCTGAAGGCAGCCCCGTTTAGGGAAGTTTTTAATATTTAATGCTGTATTGTTTTTAACACTTGATTGAAAGCCGCTCAGAGTGGCTGGGGAAACTCAGCCAGATGGGTGGGGTATAAATAATAAATAATAAATTTTTTATTATTATTATTATTATTATTATTATTATTATTATTATTATTATTTGAGTTAGGAACAGCAGAACCTGCCTTTATACCAAGTCAGACCAGAGGTCCATCTAGGTCAATGTCATCTACACTGACTGGCAATGGCTCTCTCGAGTTTCAGACCGGATTCTTTTCCTGTTCTGCCTGGAGATGCCAAGGATCAAAGCTGGGACCATCTAGGACTCTTCGCCAGAAGGTTATGTTTTCGTATAGGGGCTGAGGGGGAACCAATAGCCTCTGCTGAAGTTGTAATCACTGGCTGAGGTCAGGACTGTATTGTGATCATCAATGTCATGCACCAGGAGGGAACATGGGGGAAATTACCATGACAAAATGCAAAGGCAATTTCTTTTTGGCTGAACAAAGCGAAGCAGAATGTTTTGAATCTCAAAGCTATTGTGTGGGACAAATAGTTTTCTTTAAATGAAAAAAGAGAGCCTCGTTTAGAGAATAAAATGAAAATGGTATTGGAGATAAAATAATAATAATAATAATAATAATAATAATAATAATAATAATAATAATAATAATAATAATAATTTATTATTTGTACCCCGCCCATCTGGCTGGGTTTCCCCAGCCACTCTGGGCGGCTTCCACAGAAACCAAAAAACACTAAAATATCATACATTAAAAGCTTCCCTGAATAGGGCCGCCTTAAGATGTCTTCTGAATGTCAGGTATAAAAGAGCATAAGAATATCTGAACAAGCAACAAGGTCCTCACCCACAGCCTATTTTCAACAGCAGCCGGCTAGAAGCTACAGCGAAGCTAGGAAGCATCAGTCCTCAACTGTTGTTCGTCCCCAGCTTTTGGTACTCAGATAGACTGCTGCTGAACATGGAACTTCAATTTCGCTGCTAAGCATAATTGCCTTTCAGAGTCCTATCCTCAATAAATTTGTCCAATCCATTAAAAAAAATACCTAAGTTTGTGATCTTCAACATGTTCTTTCGGTAGCCAATTCCAAGAGTCAGTTAAGTAAAGGTAAAGGGACCCCTGGCCATTAGGTCCAGTCGTGACCGACTCTGGGGTTGTGGCGCTTATCTCGCTTTTTTTGGCCGAGGGAGCAGGCATACAACTTCCAGGTCATGTGGCCAGCATTACTAAGCTGCTTCTGGTGAACCAGAGCAGCGCACGGAAATGCCGTTTACCTTTCCGCCAGAGTGGTACCTATTTATCTATTTGCACTTTGGCGTGCTTTTGAACTGCTAGGTTGGCAGGAGCTGGGACAGAGCAACAGGAGCTCACCCCATCGTGGGGATTCGAACCACCAACCTTCTGATCGGCAAGTCCTAGGCTCTGGTTTAACCCACAGTGCCACCCGCGTCCCTAAGAGTCAGTTAGGCCTATGCAAAATTACTTTTTTTCTTTCTTTTTTTTTGTTTGTTTATCCCTGTAGCTCATTATTGTCTACCTGCCTATCCAGGATTTCCGTCAGGAGTTTATCCCAGTTCTACCCAGGGATTGAACCCACACATGCAGAACAGGTGCTTTACCACTGAGATTGTACTCAATTCCATTAGCCCCCCCCCCCAATTCTTGTCTTAATGTTGTTACCGTTCATTGCTTTTATGCTTCACCTTCTCCAAGAGGAGTCTCAGGTCAGCTTAACAGCCCTAATTAAAACCTCTCAAAAACAGCCGCACATTCTACACAACCAAGAAAATCAATTGAAATCACAATGAAACAACACCAGCTTTGGAAAACAGCAGCAGAGCATGACATACTCTCTCTTGCCGCACTGAACACTTAGCCACCAGGTGCCTGGCAAAATAAGTATGTTTCTAGGCAATGTCAAGATGTCACCAGGGCAAGACGACCCGATCTCAGCTGGCAAAGACAGGGAGTCACCACTGAGAAGGCCCTGTTCTGCCTCACTGCCCACTATTCTACATAAAACAATTAAATCACCAAGTATAACTCGAAGCACAAACATACGCAATGCAGAGCCTGCTGAGTCAAGCAAAGGGCCCATCTAGAGTAGGATCCTGTACTCACAGTGGCCAAGCAAGTGCCCACAGGATGTCCACAAGCAGGAGACAAGCACAACAGCACTCTTCCTATCTGTGATTTCCAGCAACTGGGGAAATCAGATAACTTCCCCACTACATGTCAAAGGCTGTTGTGAGCAGATTCATCTTTAACAGGCACTTGGAAGGCATCAGGGAAAGTGATAAGTGGACTTCCCCAGAGAGGGTGTTCCACATACAGGGCTCCAGAAGAAAAAAGAGCACTTATTGCATTACTCCCCCATAGACCACTGCCATCGATGGGACCATGAGCAACTGGGACCACAACCAGACATGTGCCCTACATTTGCACACACTCAAGCACCCTATAGGTAAGAAAGGTACTTTCAGTCTTTGGTTATTTTGGCTGGCCATTTTTCTTCTTTCTCCATATACTTTTGAAGACGGAAGGAACAGAATTGTAAGCAACTATTGCTCCCATTTTTCCAACAGTTGCAAGTATTCTTTTGCCATCAAGTCAACGTATCTGCTAATGAGGAACTTGGATAAGCAAAGCAGGATGTGTTGCAGCAGACAATACAGTCCTCATGGTGTGGACACACAAGAGAGTTCTAGCCCCCTACTACTGGCATCTGAATCTGAACTTTGAAACAGATTTATTTTAAGGCAGTCTTGAGTTCCAATGAGATGAGTGCAGCCTCCACAGAAGGAGAGCTGGTTGATTGCACTCATTAACTTACATGGGATTTTACTGATTTCATGTTAGGTTAGATGGACAGCAGAATGCAAACCGCTCCTGAAATTACAGAACACTGTAAAATTGCTTGAGTGTAAATCCTATTGACCTCAGTGTATGATCTCTTAAACAGAGGTGTGAAGGTTGTATTCTTAGTCAATTTCCTAATAAGCCTATGCAAATCACAGAAATTATGGAAGAGAAGACAAAACTGGCATTTATATAATGATATTCATTCGTAATTTATTGCAAATCGTTGTTTGAAGTTATGTGTGTTTTATTCTGTATATTATGGGGTGTTGCTTGTTGCTTTATTGTTTTGATCGCGGATGCCTAGAGTTGGTTTAAACATCATTTTCTTTAGGAAAAGCAACACAAAATAAGTTAATATTTGGGGGCAAAAAAAATGATCTTCCTTCAGGCAAATAAAAAAAATGCATTTCCTCAAACAGATCTGTCCTTTAAAAAAGAAAAAAAAATCACACATACAGCCTATCTATTTGCCAGCCTGCCAACACTGCTTTTCATTACCTAGAAACAGGCAAGAAGTGAGCGAAATTGAAATTAAGGGAATGTATGGTTTCTGCAGCCTTCAGATGTGAAAGCACACAAATGAACATTCCTCTCATTCAGACACTATTGTCCCTTAGGGGGAAAGGCTAGCACTTTGTGCTAGTGACAGCCTTTGTTCCCATGACCTGGGATATATCAGCGTGGTTAGGCAGGAAAGATTCATCAGCTGTTCTCATTATTCCCTTAAAAAAATCTGTTTCCAGAGCAACAAGGATCCTCAATTATTAGACTGTGTAAAATGAAGCTTAGAGCCACTCAGTCCTCATTATTAACATGTTTGCATATTCTGACAGGCGGTGCCATCAGACAGATGGAATGACCATCGTGAAAAGGAGAAGACAAATAAGAGAGAAGGACTCTAGCATGTGCTGGTTTAAAACACTGTTTTGGAATGGCCCTCAAACAGGATTTACTCTCAGATATCAGTACATCAGGACAGGTCTATAGCTGAAACCTTGGTTTGGTGGGTGAGGGGAGAGATAGCATGAAGAGGTCTAGGAGGGGATTTAATTGCATTTTTATGTATAGTGGGGGGGAGATGCTGTCTTAATGAGACACACCTGCTTTTAAAGCAGGTTTCCTGTTAATTTACTTTTCCTGAAAGTAATTGCACAATACCCCCAAAAAGCAACCTCTCAGTCAGTTTAAAGATTCAGAATATAAAGTTACCCATTAATTAAGGCAGTGAGGTAGACTATAAAATTGTGAGGGCAGGAATGGGTGTGTGTTGAGGAGAGTACTCAGAACACAACTAGGGTATATTAAGTGAAGGGGCATATTCTGATAATTTTGTTTCATTTGGGGGGGGGGGTCTGTGTCAAAGTCAGTGCCCCCTCCCACATATCCCTTAGTTACAGACTTCCATGGGAGATTTTTCTGAAGCCTACATTGGAACAGTCGCTGCCTCTGTTGTGTTCAATCAAGACTCTAAGTCAACATCTCTTGCACAAAGAGCCCATGACACTCAGCCTTGGCTCCTTGTGCATATCAGTCTGTTGAGTCCTGGGCTTCCCATCCAGCTGATTGTCATCTGAATTCCCCTGCCGCACAATCCTGCCACGAAAGCACCCTGTCAAGTTTGGTCCCGTTTTGTTGTGTGCGCATGTGTTTAATTTCACACCGGCCACAGGAAACGGCTCCCTTCCCAGAACCAACTGTTCTCGCAATTAACCCACCACCGCACACACACAAAATCCCAAACACAATGCCTTGCTGCTGCTGCTGCTGTGCTCCTTTGAGAACCCCAGTGTGTGAGTCACTGCTAGAAAGATTTTGCAATTCAGTGGAAAGAGTTTTATGCTTCAAAAGGAGGAGAAAGTGAAGGGGAGGGCTTGTTGGTGGTGAAAGCCTTCTTCTCTCACACTTATAAATAGAAAAATGGGGTTGCAGACGTCAAGCTCTCCCACCCCCACTCCCAGCCTCTCTCCCTCTCTCTTTCAACACTCGCTGTTGTGTTTCCTACTTCTTGGTGTGTCCCAAAAATTGCTTTCTCGATGGGGTGGGCCAGAGGGTGGGATTGGTGACTTAATTATTACTCTGCTTGTTCCATCTCCATGGTGACTTCTCATGCCAACAGCTGATCCCCTCCCACTTATGAGACAACCTTCTCTTTCTCTCTGTTGCAAGGGGCAAGTCAGGCACATGCCCAAGCTTCGATTAAATTGCCCAGGTAAATTAGGCTATGTGTGGGAACCGACACAGATCAGCTTAAGCAACCCAGCTCCCGTCCTGACTGCTCTCAGCTCTTGGATGGTCTCACAAGGAGCAGGCAGTGTTGATTTTAGCTGTTTTATTTTCAGTGTGTTTGCATGCCTGTAGATTGAGAGGAGTGGGATGGGCTGGATGTCGTGTGGGGTGAGAGCGAGACAACAGAGCTTAGGCAACTTTCCAGGATAAAGCAGCTCTTGTCACTTTGGACTGAGCATCCCTCTCCAATGATGGCACAAGGGAGAGGCCAGTCTCTTCCAACTGCAGGCAAAAAAAAGCAGGGTGAACTACGGTAATATTATTGACTAGCATCTTCCCAAGCAGGTGAACAGCATCAGGTAACTGTCAGCCAGGTGGAGCCTGAGATCACCTGTTCTGAGTTTTTACTGCCTGAGAGCCCTGGCCATGACTGCTTGCCCTCTGATGCAGAACTCCTGGAGTTGGAAATCTGGTCTCTGCCAATGACTTCCTGAGCTGCCTTGGGCATGTCCCTTTCTCTCTGCCTCGCTTTATCATTTGTGAATAAGACAGCCTGTTTCAAGGAGGAAGGGGTACTGAGAGAGGACGGAGTATCCAAGGTTTAAGGAAGCTTGCTGCCCAGCAAGAGGGTGGCTGAAAAAATTCGGGGAAGAATCCTGGCTCTTTCCCCCTTGCCCTCCTCTGAAATGCTTCCTTCAGCTGGCAGAGGGGAGCGTTGCCCTTCCGAAGGGCCAGGATGGGGAGAATGCTCTCATGTAATCCTATTTACAGCTAAGCCACTGCATCATTTCAGGACTTACTGCAGAGAATATGTTCCTAATTTCCTTCTGCCCTCCCTTCTCTGACAGGCTTATTGCCAGATTGACAGATGCGAAGACACATAGACACACACCCATTCCCGATCTGTTTCCCTCTCCCTCTCTCTTCCTCTGCCTCTACGACTCTCTCCCATTCCTCACCACCCAGCCCACATCCTCTGCTATACTGGGAGGAGGAGGAGGAGGAGGAGGAGGAGGGGCGGGGAAGAGAGAGAGAGAGAAAGTCCCGCTCGCATTTTTACCTTGCTGCTCCTCGGCTTCAGTCTCGGCGGTGTCCCCGAGGATGCTGGGGTCGCTTTGTGACCTGCCTCTGGGGAGAAAACAGCCAGTTCCTTCTTCTGATGCAGCCATGAGGGGGTGGGGAAGGGAAGGGAGGGGAGGGGGTGGGGAGGGGAGGGGGAGGGAGAGAAGATCTCAGAGGCCGGAGGAGGAGGAAGAGGAGGAGGAGGAGGAGAGAGAGGCGCTCATGAAACCGGAGGCAGCCCAAGGTCACGACGGGGAAGGGGGTGACCCGCTGGTGGTGGTGCAGAGCGCGCCTCTCTTCTCAGCCGGGGAGTCCCAGCAGCGGGAGCATGCTGGCAACCAGCCTCCTCCTGCAAGCGCCCCGATGCCAAGCAGTCCGCTGGCACCATCCAGATGCAGGGATGGGCGTCCCTCCCAGCGCCTGGGGGCTCCTAGGGCTCGGCGGGGCGCTGCAGAAGTTTCTTCCTGGGCATCTTCTCCTCTGGGTGGCGAAGGCTGGCTTCACGCTGCCTTGGTCGGAAGGAAGGCAAGGGGGATGGATGGCAGGTGAGGTGAAGGGAGGAGGTCGGAGTGAGCCAAGTCCTAGGCTCAGGAGGAGTCTCTTCCTATATCACGGCCAGGCAGAGGAGAAAAGGCAGGCGAAAATAAAATAAAGCGCGCGCGCCCACCCTCCTTGGAACTGCTTGCTTGCTGCTGCCGCTGCTCTTCTTCTTCGCGCATCTGTTGGGAAACAGAGGGATTCTCCCATCATGCCCTGCGAGAGTAGGTGTGACATCACCGGGGATGGGGGGAGAAGGAGAGGGGGAGAGAGAGGAGGGAGGAGGAGGAGGGGTCGTGGGTGGGAGAGAGCTTACCTGCACTGCACAAAAGAGGAGGAAGGAAGGAAAGGAATGGGGAGCAGCAGGTGTGCGCGAGAGGCGGAGGCCTCCTGCCTTCTCCGACCTGACACCTTCACACGCCCCTGACGAGGAGGGAGAGCGGAGGCGAGGCTGGTGGAGATCCCGGTGGCAAGACGCAAGAGCAGCCTGCGCTTCAGACTTCATGGCACACGCACGTTCCGGCACACATGGTCGCGGCGGTGCGGGCCATGCGTTTCCCTTGCCTAGACTTTCTCTAGACCCAGGCAGGGGGTGGGGGTGGGGAGTGCGTGTGTGTTTTGGTAAGGATCCTGTGGAACTGGAAAGCAAGAGATGTCTAGCATCCAGGAAGCTGCCTGATACGGAGTCAAACCGAGAAGCTCAGTATTGCCTACACTGAGTGACAGCTGCTGTCCAGTTTTTCAGGCAGTTTTTCAGGCAGGAATCTGATCAACTGGTTAAAGTGTGGTGCTGATAACGCCAGTGTTGCAGGTTTGCTCCAGCTGCATTGCAGGGGGTTGGACTAGATGAACCTCGGGGTCCCTTCTGGGGTGGCGGTGGTTGAATTTGGGACCTCCTGTGTTCAAGGCAGACGCTCATTTGCTGGGCTAAGACCCTTCCCAATCTGCAAACCTATCTTTTTATTGTTCTCAACCGCTCCTCAGAATGGTGGGAACACTTGGGAAAGCCCATCCTCTTTCTCACACACTGATTGATTGATTGATTGATTGACTGGCTGGCTGATAGATAGGCTTACATATAATAAGCTTGGTGGTGAACACGGCACATGACACCCATAAAAGCAGCGTCAATATACTCATTCAACATGCAGCACACAATCATGGTCACTGTGTGTTGCTGACCGCATGTATGCTGTTTGGGGAGTGCATTCCTGAATAACTGGTGGTTGAGCTAGACTTCAGGAAACGTCTGTGTGAACAGAAGTGATTCAAACAGGAGCTTGAAGCAGCTTAGCCCATGGTGTTTGCATAATAGTATTAGGCAAGGAGTTTTGCTCCCCAGGCAGAGATGCACCCAACACTCTTTGTCTTGTAGAAGCAATGCGAATATTTATTTGTGTGTTATTCTTTCAGAATTTATGAACCAATCTGCATTCAGAGAATATCATAGTGCTGTGTAAAAGCAGGATATGATGCAAGTCCATACCATGATGTTAAAAGTCTGATACCACAAAGAATTAAAAGCTGCAGAAAGAAAATGGACTTAGGCTGCAGAAGTAAGTCCCACTGAATTGAATGGGACTTACTCCCAGATAAGTGAACTGGGGAGTAGGGTTGCAACGTAATTCGGGGAGGCTTGGAACAAAAGGACAGTTTTCAATGAACATCGGAAACATAACCATTTGAGGGCTTGGTTCACTTCAGGTCACAGCATGCTTTCCTGCAATTGTGTTGTGGTGCCATCAACAGAACTTCACCCACAGATCTAAGCAACCAGGGAGTGAGGTAGAGGGGAAAGCAGCTTCTCAGATACCCTGGTTCAGAACCATGCGAGGTTTCATACATCGTCAGCAAAACCGTTCGTCTAGCCCAGTAGCAAATTGGCAGCCTGTGCAATGCTTTCAGCTGATCCCGAGAACAACTGTGCAGCTGCGTTTTGCAGTAGTTGCAGGATCCAAAACAAATTGAAGGGCAGCCTTGTGCAAAACAAACTAGAAGTTATCGATGGGTGGACTGCTGTGGCCAAGATGTCCCGGTCCAGGCACATGTCACAGGCACCCTCCAGCTGAATGTAAAGATGGGGCTGGTTGACCACTATGAGAACAGGGGGCTGGATTAGATGGGCTCTTCTTATTTTCTTATATATACTGAGTAAATGGTTTCCTCAAGTAAGCTGCTTCCAAGCTGTTATATCAGGCCTTGCACTGCAGGGCACAACACAGCTTTGCAGTTCCCTCTCTACTTCCTGGTTATGTCATTCCACGAAAAGTCTGCAAATGCAGAGTTGGTCATGCACCACCATTGGTGCTTTGGTTGAGATCCCCGCATTGCAGGGGGCTGGACTAGTTGATCCTTGGAGTCCCTTCCAACTCTAGGATTCTATGATCTATGGTTTTTTGAAAAGCTGTGGTCCTCCAGGTGTTGTGGGAGTCCTTGTTGTTGTTCAGTCCTCAGTGGGCTGCTTTTGTGGGGAGGGTTGTCCTTTTAGGTTTATCTAGATATACAGTAGATACAGAGAGATATATAGATAGATAAACTTCTGATAATAATAATAATAATAATAATAATAATAATAATAATAATAATAATTTATTTATACCCCGCCCATCTGGCTGAGTTTCCCCAGCCATTCTGGGCGGCTCCCAATCGAATGCTAAAAACCATACATCATTAAAAATTAAAAACTTCCCTAAACAGGGCTGCCTTCAGATGTCTTTTAAAGATAAGATAGCTGCTTATTTCCTTCACATCTGATGGGAGGGCGTTCCACAGGGTGGGCGCCACTACCGAGAAGGCCCTCTGCCTGGTTCCCTGTAACCTCACTTCTCTCAATGAGGGAACTGCCAGAAAGCCCTCGGCGCTGGATCTCAGGGTCCGGGCTGGGTTTCCCAAGCCACTCTGGGTGGCTCCCAACAGGATTAATAATAATAATAATAATAATAATAATAATAAAGCGATAAAACAACAGACATTTAAAACTACCCTAAACAGGGCTGCCTTCAGATGTCTTCTAAAAGTCAGATAGCTGTTTGTTTCCTTGACATCAGATGGGAGGGTGTTCCAGAGGTGGGCGCCACTACCAAGAAGGCCCTATGCCTGTAACCTCACTTCTTGGAGTGAGAGAACAGCCAGAAGGCCCTCGGCGCTGAACCTCAGTGTCAGGGCGGAATGATGGGGGTGGAGACGGTCCTTCAGGTATACTGGACCGAGGCCTTTTAGGGCTTTAAAGGTCAGCACCAACACTTTGATTGTGCTCAGAAACATACTGGGAGTCAATGTAGGTCTTTCAGGTCTCGGCAGCCACTCCCAGTCACCAGTCTAGCTGCTGCATTCCGGATTAATTGCAGTTTCCGGGTCACCTTCAAAGGTAGCTCCACGTAGAGCGCATTGCAGTAGTCCAAGCGGGAGATAACTAGAGAATGCACCACTCTGGTGAGACAGTCTGCGGGCAGATACGGTCTCAACCTGCATACCAGATGGAGCTGGTAGACAGCCGCCCTGGACACAGAATTAACCTGTGCCTTATGGACAGCTGTGAGTCCAGAATGACTCCCAGGCTGCGCACCTGGTCCTTCAGGGGCACAGTTACCCCATTCAGGACCAGGGAGTCCCCCAAAGCACATCTCCTTCATGATTCTGAGCAGCCCTGTTGGGGGGCAGCCACCTCCCACCGGAGTTTGCTATTTGAGGGAATAAAGTAAATTTTAGCTTCCCATATGCAATGCTTACTGCCTTTGTAATAAATTAAAGAGCATCAGTCATTGCCTGTCAGGAAGGAGAATGTTATACAATTCATCTCCTCGACATGCTAGCTTTGCACGTGCTAGAAGGTCAAATATTCAACCCCAGACCCATGATGCTGTCTAAAGATATAAAGTACAGGAAGAGTTTTATCTTCTGAACCTGCTGGTTGCATAGTGTGGTTATTTGCTGTGTTGCAGTAAACCATGGATCGTACATTAAGGTTGCCAGATTCAGCTTGAAGGGGAACTACAGTGTATGGCTTAATTCAGTGGCAAAGCACATGGAAAAGGGCTGTAATTCAATGGTAGAGCAATTGATTTGCATGCAGGACATCCCCAATTCAACGACCAGCATCTCCAGGGAGGACAGAAAAAGGCTGGCCATGTAAAACCCTAGAGAGCCATTACTAGCCAGTACAGAAAACTCTGGGAAATGATATATAATGAATTGAAAAAGATGTTTAAAATAGCACTGGGGGGGAGGGACAAGAAGCTTTCATTTTGGGAATTACAGGGGTAGAACTACCCAAACAGTATAGAAATTTATTTATGTATGTGACTACAGTGGCAGGAATGTTATTTGCCCAAAAATGGAAAGAAAAAGAAGTCCCAACAAAAGAAGAATGGATACAAAAACTTATGGAATATGCAGAAATGGCAAAACTAACCAGAAAAATAAGAAATCAAGATAGCAAACTTTTTAATAAAAGAATGGAAATGGTTTAGTGAATATCTACAAACAAACTGTAAACAGGTAAGAACATTGGCAGGATTATTGTAATAACCTGCAGTTTTATAAGAGTACATATTTAAAGGAGATGACTAAATGAGTAAGTTAAGTTAATTTAGAATATGCAGGAAATGTAAAAAAATAAATTTAAGGAACCACAGAAAGAGGAGGAAGGAGTTTTGAAACGTTAGAACGATTGTAAAACTATTGAAATGTATATAACTGAAAATCATAAATAAACATTAAGAAAAGGAAAGAAAATACTGGGCTAGATGGACCATTGATCTGATTTAGTATAAGGC
This sequence comes from Podarcis vaucheri, assembly GCF_965113315.1. NCBI lineage: Eukaryota > Metazoa > Chordata > Lepidosauria > Squamata > Lacertidae > Podarcis > Podarcis vaucheri. The sequence goes on along the minus strand of NC_138764.1, from coordinate 94,280,139 downwards.
AGTTCCTGTGCAAAGCATTAAGTTCAATCTCTGGCATGTCAAATTATCACAGATAGCAGCTGTGGAAAAAATCCCTTGTGAACGCCCAGGAGAGCTGATATTGGCCAGTGCAAACAAGGTTGGGCTAGATGGACCTATGACAGCTTCATTTGCCATGAAAACAATAGCTTTGACAGAATTGTTGTTGTTGTTTAGTCGTTTAGTCATGTCCGACTCTTCGTGACCCCATGGACCAGAGCACGCCAGGCACTCCTGTCTTCCACCGCCTCCCGCAGTTTGGTCAAACTCATGCTGGTAGCTTCTAGGACACTGTCCAACCATCTCGTCCTCTGTCATCCCCTTTTCCTTGTGCCCTCCATCTTTCCCAACATCAGGGTCTTTTCCAGGGAGTCTTCTCTTCTCATGAGGTGGCCAAAGTATTGGAGCCTCAGCTTCAGGATCTGTCCTTCCAGTGAGCACTCAGGGCTGATTTCCTTAAGAATGGAGAGGTTTGATCTTCTTGCAGTCCATGGGACTCTCAAGAGTCTCCTCCAACACCATAATTCAAAAGCATCAATTCTTCGGCGATCAGCCTTCTTTATGGTCCAGCTCTCACTTCCATACATCACTACTGGGAAAAGCATAACTAAAACAATGCAAATTTCACCACGGCACTGTGCTTTTCAATGAACTTAGTCTACAGATCAGCTACATGTGAGTAAGCAGTCAAGGGTGGGAGAAATCGGGTGTTTTATGAACACATGAATGAGGCCTGATATCAACAGTAGAGGATTTTGGTTTTTTTTTTAATAATATTTTTTATTGCTTTTTTCCAGGGTCAAAATACATCTTCAATGACACAGCAAAAGCGATTTTACAAAAAGAAAGAAGAAAATTAAATAAAAGAAAATTCATTTTTCCGAATCTTTTTTCATAATCAACTGGACTTCCCCACATCTTCCATCCCCTGCTTTCTTTACAATAAAAATAAACAGCAAATTGATACCTTGTTTCATGTGTTTTTGTACTTTCACCTAATTATATATTCTAAAATTTAAACTTTTCACAATCATAACTTAATTTCCATCATTTTCAAATTTCAATACTGAAGCATGTTTTTCCCAAAACTTAGCAAATTCTCAACATTCATATAACTTATAATGTTTTTGTAGATAGTCCATAGCTTTAACATAGCTTTTACCTTTGTTGGCAAGGTGATGTCTCTGCTTTTTAAGATGCTGTCTAGGTTTGTCATTGCTTTTCTCCCAAAAAGAAGGCGTCTTTTAATTTCGTGACTGCTGTTACCATCTGCAGTGATCATGGAGCCCAAGAAAGTAAAATCTCTCACTGCCTCCATTGACAGAATTATCTTGGCTTAAAGCAAAGGGGGGGGGGGATTTAGTGCAATGCTGTAGGAATTGTTCTGTCAGTACAAGTATTTCAGCTTGCCAAACAGAATGATCCCCAGCCCTGGATCAGGGGAAGTGATTGGGGGGGTGAGAGGTTTGCCAGATGTGGAAGGTGGGAAGAGCCCTTTTCACAAAGCAGAAGTCCTTGCATGAGTTTCCACTAGCAGGACTGACTAGTTGAATCCAGCCCACAGTATCACACTTTTCATGTATAAGACTAATTTTTTTTACTTAAAAATTATGTGGAAAACTGTGGGTCGTCTTATACACGGGGGCAATCTCTTCCCTATTCTCTTAAATTGGAGTCCCTAAAAATTGGGGGCATCTTATAAATGGGGCATCTTATACACGTGAAAATACAATATTCATTCTCAACTCATTTTGGGATCAGGTGGCCCATTTAGGTCTCTCCATTCAGACACATGCCAGGTGTGATAGCTGTTTTTCAGTGACTTTGATGTAGCGCATAAAAATGCAAAAACAAATGAGCATTCAAACACACAAATTTGACAGAACGTATCCAATTTGCTTCTAAAACAGCAAGAAATATCTTTTTTAGTTGTTTAAATTTCTATTTTAAGAGGCAAGGCCGTGTTGGCCATTTGAGAATGTTTTCTTTGGAACAAAAGGAAGCAATGAGTCATGTCTGATCGACTAGCTCCTGTGAGTCAGCGGGCTTGCTCTTTTCCGTGAGTCGGCAGAATTCTAAACTGCCTCGTTTGTGTTACTCAGCAAGTGCTGTGTGACCTCTGACCAGTATTCTAATCTCCTGTGCTATTTTTCTTTTCCCTTTGAAAGGCAAAATCAGTGCAGGAAGAACTACCAGACAATAATAACAACTTCATTTTGATGAGTATAAAAAAAATTCTCTCTTCTTCTTATTTTTCCTCCAGGACTGTACTGTTGGATCACAGGATCACTGAGTTGAAGATGACTTGTAGAGGTCATCTGGTGTGTGACAGTCCTTGGGCCTATGCTCAGTTTCTCTTCTCTAAACTAAACATGCTTGGTTCCTTCAACTTGTCTTCAAAGGACAAGTTGTCTTCATTAATACTGTTGTGGATTTGTGTTATGGTGCAGGCAATCACTCCTGGTTTTTATTCCACGCACTCTCCTATTTTAGAAACAGAGCCACGTTCTTTTCATGGCATTTGTGTTTATTTTTTGTTGCAAAATGCATTGGGGATAGAAAGAAAAGTGTTCACATTAACAATAGGAAAATTAAAACAATCCAAATTCAAATTCAAATCCAAATCCAATTAGTTATCCATGCGAGATTTGACACGTGTCAAATGCAGAATGGGAAGTGAGTTCTTCGGATCACTGAGTAATGAATGGTAGGTGTTCATCCTTCAGGCCTTGAAATATAAGTCTCCATGCAACCTCACAGGATCCAGTTTCACTGCCCCTCTGTTAGTCCCAACATCACAGGAATATAATTTAAATGCAGGCGGACAACTGCAAATGTCAGTGCTTTTTCCAAAGCAAAGTCAATACGAACAACAAACCATGTTTTGCTTATATCTCAGCACATGAATCAATTACACATTCTTTCCTTGACTACAATTCAGCTTCCTGCATCCTCTCCTTCTCTTCCCCTATGAACAGGCCAAACACCGGCATTCTATACCCGTTTTCAGCAGCTGGGACCCAAGTGCCCTCAGTTATTCCTCCCTCCCATTTCCGCAGCTGTGAAGTTATTTGGTGGCTGCGCAGGTGGTACCCGGTGCGGAAAATTTCTTGTCACACACACCCCTCCCACGCATTGATTTTTATTTTTTATTTTTATTTTTTTGCCTGCAAAAATTGTTTTACAGTGGTACCTCGGGTTACATATGCTTCAGGTTACATACACTTCAGGTTACAGACTCCGCTAACCCAGATATAGTACCTCAGGTTCAGAACTTTGCTTCAGGATAAGAACAGAAATCATGCGGCGGTGCAGTGGCAGCAGGAGGCCCGATTAGCTAAAGTGGTGCTTCAGGTTAAGAACAGTTTCAGGTTAAGAACAGCCCTCCAGAACGAATTAAGTACTTAACCCAAGGCACCACTGTACATTATTTCATATTTTCTTACAAAGGGATGTGGATTATGGGCCTCTGATAACAAGGAGGCAACTGTAGACAGATACTTAAATCTACAGGATGGATTGTCTTTTTACTCCACTGAATTGAAATTTCAGCCTTCACGCCATATGAAAACGGCCAAGTAAACAGTTATTTTTGTGGAGGAGGGTCAAGTTATTAACTGATATGCATGAAATTTCAGATATAGCTATATAACCTACTGTAGTAAAATAAGACCTTTGGAGCAGGCATTTTCCAAAAAAAAATATGAACCGCCCTAGTAGGACGGTAATTGTTCTTTTTTGACGCCCCCCCCCCTCCATGCAGAGAAGGAATACTTTTTAAAAAGAATTTAATAAGTCACACAGTCTGCACATCTTAATTTCATCTCCCCGCTGCCCATCTTGAATGGTTTGTTCCTTCCCTGTTGTGATAGCACTTTTGTTTTCTGTTAAATCATTTTTGAGTTCCTTAATTGCTTTTGTTATGCTTTATATGTCTACGCAGCTGAACATCCATGGAGAGCAATCTTTGGCAGATGGTTGGCATATAAATTATTGAGTTAAAATAAACGAACGCATTTATTAAACATTTCTTTTAATAAAATTGCTTAACACATGATATATCTCAGTAGGTTGCCTGAAAACTAGAGCAGTCCCACAACCACAAGAGGTCACTCTTGGACAGGAAGAGAAAACAAAAAGAGAAAGCTTGATTTGTCTATATAACTGAACTAGTGCTATCATGATCAGATGTCTAAAATATTTGTCACATCATTAACTGGTGTGTGTGTGTGTGTGTGTGTGTGTGTGTGTGTGTTTGGCGGGGGGCAACTACAACCATAGGAGCAGAGGGGGAAGCCATAATCACTTCAAAATAGCAGACCCCCAAATGGAACTAATTTCTGATGCAACACAGGGTTGAGGGGTATTTTGGGACTACAGTTCCCACCATCCATGACCATTGTTCATGATGATTGGGGCTGATGGGAGTTGGGATCTATCAACATCTAGAGGAGAACAGTTTCCCCATCCCTTTTTATTAAACAATTTCAACATAACAAATTATCAGTCCAAGTAATCAATTACATTATTCCCCCCCTTCCCCCCATCCCTCCCTCTCCCCCCCCCCAGGACTTCCCTCAGCTCCCCTCTCTGATTTCTTTGCACATGTTCTCTGCATGTTATAAAATTGTACATATCCTTGCCTTATCTATCATGTATTCACCTAATAAATTTGCTGTCTTTTAATTTGTTCCCATTCTTCCCTGAAGTCACAGTTGTCCTTATCACACAGTTTGTATGTCAGTTTAGCCAATTCTGCATAGCTCAGTTTCCCCATCCCTAATCTAGCAAAAGGGACGTGGGTGGCGCTGTGGGTTAAACCACAGAGCCTAGGACTTGCTGATCAGAAGGTTGGTGGTTCGAATCCCCACGACAAGGTGAGCTCCCATTGCTCGGTCCCTGCTCCTGCCAACCTAGCAGTTTGAAAGCACGTCAAAGTGCAAGTAGATAAATAGGTACCACTCCGGTGGGAAGGTAAACAGCATTTCTGTGCGCTGCTCTGGTTTGCCAGAAGCGGCTTAGTCATGCTGGCCACATGACCGGGAAGCTGTACACCGGTTCCCTCGGCCAGTAAAGCGAGATGAGCGCCGCAACCCCAGAGTCGGCAACTACTGGACCTAATGGTCTGGGGTCCTTTTACCTTTTTAATCTAGCAACTAGGAAATCTACTTGGATTTTGAAATTGCCAGTTAATTGACTTAAAATCACCTTCCTTGATAAAGCATCCCCCCCCCACAAGGGCTCCCCACAAGTCCTTGGAGGGGTGCTCCGGACTCAGCTCTGTAAGGCTGTTCCTTACAGCTGCCATTGCTTGAAGTGAGCAGAAACAGTTTATGCAATGGGCTCCATTCAAACAGATTTTGAAAGGTTTTGGGTTGTTTTTTGGGGTTGTTTGTTTTTTTGCACCGTTTCAAGCTGTGCTCAGGAAAAACACCGAGCCCCCATTTCTGAAATCCTGTGCATATATACTGGGGTGGAGAATATGTTTCATTGCACTATGTGAGACATGTCCCATGCCAATGTGCCAAGAGAAATAAAACTATCAGTGTGTCCCAGCTGAATTAAACATATGCATTGGAATGAGTAGATTATTGTTAGAACAGTAGGCTAAGCAAGACAGTAGGCTAAGCTAATGAGTCTCTTTCGACGGGCAGCAGGACCCACATCCTCTTTCAAAGAAGGAGAGCAGAACTCCTAACAGAGTAGCTGAATAAAGGATGAATAAGGAGGGTGTTGTGAATACAGAAAGTGTTTTTCCATTAAACATGAAAACGCAGGGATGGTCGAATTAAATGGGTGTGTTAAGACCCTGATAGGAGAAGCTTGAAAGCAATGAGATACTAGTGGTACAACATTGCTAATAAAGGTCTGCAAGAAGTATCACACCTGTCCTGAGATATCCTTGTTTGTATGTGAATGGAAACTTTAAGAAATAAGAGATTTTGTGGGTTATTTGTGGACCTACCATGGGGTGAATCAGTGAATGGACCGTCAGTGTTGTCCATCTTGAGCATTATGTTAAGAACATAAGAAGAGCTCTGTGGGATCAGCCGAGTGGTCCATCAAGCCTAGCTCCCACAGTGGCCAACAAGATGCTCCAAACAGGAACAACTGCACTCTGCTCATTTGCAATTCCCAGCAACTGGTTCTCAAAGGCATACTGCCCTCTACAGTGGAGGTGGAGTATAGCCATCATGACTTGTAGCCTTATCTTCCATGATCCCCCTCCCCAAACATTATGGGTTGCATTCAACGTTAGTCCTAGGCAGAACAATGACTATTGAAATGAATGAACCTGGCTATCTTAAGCCCATTCATTCCAATGGGTCCATTCTGAGTAGGACCTCACTGGATACGACCCTACAGTTCTGTGCCCTCCGCTCCCTTGACTTGGAAAGGGCTTTTGAAATTTTGTCAAGGGCCACCTTAAATTAGGGCTTTAAAAAAGTGGTTCCGTCCATGTAGTGTAATCAAGACCTCTCCCATGATTCAGTTCAGTTGTCCATCCATTGTCCAGCTGATGCCAAGCTACAGGGATAGACCACAACAAAGATGGTCATTTAATTGCAAACATGGTCATGTCAGTTTGATTTTCCCAGTGTGGGCTCTTCTGTGCCTCACAAGTATTATAGTACAAGGCTCTTCCTGACATGCTGGATTGGCAGCAGTTACAAGAAGGCTGATCGCCGAAGAATGGATGCTTTTGAATTATGGTGTTGGAGGAGACTCTTGAGAGTCCCATGGACTGCCAGAAGATCAAACTTATCTGCAGGAGGCAGTGGAAGACCAGGCATGCCCTGGTCCATGGGGTCACGAAGAGTCGGACATGACTAAATGACTAAACAACAACAACAGAAAAGGCCAACACAGCCAAAGAATTGTTTTGGGCTGGCATCATGTACCACTCTATCTTCATACTTGTTTCAAAGTACTTGGTGACATTTTCCAGTCAAGGAGAGATGAAACAGAAAGATTTGGGAACCAATCAGGCTGGTGAAATGGATCCGTACGAAAGAACTGACTCCTTTGGTGCTCTTGCAAAAGCTGCTATTATAATATATGTCTACATCCTTCAGTATGATTAATGGATGCTGACATACTCAGACCCTGTAGTTATGTCATGGTGTGACACATCAGTAGCATACATTGCAGGAAGGCTGAGAGGCTGTCCGATTCCAAGAGACTGAGGGAAAAGAACAGTCAAGCAGCCAAATTTGCCAGGCTTATTCAGACACATTCTTTATTCCGTGACCCATTTTCTTACATCACCAGGACTTATACCCCACCCCAATGGCCGTATAGAAGAAATGCATGCCTGTAGAATTCTCTTACCTTAAACCCAAATGTCTTGGGGCTGCTTCACATCCTAAACCTAATGTGTGATTTTTTTCCCTCTCCCTTCCAAAATGTGGAACTATTGCTTTCAGCTCTGGATAAACTTAAATACTTTGTTCTCTGGTTCTTTTTTGCCTGCTCCTCATGGCTCTCTTATGTCTTCAGTGAATGTGATATTTGGGGCATGATTTGAATGCCTGATTGAAAGGTATTAAGTTGCTAGCTCTCTTGATTATGAAAATATATCTGGGCAGTGTCTCAGGTGTCACAGGGTAGAATACTGACTACCAAGCTCAGGGATTATTCAATATGTAGTTGCTTTTCCTTGTCAAAAACAGGGGCTTATTATTATTATTATTATTATTATTATTATTACTACTGTCATCATCATCATCATTAAAACATTAATGCGCATGTTAAGCATTATGCCTTAACAGAGTTCATCACACTAATATTATTGTTTAATATTTCAGAATAATTTTAAAAATATCCTAACAGCCCAATCCTAGTAATATTTACTCAAGCTTACTTATTCATTGGATTACAATAGGGATTGCTTCCACGTGGCCTTAATTCTTAGCTGGGACATGTCTAATTCCTTAACAGCTAATGAGTTGGCAGCTTCTCCTGCTGATTCAACTGCCCTAGGTTGCTTCCATGTGACCCGGTTACTGAGCATTCATCCTGATCTGTTCACACAAAGTTTGTGGGGATGTCAGCTGTTTATCAAGCATTCGTTCAGATTTGTTTGCAGAGAGGCTACCTTAAGAAATTTCAAGCAATTGTTATGCTAGACTTTCCAGCAATATCTCTTCCCACCTGAGGACTCTCCACCCTCCCCACTTCCCAGCTGGTTTTGGTTTTTTGTCTTAACTGCCCCTTCTAAGACTGGGTGTGCAGTATGTTTGGGGTTTATGGAGTGTTAGGGGAGGGAGTGTATCTCTGGTACGTGGCACTGCATCCTCTTTTTGGTGTAGCCAAGCAGCAGTAGTATAAACACTGAGGCTCCAGCTGGAGAACAGCCTTTACCAAAGGTGTCATGGGTTTTGAAGACACTCGTACTCAGGACAAAAGGGAGAAACACGCTAAGAGGAAGGCACACTTGGCAAACCCTCACCATGATCAACTCCCACCCAGAAACCAATATCCCCACTGTGGAAGGATGTGTGGATCCAGAATTGGCCTCCATAGTCACTTATGGACTCACATTTCAAACCATGTTAATGGAATCAGTTACATTTCATGCGGCTCAATGTGGTGCCTTCCATGGTTCCATGGTTCCAGGTATCTGAAGAAGTGTGCATGCACACGAAAGCTCATACCAAGAACTAACTTAGTTGGTCTTTAAGGTGCTACTGGAAGGAATTTTTTTATCATGTTAATGGAAGACAATCTTACTCAGCTACGAGTGATCGCTAAAGAAGAAGAAGACCAACATAGCCCATTGCTATGGTTGAACACATGGCTAAGTGATATGATGCATACATAAGCTCTACATACTATATTATAGGACGCAATTCTCCAAGCGCTCCTTTTCTGGAACTGCCATTGAAGCAAATAAGGACAGTAGCAGTATTATTCTTTTATTGTCTACTGGTACCTTGAAGGTGCATCGCTTGACATAGAAAACCTGCCCAGGCTTTCTAATATAAACATAAACATATCCCTTCACAGCAAGAGAGAGAGAGAGAGACCCAAGCAAAGGTGGGAACATCTCTCCATAACTCACCTCCCTGTATCTTCTGAAGACCTGAAGTATTCAAGATCTCTGCCAGCTCTATTTCTCTTCTTCATTCCCTGGAGATAACGGTTTGCACTTAATTCTACCTGTCTCACAATTAATAACAGTAAGACAGGTGGAATATAGTGCAAACAGTTATCTCTGGGAAGTGAAGACGAGAAATACAGCTGGAACAGAGTGAACATTGCAGGACTTCAGATTTAGAAGATACAGGGGGTGATTTACTGAGAGATGTACTCAGTTCACATTCTTCTGGGCCACTCCATTTTTATTGCAGTGATGAGATGGTAATGGGAAATGCCTGTGCCATTATACTAAATTATGATACTTGACACTTCATACTCATAAGAGCTTGGGTCTGTCTGATCAATTTATTACTTATTTTTCCAAGGTAATCCCATTAGCGACTCCCTTTTCTGTAATAGGCAGGGAGAGAAGGACTAAGAAGGTCAAGATCTTATCTGGCCAAGATCACATCACTTCCTCACAATTTACAGCCATGAGTTCTAGTCCTACTGCCTGGAGCAACAGGAAACACTCCTGCTTGCTCCAGCATTCACAGCAGAGATGGGGGTGATGGCTATGGACTTCCAGAGAAAGTTATAATCATTATAATATTTTTATTATAGATTTTATTTGTACCCTGCCCATCTGACTGGACTCCAACTCCCATTATCCCAAACCAAGATGGTGGGGGTTGATGGGAGTTGAGGCTACACATGTACAACTCTTTGCGTGAAAGGGTGTAATTTGTTGATTTGTATAGCTCAACTATTGTATATAAACTAAGAAGAACCTGCAATGACCCATTTTGCTCCAGCATCCTGTTCTCACAGTGGCAACTCGCAAGCTCTCTGCCCTCCTGCGGCTTCCAGCAACCAATATGCAGAAGCGCAGTGCCTCCAGCCATGAAAGCAGAACGTAGCCATCATGACTAGCAGTCTTTGAGAGCCTTGATGTCTATGAATTTGTCTACTCCTCTTTCAAAGCCATCCTAGGACCCACGTACCTACGGGACTGCCTCTCCTGGTATGCCCCGCAGAGGACCTTAAGGTCCACAAATGACAACATTTTGGAGGTCCCAGGTCGCAAGGTGGTTAGATTGGTCTCAACTAGGGCCAGGGCCTTTTCAGTACTGGCCCCGACTTGGTGGAACGCTCTGTCACAAGAGATTAGGGCCCTGCGGGACTTGACATCTTTCTGTGGGGCCTGCAAGACAGAGCTGTTCTGCCTGGCCTTTGGTTTGGACTCAGTCTGACCCTTATGTTTCCCTCCCCTTACGGTTTTGATCTATGGCCTACTTTTAAAATAAGGCTGCATTTTAAATTGCATTTTTACCTGTATTTTAAATTGGGATTTTTTTCCTATCATGTTTTTTACTGTATTTTTATTGGTGTTAGCCGCCCTGAGCCCTGAGCCCTGCCCTGGCCGGGAAGGGTGGGGTATAAATAAAATTTATTATTATTATTATTATTATTATTATTATTATTATCCAAGCGAGTGGCCATCATGGGCTCTTGTGGGAGGTAGTTCCATAGTTTAACTATGCACTGTGTGAATGATGTTCTTTTATCTGCCCTGAATCTGCCAATATTCACTGCACAGACTGTACACTTGTTGAACATTACCTGTGACTTACAAGTGTACAGCTCAACGATTTAGGGGTGGTTAGGACTTGTCTCCACTGAGACAGGGATCCAAGGCCTAGTCTGGCTGAATCTTCTCCCAGAATCCTCTTCAGAACTGCAGGGTTCTGTTGGCGTGGAAAGCGTTTGGTTTGAAAACCAATATTTTAAGAAATAGGCAGAAACGTGGGGAGAAAAATCCACAAAGCCCCCAAAGGAAACCTAAGGTGTGTTTTTGAAGCTTTCTAAAAGATAAAAATATCCAAAGAAAGCATGTGAAAATCAATATGAATGGAGAGTCAGCGCTTGAAAGTGCTTTTCCTATCCTCCTAATCAAAAGCCCAAGTGCTCAGTCGGTGAAGTGAAGGCCTCTTTTGTGTGTCTTGCAATCCTGCATGACTGCAGAAATAATTTAAAGGGTGTTTTTCTCCTGGAAAGCACATTTCTTTGAACTCATGTTTTGGTTTTGCCACATAATAAAGTGCAAGGTGAACTATGAAAATGAAGAATTTAGAGATGACATTTTAACACAGATAACAACCGTAAATTTGGATGTACTCTGTGTTCCTCTTTCCTGCCATGCTGCTTGATTTAAAGTGCACAGGGCTGGCATTGTAAAAAGGCATTGCAGCAAAATACCAAGACAAGAATTTGTGGCCTAATTTTAACCTTGAAAGCAAGGTGGTCACTGCAGTGATGGAGGGTTAGGGTTTTCTGTAGGGCTACAGAAGAAGAAGAAGAAGAAGAAGAAGAAGAAGAAGAAGAAGAAGAAGAAGAAGACACCACTGAATTTGAATATTCACCCCCCAAAAAAATATAATTAGTTTTCAATCCTAAACTCGGAAGAACTGAATAAGGGGTCCAGCTAGATATCACAGACTATTCCTGGCCATATTTCACACACTTTCTTTTCTGGTGGTAGAAGCCAGCCTTTGAGACAGTTTTTCAACTATAAGAGAAGAACAACAGAGACTTGATTATGTCTCCTTAATATTTCCCTACAAATTTACAAGATGTGCAATTATTCTGAGGATGTACACACAAGTGAAATAAATTAAGATTAGCTGATTAAGAAGTCTGATTTCAAAAAAGCTACTGGGTGAGATCCCATGGTCAGAAATACTCAGGGAGAAGGGAGTTCAAGATGGATGGGAGTTTCTGAGAGGTGGAATATTGAAGGCACAAAGGCAGACAATTCCAACAAGAAAGAAACATGTGAGGCTGCACAAGGAGCTTACAGAAGAACTGAGTTAAGAAGGGCATGGAAGGAAGGGGAAATCATGAGGAAAAAATATGCACAAGTAGCCAACAGTTGCAGGAAGAAGGTCAGACAGGCCAAACCTCAGAATGAGCTCAGGCTTGCAAGAGGAAATAATAATAAAGGTTTCTTTGGCTATGTTTGAAGCAAGAGGAAGAAAAAGCAAGTCATAGGTCCTCTGCATGGAGAAGACAGAGCAATGCTCTTGGGTGACAGAGAGAAGGTGAAACTGCTCAACACCTATGGATGGCTCAGGTGGTTAGAGCATGGTGCTGATAACACCAAGGTTGCAGGTTTGATCCCCGTTTGGGACCACTGCATTGCAAGGAGTTGAACTAGATGTTCTTCAGGGTCCCTTCCATCTCTATGATTCTACGATTCTATGCCTCTGTCTTCACCCAAAAGGAAAACAACGTACAGTGGTGCCTCGCAAGACGAAATTAATTCGTTCCGCGAATTTTTTCGTCTAGCGAATTTTTCGTCTTGCGAAGCACGGTTTCCCATAGGAATGCATTGAAAATCAATTAATGCGTTCCTATGGTCAAAAAAAGTCCAAACAAAGCCAAATTTGGTACAACAAGAGTTTATTAAGTGCTCTTTAAAGTCACACATACTGTAAAGAGCATTTCAAAATTCAAACCCAGAATTTTTTTAAAAAAACAGCAGAGTGGCCCAATGGTCACAGAAAATCATAAAAATGCAGGGGGGGAAACACACAAGCTTCCAGATTCTTGCAAACCCCTTCCCAACACCAAGTCCTTGAATTCCAAACACCCCAACCCAAAATCCAAACCCCCCCAAAAAAAGTTTTAAAAGCTTAACTTACCAAATGGCTGCAAAAGAAGTTTTGGAAAAGCTTCAAAAATCACCAAAGTCTTTAAAAATCTCAAAAAAGGCTACTATGTACACTGCGTTCTATGAGTTGCTCCTCGAAGTCAAGTCGCAACTGTATTAACGCTGTTAAGAAAAAGGAAACAAACTTGCAAGACGTTTTCATCTTGCAAAGCAAGCCCATAGGGAAATTCATCTTGCGAAGCAGCTCAAAAACGGAAAACCCTTTCGTCTAGCGAGTTTTCCTTCTTGCGAGGCATTCATCTTGCGGGGCACCACTGTATTGTGGGAATGTTCAGGGGTGCAGGAGAGGATATATTGTTTGATTATATCCTTTCCGACTTGTGTTAACAAGTTCTACAATTTAGCAGAGTAACATTCCCCTTTTTAAACTTGCACAGTGGATGTGTTTGCTCAGGCTCGCTAAAGCCTCTAAAATAAGTTTCATTGGTAATTTCCCCTTTAGTCCCTCATAAAAAGATAGACACGACACAGTCTTCTATAAAAGTATTAAAAGAGTTTACTCACTCACATTCAGTTCACAGATGGATCCCAGAAGGCAGACTTAAGTTACAAAAGTTGCACCTGGAAACTATCTCATAAGGAGACAGTTCCTTTGTCCTCTCTTGGCTAGAAGCCAAGAGAGCATCTTGGGCTAAGCAGATGTTGCTTCTTTGACGAATGTAGTCAGAGAGAGAGAGATGGCGGCCTCTGCTGAGGTATTTTGTTACCTGCACTGGTGAGGCCATGCCCACCTCTGGTCACATGTAGAGGAAGTCTGTCCCACCCTAGGAGGAAACAGGAAGTTCCGACTGGCTGGTCCAGACATCCTCTTTTTATGTCTAGGCATGTTGTACTTGACTGCTCTGTGTTTCACATCCCACAACCTGATGATAACAGAACAAACAATGCAAGGAGGGAGCTGCAGCCCAAGATAGGAAAGAGGTAGGAAGGGAACAGCTAGCTACTTTAAATGAATTCAGAACTCTAGGGCCTGATAAGCTGTACCCAAGGACACTAGAGGAGCTTGCAAATGGAATCTCAGAGTATCTTTCTCTAATTGTTGAGAATTCTGAGAGAACAGGTGTGGTCTCTGTAGACTGGAGGCAGGCAAATATTGCCCCCATCTCAAAAAAGAGGGTGGGGAGAATACCCAGGTAACTACTGACCAATCAGCTTGATGTCAATACAAGTAAAGGCCCTAGGACAAATAATTATACAAAGGATGTTTTGGTTACTAAGACCCAGCACGAGTTTCTCAAAAACAAACTATGTCAGACAAATCTCATTTCTTTTTCTTTCTTTCTTTCTTTTTGAAAGAGTCACAACCTTGGTGGGTCAGGGGAATGTTGTGGAAGTATCTCAATTTCAGTCAGAAACGAGTGAGAACCTGTCAGTATATAACACCCCAACCAGTGCCGGATTTACGTATAAGCTAAACAAGCTATAGCTTAGCACCCCACTCTCTTGGGGGCCCCCAAAAAAATTAAAGGGGAAAAAACCTGGATGTACATTTCCAAAATATAAGATTAAAAACAAATCAAATAAAACCTACATACAGCAACAGTGTTTTGTGTTGTATAGGCTCCTATGATGTAAGTAATGGGCCCTGCCTGCTAGCCTGCTCCCTAAAATATCACCAGCTTGCCCATTTCTATATCTATTACTTTGATAAAATACATATTTTGTAATGTGCAAATGGATTTAGATACCTATTAGGTCCATAAATTACCATATAGCATATATTCAACAACAAAAAACAGCAACAATTTGTTGTTGACAAAGGACAGCTAGACATATAAAGGGCCCCACTACCTTTTGTAGCTTAGGGCCTCATCAAACCTAAATCCGGCCTTGACCCCAACTAAGAGATCTGCACTGGTTGCCAATTAGTTACTGGGCTCCACCTGACAGGGCTTGTTGGATGAATTGGATGAATCTCAATTTTCATCTGTTGCATTGATTTTGATTTTGATTTTTTAGAAAAAAAACCAATTTAACTTTGACATTTAATAACTACACACACACACACACACACACACACACACACACGTGTTACACCGCTTATAGGTTTTGTTTACGATTAAGTAGTATACAAATTCCATTAAAGAAATAAATACCCTATATTGTGCATCACTTTAAATTATTTGCTGTATTGCACATTTTACTATTATTTGTAAGTCGCTTAATTTTATTCATTTTTCATTTATTTCATTTCTCAGCTGCTTCCTATAAAGCATCCTGAAGCAATTTAACAACAGCAACAATAATAACCATGTGAGGTGCATGCGAAGAGACTCAAAAGTTTAATCAATCAAATAAATACAAATATTTAGAGTGAAGAATTTGAATCTTCTAAGGCAAAATCTTTCGCTTCTTTCACACAAAGTTGGTGGAGTTTTTAAAAAATAAAAAATGCCCATGCCATTACTTTATTTAAATGGTACTTACAAGTAAGTCCCTTTTGAATGCATGGGACTTATTCTAAAGAACCATGTCGGGATTCCACAACACACATTTCATCGTCCTTATTTCCAGGGTGGAAAACTCTTTGGCAATTATACCCTTGTGGACCAGAAGAGGGCGCCGTCTGCTTGCATCTTTGCTAGGCTTGGGAGCGGCCGCTGGAGAGGCCGGAAAGGAAACAAGAATGTTCATTAAAATTGCCTAAGGTGTGTTTTTCATCAAAGAAACATTTTCTCCTCCAAAAAAAATTTCATCATAAATACCAAAGGTATTACTTTGGAGAGAACTCAATTTTCCAAGAACGAAGGTTGTTACATAAATACGTTCCATTTCGGTGATTAATATTGCCCTTATTGCTCTGCTCTTGTTTTAAACGCAGCCTTCGCAAGCTGATCAAGTTGCCATATCAATGGGAGGCAATCAGGATTGCAAGTCTCGTGCCCAAGACCCTGGAAAGCTGCTACCCATAGACAATACTTCCCAGCCTCCAGGAAGTCTCATTTCTAGTCCTAAAAGTACTTTGGTGACTTCTTCTCTTCTTCTTTGACGATCATTCGTAGCTGAGCAAGATTGTCTTCCATGAACACGGTCTTAACATTGAGTCCGTAAGTGGCTGTGGAGGCCAATTCTGGATCCACACATCCCTCCACAGTGGGGACATAGGTTTCTGAGCGGGAGTTGATCACAGTAAGGATTTAGGGGAGTGATCAATTGGAGGGTGGATGGCGGCTAACAGATTGAGGTTGAATCCTGACAAAGACAGAAGTACAGGGGGAGGGCAGGTGTGGAGGTCTCCCTGGTCCTGAATGGGTAACTGTGCCCCTGAAGGACCAGGTGCGCAGCCTGGGAGTCATTTTGGACTCACAGCTTTCCAACAAGACACAGGTTAATTCTGTGTCCAGGGCAGCTGTCTACCATCTCCATCTGGTATGCGGACTGTCTCACCAGAGTGGTGGATGCCCTGGTTATTTCCCGCTAGGATTACTGCAATGCACTCTGTGGGGCTACCTTTGAAGGTGACCCGGAAACTACAACTAATCCAGAATGTGGCAGCTAGACTGGTGACTGGGAGTGGCCACCGAGACCACATAACACTGGTCCTGAAAGACCTACATTGGCTCCCAGTACATTTCCGAGTACAATTCAAAGTGTTGGTGCTGAACTTAAAAGCTCTAAATGGCCTTGGCCAAGTATACCTGAAGGAGTGTCTCCACCCCCATCGTGCAGCCCGGACACTGAGGTTCAGCTCCAAGGGTCTTTAGGCGGTTCCCTCACTGCGAGAAGTGAGGTTACAGGGAACCAGGCAGAGGGCCTTTTCAGTAGTGGCACCTGTCCTGTGGAATGACCTCCCATCAGATGTCAAGGAAATAAACAATTATCTGACTTTTACAAGACATCTGAAGGCAGCCCTGCTTAGGGAAGTTTTTAATGTTCCGTTTGGGCTGCCCAGAGTGACTGGGGAAACCAAGATAGATGGGCGATGTATTATTATTATTATTATTATTATTATTATTATTATTATTATTAATAATAATAATAATATTGTCACACTGGGCACAGAGCCTCGGGGACATCACTGGAGTTGCCACAACTACTACAGTGGTACCTCGGGTTAAGAACTTACCAGTAATTCATTCTGGTGGTCTGTTCTTAACCTGAAACTGTTCTTAACCTGGAGCACCACTTTAGCTAATGGGGTCTCCTGCTGCCGCTGCGCCACCGCTGCATGATTTCTGTTCTTATCCTGAAGCAAAGTTCTTAACCCGAGGTACTATTTCTGGGTTAGTGGAGTCTGTAACTTGAAGCGTACGTGTCAGGGGTTCAGGAGCAGAGACGCAGAGAAGGGAGGAGACAGAGAGCGAGGGGGAGGAATACGAAGGAAGGATGAGTGGGGATGACGACCCGAGATCACCGAGCCTGTCCAGTGAGTCCGAGGATTCCCAGAAGGGAGCGCCAGCGGTCAGAACAAGGGGGGAAAGCAGGGGGACACCCCAGGAAGAAGGGTCCAGAGAGGGATCAGAGAGCAGCAGTTGGAGATCGGGACCCACGTGCCCAGCCGGGAGCAGCGGGGAGAAAGGGGACCAGACATCGGGTTCCGGAGGCTTTCAGCAGGAGGGAGGGCATGAGTCAGGAGTAGTCACGCCCACCTCCGGGAGCGACGAAACGATCAAGAGGAAGGTAGAGAGTTGGGCGCGCGCGCCAAGTTCAAATGCAGCGGAAGCTGGCGCAGTAAGCAGCCCGGAGAGTGAGCCAGGTCCCAAAGCCCGCCGCAAGGAGGCGGAAGGGTCAGGGGGGTCAGAAGAGAGTAGGAAAGAAGAGACCACGGGGGGCAGAAGGACCCAGAGACGGAAGGAAAGGCGCAGGAGGTGGAGTAAGGCTAGGGTATTAAGCTGGTGTGCTAGAGGCGGAGACTCAGACGGGTCTTCGCCGGTCTGACATAGAAGACGTGGGGCTGCACATTGCAGTTTGGAAATGGAACCTGTAACCCAATAAAGACTCTTTTAACGTGAACGCTGGCTAACGTGGTCCTATGTGAGCTGGGACTGGGTAGCAGCCCTGACAGTACGTAACCTGAAGTGTATGTAACCCGAGGTACCGCTGTATTTAGAATGGAGTGTGAGAGGCAGAGGGACGGTTCTTGCTATCTTTAAACCAGACTTGGATTGGACAACCCTTCAAATAGGGGACTTGTTCAGAGGACTGTTCTCTAGCAATCCCTTCAAACAGAAGATAGTCTTCTGCAAAGTAGGACATCCATTCCTCTTGATGTCCAGGGGTCCAGGGGAAGGGCTACTCAGCATGGCTCCCACTTCCTGCTCTTGTGTTGCTCAGAAGCTGCAGTGCTCAAGTGGGGTGAGTGCCAGTAAACTGAAGAGGAAGCTAAACTCAGTCTAAAATTATTATCAGCATGGAAGCTTCAGGATGCTTGCATGTTTCCACTTGTGGTACTGAAGCCGTTTAAAAGTCATTTCCCCAAAAACAATAAGAGTTTTAAGGTGCTTAAAGCAACTCATAGATTGCCAAATTGATGTCCAGGGCAACTTACTCAAGCGAGTCAAACAATGTGCTTTTCAAATGGAGCTGCAGTGTTTGATCCCAGGAAGGCTGTTTGCTAAACTCTGTGACCCTCCTGAAGAAGCTACCTGAAAAAGAATCCTCATTCCCTGAGGGTTTTTGCGCTTGCTGCTGCTGCTGTCCCAGGTTCACCTTGACGATTTGGGAAACACGTAACCTCACGGCAATGTATGCGCTAATTATGAAAACGGTGAATGCAAATTTGGTCTGGAGACTCCAGCTAGTGCGAAATGCAGCTGCTAGGTTGATAAGTGGGGCAGCCAGATGGAACCATGTGACAGCTGTCCTGAAAGCACTGCAATGGCTGTCAACAAGCCACTGGGCCAAATTCCAGGTGTTTGTATGTCTTCTCACTCATAGCTGAGTAAGAT
The DNA here is from genome assembly GCF_965113315.1 of Podarcis vaucheri. Taxonomy (NCBI): domain Eukaryota; kingdom Metazoa; phylum Chordata; class Lepidosauria; order Squamata; family Lacertidae; genus Podarcis; species Podarcis vaucheri. The sequence continues at coordinate 94,261,419 of NC_138764.1, read as the reverse complement.
TGTCTTCCATAAACACAGTTTTAACAGTGAGTCCGTAAGTGACTGTGGAGGCCAATTCTGGATCCACATGTCCTTCCACAGTGGGGACATAGGTTTCTGGGCAGGAGTTGATCATGGTGAGGGTTTGCCAACCGTGCCTTCCTCTTAGCATGTTTCTCCCTTTTGTCCTGAGTTTGAACGTCTTCAAAACCCATGCCACCTTTGGTAAAGGCTGTTCTCCAATTGAAGCACTCACAGGCCAGAGTTTCCCAGTTGTCGGTGTTTACAGTACATTTTCTTTAGATTTGCCTTGAGAGAGTCTTTGAACCTGTTTTGCTTGACCACCAGCATTACGCTTTCCATTTTTAAGTTCGGAATAGAGTAATTGCTTTGGAAGACGATAATCAGACAGCCACACAACATGACCAGTCCAACAGAGTTGATGTTGAAGTATCATTGCTTTGACACTGGTGAACTGGCATTAGTTTGCCTGTCTTCCCAACTGATGTGTGAAAAAAATTGGGGACACCATTAATGGAATCTTTCAAGGAGTTGGAGATGGCATTTATAAGAGTTCCACTTTTCTTTTTTTATGTTTATTGAGATTTTACAGAAAAGAAAAACAGTATGATAAAAAATACAGAAAAAACAGACATTTAAACAAGTAGAAAAAGAAGGGGGGAAAGAAAAAAAAAGAAATAATCCATTTTTCAATATCTTTAGGCTCATTTGCTTATTTCCTTGACCTCCTCACACCTCCCCTTTTTGTTTTCCCATTTATTAAATCCTTTCAGCAAATCCTTACCCTCTTTCATCTATCTTTACTCTATATTCTTAACCTATTATAACTATAAATTTTCATCCATATATCTATCTACATTTACATATTCTTATTAGCCTTAATACCAAAACCACTTATTTTCAGTCCAACATCATTTTAACATTCATTAATTTTACAGTATTTCTGCAGATAGTCTTTAAATTTCTTCCAATCTTCTTCCACCATTTCTTCTCCCTGGTCTCGGATTCTGCCAGTCATTTCTGCCAATTCCATATAATCCATCATCTTCGTTTGCCATTCTTCCAGAGTGGGTAAATCTTGTGTCTTCCAATACTTTGCAATAAGTAATCTTATTCCACGTTTCACAAGCATACAGTAAGGTTGGTAGTACCACCATTTGTAAACCTTTGTAAACCACCATTTTGGTTTCCCTGCTAATGCCCCAGTCCTCAAACACTCTGCACTTCAAGCGGGAGAAAGCTGCACTAAAGCTCTAAATGGCTTGGAACCCTGGTACCTAAGAAAATGCCTTCCCCAGTAGCAACCATCTCAGACCCTGCGATTGGTAGGTGAGACCTTGGTGATGGTGCCACCACAAGAGGCCGCCCATTTGCTGCTGGACCATGACACGGCCTTTTCAGTGGTGGTTCTCCATTTGCCAAATACCCTCCCTAGTGAAGTCCCCTGTTGCCATCATTAGTAACTTCCAGGAGGAATTTGAACATATTTCTGTTTACCCAGGCAACTGAAGAATGCTTTTCCTGGCAGCCTCAAGATCATGGGGTGGAAGTATATTTTTAATTGCCTTTGTTTTTCAAAGTTTTTAATTGTGGTTGTTTTCAGGATGTTTTAATCTGTTTTAGATTGTTTTGCTTTTCTGTTTTATTTTTTAAATTATAGTTCTGTTTGCTGCCCTGGGGAAGGAAGGGCAGGATATAAATCCAACCGATAAATAAAATAATGACGCAATTTAATCTTCCATGCAAACAAATCAGATTGATGGCTCAGTGAATATCTGAAATTGTCTGATTTACCTGCAAATAAATCAGGACAAATGCTCAACAAATAGATCATCTGGAAGCACCCTCATAGAAAGAGAGAGAAGCTGGAACTGGGTTATTTCTGTATCGCCCAAGCACTTGTATAAAGAGTGCTTTTGCATCTGTTTGTTGATTATTTGTTATGCTACCATTTCAAATCATATGCTGAGAAACAGATTTGATAACACCAATATTAATTTGCAGATCATTTGCAACATAGACACTTGCATAAAAGCAGACTCCATTGTGTAACCAATGGAAAAAGGTGTGGATAGTCTGTAACGCAGTGAACTCCCCTGAGGATATACGATTGCGAAGGGAAATTAATTTGCACCAACCTGAAAGAAAGCAATGGGTTTTATTGATGGCAAGCCCATCATTTCACAGCCAAGATCTACTTTCCACTTGGCAAGCTGCATGCTTGGAAGATGTAGATTTTCTGGGGGAAAGTTGTTTTCACACTTTAAGGAATGCAGAACCACCCTGTTAAGGCTGCGAAAATTGCCTAATAAATAATAATGGTAAAGATAATTACAGGTACATGCTATCTTTCCTCTTCCTTCCCAAATTACAATAATGATGGTGGGGTTGCAATGCGATCTGTTAGGCTTCCTTCAATGTACGTTCATTAAATTTATTTTTCTAGAGATCAATCAGTGTGCACTGTGTTTCTGGGTATATGTGTTTTTATACTTTCACTTAGAGTAGCCTTTTCTAGATCTGATTTTGTGGAAATTGTTTAGTTTGGTTGTGCACTTTTTGGTGTTTTATTTATTGTTTGTGACTATTTTGCTATGTTTGTAATTAATGTATTTTTTTCATGTTGTAAGCCGCCTTGAGCAAGGTTTTAACTATGGAAATATGCCACACAAATAAAATTATGTATAATATATGTAAATATAAATATATTTACCCTGCCAATGCTGAGATTCATACGAGAGAACAAGGTAGGGACTTCCTTTTGTAGCTGAGAATAAATTGTTTTTAAGATTGTAACACAGCTACTAAAATTCTGGCCGCAAAAAACAGAATATGTTGCATGCCATGGCACGTTGCAAACTACCTCCCCCCCCCCCCCGCTTTGGGCCACAGTATTAACTGGATTTTTAAACACAAATTCACATGCATCTTATTTAGGCCGCCTGCAGCTGCCTTCAAGTTGGCAATATGAATGATGCTCCCACCTCTTCTACCTCACCTTGCCTGTTTCATGTGGCCAGATAATTAAAAGTGATTCATCGACAAATTCAGGGATCACTGGGTTCCCATAATTGTGTTCTTTCAGAACAACCTATTGCCTAAAGCGACATGGATATCTAAGGAGCAAAAGGCCATCTTTGACAGCAAGGTCAATTGTATGGAAGAATCTGGGAAGACTGCTTGTTACACAGTTCAGGTGTGATGTTAACTGTGTGTGAATAAAGCAGGAATTCCATAGAACTATCTTCTGTTTGCTTTCTCTGAAATGCACCATAGGAACCTATGATAGGATTGCAACTTTAATTAAGCAGAATGAGGCAGAACTGGGACGGAAAGCAGAGCTGTGTGTATTCCATGCTGCACAGTGAGAAATAAGATTAACCCTGCTTGCCCATATTCATAGTGTTATGTACTGAGTTGAATAGGATCCAAATTGCAGCAGTCTGATTGGTCCTAGAACAATAGGATCCAGAACGCAGCAGTCTGATTGGTCCACAGGAGCCACCCAATCCAGCTCCAGGTGGAAGTGAATCTGCAACCTAATTGGCCTACAGTGGGGCCCATTGTGTAAATAATGTATATAAAGCAAACATTTCAGGGGAACTTCCATTCCTCCTCACTACTATGAGCTGAATAAAGAGCATGAAATCCACACTCGACTCCGAGTATATCTCACATAGGGACACAAGAAGGGCTGGATCAGGCCCATGCTTCCTCTGCTCCTACAAGCTTACATTCACTTCTCTTGCCAGACTGGAACTTCTTATTTATGTGTTCATTAGTACAGAATTCACAGGAGTGTTTGCTGATGACAGCCTGCAAACCTATTGCGTTTCTAAAAATATAACTATTTGGAAGGGAAAGCCAATTGGTCTTTAGCATCTCTAAGGACAAGAAAGCAGCAAGCTTTCTTAAGACATATTGTCTTCCCTCAATGTTATCTTAATAACACATTAAAAACTTTGGCAAATTATGATCATCCCCAAGTTTTCTCAGGAGTCGATTCCAGTCATTATCCTCTCAACATAACATTACTGGCAGAAAACGGAAGGCAGCTGGAAGCGATGAACTTTCTCAGAGCGCAGGACATGTAAACAGGGGTGTTTGTGAGGGTGTGGGGGGGAGATACTGAGTGCTGTCTCATGGTGTATGTAGGACCAAGAGGCATAGACAGTGAAGGAGCTGCCGCTGTGACCTGCAAAACCTGTGCTATGCTTGTCTTCCTGACTGAGAATGTGCAAAAGTACACCTGCAGCAAGTGCGAGACTTGCTTGAAAAGATGGTAGGACAACTTGAGGCCTATCAATCCATACTTTGAAATACTGGGAAAGATTTAAAAAGGTAAAAATAAAATAAAAAGGCAAGGGAACCCTGGACAGTTAAGTCCATTCAAAGACAACTATGGGGTTGCGGCACTCATCTTGCTTTCAGGCCGAGGGAGCCGCCGTTTGACCACAAACAGCTTTCCAGGTCATGTAGCCAGCATGACTAAACTGCTTCTGGCACAATGGAACACTGTGACAGAAGCCAGAGTGCACGGAAATGCCATTTACCTTTCTACTGCAGCAGTACCTATTTATCTACTTGCACTGGTGTGCTTTCGAACTGCTAGGTTGGCAGAAGCTAGGGCAGAGCAACGGGAGCTGACCCCATCATGGGGATTCGAACTGGTGACCTTCCGATCAGTAAGCCCAAGAGGCTCAGTGGTTTAGACCACTGTGCCACCCGCTGCCTCTGATTAGGAAGTTCTCGAATGCAGCAATGCAGAGCAGAGGCCTAGCTTTCCCTGCATCCTGTTTCTCACAGGGGCCAGTCAGATGCCTATGAGAAGCCAAAAGCAATAGCCACTTCATGTTGTTGTTCCCCAGCGACTGGTTTTCAGAAGGACCTGTGTTCGGACTGGGTTTGCAAATGCAGCTGTCTAGAATCCAACACTCTATGGGTGGTATCCGACTCAGTCGTGCCCAGAGCTAACACCCTGAAAACAACAGACTTAATCATTTGGACTTTAAGAGTGGATTCCACATTTTTGAAAGAAAGCACAGTTAAGTTTACATAAGATCTCATATAACAAAACTTGGGAACGATCTGGTCAAAGCTAAGCACTTCAAAGTCCCTCTGATTTCAGAGGAAGAGTGTTAAGCATGTGCTTAGGTCCAGTGGCGTAGCGTGGGTTGTCAGCACCCGGGGCAAGGCAAGTAATTTGCGCCCCCTAACCCGTGGATTTGCGCCCCCTAACCCGTGGATTTGCGCACCCTAACCCTAACCCCCAGATGTTACGCCTGGTGCGGCCGGGCCCCCTGCACCCCCCACGCTACGCCACTGCTTAGGTCTTCCCCTTTGAGATCTATGAGGAATCAGACTGTTTGCTGGGTGATTCTTGCCCGCCTGTTCTTTAAGCAAAAGACTTCACAAACAACGCATTCCCTTTCAGGACAAATGAGCCGAGGCCATCAATCACGGACGTCAAAAGTTCAGATGGATCTTAATATTACCTGTGCAATATTACCTGAGTACCTCAGCCTTGAGGTGAAATTGATCTTGAGATACCTATTTCAATTATAGAGCCACACTGCACACTGCTGTTTGGGGGAATCTTTCCTAACAGGCTACTGACATGCAAGGGGTGTGCGGTTTCAGGTGTGGAAGAGTTTGGAGAAATACCTGCTACTGTGTGAAATAATCTCCTGGTTGATTGACTTGGCGTGAGACATCCACATGGGTGTGACGCTTTAATTGGGTGTGAGGAATCCTGGAAACCAAGCAGATGAGTCAACACACCACCTTCCATTCCTTTCACTTAGGGCAGGGATAGTCAACGTGGTGCCCTCAAGATGTTTACCGGACTACAACTCCCACCATGCCTCGCCACTGTCAGTGCTGACTGGGGTTGATGGGAGATGGAGCCCAACAACCTCTGGAAGCCACCATGCTAGCCAATCCTGATGTCCTGTTACATGGTTCTCTCTGCCATACAGCGATATCTGACACAACGTTCTTCAGATATCACCTTCAATGGAATGCAGATGAAGACAGGTTTTGATGCCTCAGTGACGGAGTAGCTCATTGGGACAGCTGCCTCAGGTGGCAGAATCCAAGGGGCACCCTGACACCACCAGAGAAGTGGGGCTCTGGCTTACTTACTGGGGTCTCAGGAAGGAAGGATACATAATGCCCCTAGGTATCACCAGAAGATCTCTCTGCCGGAAATCTTGGAAAGCTCCTGTCATTCAGTGTAGACTGTGCAGCATGAAGGATTGAGGACAGAGAAGAATCCAGAGCACCGGAATCTCAAATGCCTTTGGGATGTGGACATACATCTGTTCCTGTACCCTTTACAACTTCAGGTGTGTGCCAGGTGCCCAGATTTTCTTCATCATCTCATTGGGTCTTTTGATGCTATTCCAAAGGGAGAATGTGCATACATCAGGAATGACAAGGAGCTGAAGATCTGTTTCAGTAACAGGCAGCCAGGGCATGAGATATTGCTTTGTGGCTTTGCGAATGAAATGGCAGTGGTCTGCCTTTCAACAAAAACTTCCGGATTCAAATCATTAATTATTTCTCAGTCATTACCTTCATATGCACACACAACATCCACAATATAAATTTCTTTTCGCTTTCAAAATCACAGAAGGATGTGGAGGAGATCAAATGCCTTTAAACTCACCCCCAAAAACATTATTCTACTTTTATGAATTATTCTGTTCCGTATGAAAACCCTTCTTGAAAGACTTTTCCTGGCGTAAAGCAAAACAGGTGTAAAGCATATGATGCAATAATACTTTAGCACATTTCCAGTTCACGGAACAGAACACAGATGGCTTCTTTCATAAAAGTGGCCATCCCACTGGAATAAACCACATTTGTTTTTCTGTTTTTAGTTTTTTTAAATATGTTTTTATTAAAGTTTTCATTATTATTATTATTATTATTATTATTATTATTATTATTATTATTAAAAGTACATTCAGTGCCTCTATTTTCAAATTGTAGAGTTTCATACAGGTCAGTTTGAGACATTTTTGTTGTAAGCAACAAACCACATTTGTTATGCCTCATCTAGGGACACTTTTCGTTGTTGCAAGGTCACAAATGGTATTATTATTATTATTATTATTATTATTATTATTATTATTAGCCCACCCTTCACCCTAGGGTCCCATGTGATACATGTTAGAATTCCTGCTCCATGATTGCAGTCTTGGGATTTTTGTCTATCACATGATGGTGTATGTTTTGACTCCACAGAGTGGAAAGTGATGGAGACAGGATGTTTGTGTTACTGTGTTCCGTGAAGTAGGCCTATTGTCCTTTGTTCTTTCTCTTTGCTGTCTGATACTAGAGAGAGAGGGAGCCATGTTGGGGTGCTCCATGTGTGTTTATATGTAAATAAAGTAGATTAGCCAAAATGCTGAGTTGCTGGGGTCTGTTACACAAGCTGCAAAGACTCTATGGACCCCTAAGTGTGCCGATGTCTGTTGGCATCGGTCGCTGTGATGTTTGGGCAGAAGAAAGCTTTTGAAGCTCACAAACGTTCAACCAGGAGGGAGGGAACATGCCAGTCGGGCATGTGTCTCTGCCAGGGCCCTACTCGAGAGTAGGACGAGCTCCTGACAATACATTCCTTGGAATGGTGTTCCTAGTGAAGTATGCATTGAGTTTCTTTAGCTACTAAGAATTCTTGCTTTTCTTTTTCAGGGGCAGCATGAGTTTTTAGTCCTCATGACTGCGGAAGTAAAGCAGGGGTGGAAACCCTGTGGCTCTCCCAATGCCATTGGACTCCATCCTCATGGTCAGTAATAATGGGACCCGGAGTCCTGCAACATCCAGAGGGCTGCAGATTCTCCATCCCAGATTTAAAGGGAAGTGTCCCCTAAAGTGTTTTCAAACTGGAGGAGTTCTGAGTAGGCTCTCTCCCAAACAGGGACTATTTATCTCCCCCCCTGCCACTACTCCCATCTGTAGCCACTATCTCCTTCATACTTATGAGTCCCATAACTCAGTCTACTCCCTCCTCCTCCTCCTCCTCCTCTTCTTCTTCTTTTGCAGTTAGGCAACAGGAGTTAATGTAACCAGCATATAAATGAAGATCTGGATAGCTCAGTTAGTTAGAGCTCAATGCTGACAACGCCAAGGTTGCAGGTTTGATCCCCGTAAAGGACAGCTGCATATTCTTGCATTGCAGAAGGTTGGGTTTGATGATCCCTCCCTTCCAACTCTACGATTCTATGAGAACCACTGCCATGCTTCTATGAGATACCAGTTTAGGTTTAACAGCTTTAACTTTCAGCCTGAGATGAGCTTTCTGGGCTTTGTGGGCAGGTTTGGTGAATAGGTCTATTGTTCAGACGTTTGAGATTTTATGTGTCCAGAGGAGTCACTCAATCCCTAATCACTTGGTAAAAAGGCAGTGGCTTATGTCACTGTCAGAAGCAGCAATGCTTTTGAATACCAGTTGCCAGAAACTGCAGGAAAGCGGGTCTCTTGTGCCTGGGTCCTGCTTGCAGGCTTCCCACAGGTAAAAGGTTGGCCACTGTGAGCAAAGGTAAAGGTAAAGGACCCCTGGATGGTTACGTCCAATCCAAGGCGAATATGGGGTGGCAGCGCTCATCTCACTTTCAGGCCGAGGGAGCCGGCATTTGTCCACAGACAGCTTTCTGGGTCATGTGGCCAGCATGACCAAACTGCTTCTGGCGCAATGGGACACCGTGACGGAAACCAGAGCGCACCGAAACGCCATTTTCCTTCCCACCACAGCTGTACCTATTTATCTACTTGCACTGGTATGCTTTTGCACTCCTAGATTGGCAGGAGCTGGGACAGAGCAATGGGAGCTCACCCCTTCACGGGGATTCGAACCGCCGACCTTCTGATCGGCAAGTCCTAGGCTCTGTGGTTTAACCCACAGTGCCACCCGCATCCCTTATTTATCTGGGTAGGCAAAACAAAAATGGTTTTCGACATTGAAATGCTTTGCCAGAAGGAGTACAGTGAAGGTGCCTGGCTGATGTCAAGAGATGGGCAGTTCCGAAGTGTAGGCTCTGCCATGCTTGAAGATTGATTTCTTACAGGTGCAGAATGGGTAATATGTGGCACCTGTAAACAGTGACAGTTCCACAGATCAAAGTGGTGGGGGGCGAATAAGGTGACCCCACAAGAAAATTGGTCCCAAGCTGCTCAGGATTCTAGATGCTCATAGTAACCCATTGAACTTAGCCCTTATTTCAAGTTTGAAAACTCATTGGAAACTCGGTACTTCCCCTTGGTAGTACTGTTTAGAGAGAGTACATTCCCTTACACTTTATCTCCTTGGAATCAACATATTTAGAATACATTAGGGAAAGAAAGTCAGTCTCCAGGTGTTCAGCTAGTTGCGCCATTGCAACTCCCACTGCATTCTGCTACTGGGGAGTGGAAAGAGAGGGCCGTCCAACTATGCCCAGTATCTAAGATAAAAACTGCTATTTGAATCAAGGGCAACGTTGTACCGCCTGTTCCTTGGCCCTCTCAGGCCTCCAATGACTCCAGGATTAATGGACCTGCATTAGAAGAGGCCATAAGTAAATAAGTAAATAAATAAAAATCGTGGACAGTGCTGATAGAGAGAATGCTTTGCCCACAAAGCATAGCAAACAACCCTGACATGGATCTGTCAGGGGAAAAACAATGCTGTCCAGGGTTGTAAAGACTGCGGAGAGAATAATTGGGTGCACTCTTCCCATCTTGGATCATAAGAAAGCGGCAGAGATAGTGCAGGATAGTGCGCACCCTGGAAATGATCTCTTTCCGCTTCTGCCTTCTGGAAGAAGGTGCAGGGTTATAAAGACTAGGACTAGCTGCCTGAGAAACAGTTCCTATCCAAATGCGATTTTGGTTTTAAACACAGTGTAAGGTAGTCTTTACCTTACACTGTATATTGTATTGTATTTAATTATGGGGTATCAGAGTTTTAATTATGGGGTATCAGAGTTTTTAGGGGCTAACCAGGCTGGGATAGCTGGGATAGCAGGCTTGTTGGTTTTTGAATGTCTGATGTAGATTTTTTCAATTTCGTTGTTCTGTATGGGACAATGACAATAAAGATTATCGTATCGTATCTTCCACCATTGCAACCTTGCATGAGCAAAGTCATCTTATATGCACCAAGCAAAGTATGTTTGTGGTGAAGTTTCTGGCAGAATAATAATAATAATAATTTTAAAAAATTATTTATATCCCGCCCTCCCCAGCTGAAGCCGGGCTCAGGGTGGCTAACAACAATAAAATAATGCAACATTCTAAAATCATTTCATTATAAAATTAATTCAAATCAAATTGATGGCAACCATTGGGCTAGAGTTCTGTGAAGATTGCCAAAGGAGGGAGTCAGGCTGTGCCCTGGCCAAAGGCTTAGTGGAACAGCTCTGTCTTGCAGGCCCTGCGGAAAGATGTCACGTCCCGATGTCAAGAAGAAACATGCCCTGGATTATCCGTTTATTATTAATCTATTGTACCCCGCTTTTCCTCCAATGAGCTCAAGGTAGTGTCTGTGGTTCTTTCCTCCTCCTTTCCTCCCCTCCTTCTCACAACAACCCTTTGAAGTAGGTGACGCTGAGGCAGCGACTGGCCCGAGGCCGCTGCCAGGAGCTGGTGTCAGGAATAAATCACATGGGGTAAGTGAAGTCATCTCTTTATCGGAAGAAACATGGCCTCCTCAGGAGCGTCAGGCCCAATGAGCACAACAAATACTTCTTGGTTTGTCTTGTCCCTATGAGGCAGTTGCTGAAGGTCTTTGCCTTCCCCCAGCTGCCTAAATCTCCTCATCAACCCTGGTCCTACCCAAACAATCTGAGCCTGTGCCAATGTTCAGCCCAAAGGCCACATTTCCTCATGGGCCATCGCTGGTGGATGGGACCATCTGTAAAAGTAGTTGACGTGACCCTTAACTTTGTACAGTGGGCTGCATTCCAGTTGCACAGGGGTTTCCTTAGTCCACAACACCACATCTTTGTGTCCTCTTTGCGGGCAAATAAGAGGTATTATCGCAGTTCATGGAGACTTTTCAGCCAAGCAAAAGCATTCGAGGGGAGTGTGGAGCAGAATGGCAAGGGTGTGGCCTCAAGAGAACTCTGAAGGCTGTCTAGGAAGATCTGGGTGGCTCCAGCCCTGGTTGATTAATCCTGAGCATAGATGGAGTGATGATCCAACTCAGCATGAGGCAGCTAGGTTTGTGATGATCTTGTACGTCTGCCCATGCGTATCCCCAGAATGACAGCCTAATACGTTTTAAAGCAAATCGGGTCCTCACTGTCAACTGTGGCCTCGAGTCGTGCAGCCTCCAATCTGGCATTGCTCTTTGGCAGATATACTGTACATTGAGTCCTCTTGAGTGGAAGAGACTTTGAGTGCACAAATATATTTGTGCAAAGAGTCGGAGGAGACTGGAATGAGGAATGTAAAGAGATGATTTAGAACACCAGGTGGGAAGCTTATGAGAAACTTAGCAGCGTACTTTTTCCATTGGCTTGGGAAAAGAAAACACGAGTTTCGTTACATGACTGCGGGTGAGAACAGAAGTGTTTGTGTGCTTGTGTGGGAACCTACCTGAATAATTTACAGCTTTTAATAAACACTAGAGAGAGAGCCTCAAAGATGAATTATGATGCCAATTATTGGCACCCTTTCTTCTCTCTTTATTGCTTTTCTAATAGAACAAACAAACACTAAAACTGTTTCCCGCGGTGTAATTCTATCCTCGTGTCTGGCAGCTGAGGATAATATTCCTCATAAGTCTACTTAGTATAGTTAAGATTCTTCCAGGATTTGTCCTGGTGTAACACTGTGCTGTCTCAATGCCCAAAAGCAGAAGCATTGGGGATTTGGCAGGGGAGGAGCGGGACTTGGCTAGAAATCTGTGCTTGCATAGAGGTCAGCTCTACCTGAGCTGAGACGATACTGTCAAGGGGGGCAAAAGAGGTGGTCTCAATGGAAACACTTCCATTTAAGTAAGTGGAAAATCCTCCCCCCTCCCTCTCTAGAATGATAGAATCATAGAATTGTAGAGTTGGAAGGGACCACCAGGGGTCATCTAGTATAATAATAATGATAATAATAATAATAATAATAATAATAATAATAATATATTTATACCTCGCCCATCTGGCCAGGTTTCCCCAGCCACTCTGGGTGGCTTCCCAAAAAATATTAAAGTACAATAGTCTGTCAAACATTAAAAGCTTCCCTAAACAGGACTGCCTTCAGATGTCTTCTAAAAGTCTGGTAGTTTTTCTAAAAGTTCTGGTAGAATTTTGAACACTGAACCCAAGTGTCTTGTAGCCTGGAATTTGGGAGCAATGGGCTTTATTATTATTATTATTATTATTATTATTATTATTATTATTATTATTATTAACAATAATAATAATTTTTTATTTATGCCCTGCCCATTTGACTAGGTTTTCCCAGCCACCCAACAGAATATTAAAATACAATAGTCTATTAAACATTAAAAGCTTCCCTAAACAGGGCTGCCTTCAGATGTCATCTAAAAGTATAGTAGCTGTTTTTCTCTTTGACATCTGCTGGGAGGGTGTTCCACAGGGCGGGTGCCACTACCAAGAAGGCCCTCTGCCTGGTTCCCTGTAACTTGGCTTCTCGCAGTGAGGGAACCGCCAGAAGGCCCTAGGAACTGGACCTCAGTGTCCAGGCTGAATGATGGGGGTGGAGACGCTCCTTCAGGTATACAGGACTGAGGCTGTTTAGGGCTTTAATGGTCAGCTCCAACACTTTGAATTGTGCCCAGAAACGTGTTGGAGGTCTTTCAAGACTGGTGTTATGTGGTCTCGGTGGCCACTCCCAGTCACCTGTCCATCTGCTGCATTCTGGATTAGTTGTAGTTTCTGGGTCACCTTCAAAGGTAGCCCCACATAGAATGCATTGCAGTAGTCCAAGTGGGAGATAACTCCCTGCAGTGTAAGAATCCTGCAATACAGGAATCCTGCAATACAGGAATCCTTTGCCCAAAGTGGGGCTCAAGCCCTACAAGCCTGAGATTAAGAGTCTCATGATTTACCGACTGAACTATCCTGCCATCTCCTTTCCTCTCCATCCACCCACAGTTATAATGGAGGACCGGATGCCAACTATCTCTCAAATAATGCTAACAGTATATCAGAGCCCGCTAGGGGGAATTGCATCTCAGAAAACAAGGCTTACCTTGCTACATCACTTGGTCATCACAAGGGTTGCCAGGTAGGGGGAAGAAGGCTCCTGAACTTTTTATAGGGGCATAGAAGGGGTAGTTTAGCAGGTGCGGCTTGGTATCTCAAGACCAGGCATAGGCAAACTCGGCCCTCCAGGTGTTTTGGGACTACAACTCCCATCATCCCTAGCTAACAGGACCAGCGGTCAGGGATGATGGGAATTGTGGTCTCAAAACATCTGGAGGGCTGAGTTTGCCTAGGCCTGCTCAAGACCATCTACTGAGCATCTAGCTAGTGGATGTCAGCAGGTTGGTGCAGGCAAGTTGGCCCTGCTTACCTGCCTTCCTAGCACTGCCAGTTCTGGGGGTGGGGATCTTGGCATGGTGTGGGCACAGCAGCAGGAGTGCTGGATTGGATCCGCTGCCGCACGCACACCTTGCTGAACTCCTCTCAACACCCCCACCCCCACTCAAGAACCAGTAGTGATCCTTTGGGAAGGCAGATGAGCAATGCTACTCTGTTGCATCTGGGCACAAGGTTAATGTTATGTACTGAAGTTCTCACCCTGGACCAGAAGGGGGATACTGTAGATAGTTTTCACTCAGGTCCACATATGCAAATAAGGGATCGAAAATGATGTTCAGTGATTGGATAGTTACAGAAAGTTGTTACAGTTGCGTTGTACTGGAGCTCTATATAAGCAGGCTGGCTGAACCCTTCAGTTCAGTTCTGTTCTGGCCTGTGAATAAACAAGAGCTGTTTGAAGAATCGCTGTGTCGTCTGATATGTTCACCCACAACTTAACAGTTAATGTGTTGTAGATCCTGACTTTTGCTCATGAGAGTCCCTGTGTCACCTGGCTCTTCCAAGTCAGCCTTCCAACAAGTTCAGGGACAAGGATATTCTCCACTTTCAGGTCCTTGTAGACCGCAAGCAGGTTTTTCCAGTAACAAAGCAACAACCAATGTGAATCCAGCTATTGCTATCTCAGCTTGCCATATATATATATTTAAAAATAGGATTCCTAATTGCTTGTCAGCTGCTTGGCACTTTATGTAAGGTGAATCCATACTCAGCATGGGGGTCGAGCAATGAGGAAAGCTGCACCTCTTACTCTTCTGTCTTGCTGTCAGAATCCATAACTCATGTTCAATAAAGGCTTGGGCTGCTTCCCAGCTGCATCTGTGTGACAGTGTGAAACCGCAGTATTTCCAACCGATCAGGTGTGCTGTGCAGTCAATGAGTCACACATTGCTAGGGGCCATGCAAAAAGAAAAAGACATTGTAGCAGACAGGCAACTTTAGAAGAATTCTTGGCATGCCCAAGGTGAAGTGGGATCTGCAATAAGCATTCCAAGTTGGAGCGGAGACACGGCTCCTCAGGTGTAAAGAGTAAAAATTTTCTGGATAATCTAAGTGATCTTACAGGTCTGTTCAGGGCCAGGTAGTATTTCAGCTGCTCTGGAGCTGTTTGGGGATTTTATGGTGTTATAGATTTTGGGTAAACCCTAGAAGTTAATAAATGCTAGAGTTTTGGTTATTTTTGATAAGAAGGAAGAATGCAAGCTGCAAAAGAATTCCTATGGCTGAGCTGATAGAGAGCAACTGAGGAACATTAACAATACTCCAGTCCCCCTTGCCCCAGGTGTGAACAGAGACTAGGGATTTGGGAGGTTGCCAGGGTAACTGCTCTGGGAGAGGGCAAGTGGTTTCTGGGAAAAAGAGCAGCGGTACATCTTTGGAGGGGGCTGGCTGCAGGTTGCTTTGACTGCTGCCTATTGAAATGACCATGTTGTAAGATCTGGACCCCCTTCATTAAGACTGAAGGTGTAAATAGTTGAATAGACCACATTTCTTAAAGCCACAACAGTCCCCACCGTGTCTTCAATTCTCCAAAGGGACACAGACCCTTTGTGGGTGCCTGGGACCCCATGGGCTCCTGCTACCGTTCAGCAGAAAGAGGGACAGCCACCTGGCTTTCGTAACAACATGTTAATATCAAGACCTTGAACATGGCCTGGTAGCTGATTGGCAATCAGCACATTTCCTTCAACACTGGTGTAATATGTACACACTCAGACGGTCCATTCACTCTGCCTCTGCCAGTAGTCCAATCGTGAAGCTACCAATGTGTGAATTGTATATTTTTCTAGGTATATATGGAGAGGGAATTTTGTTTGCTGATTCAAGAGAAAGGATGTCGCTGGCCCAAATAGGATTACTGGTAATTTAGCCAGCTAGCCCTGGTGATCATCTAATGTTTATTGGATGGTTTCCCCTCCCCCCCAATTGATTTTTGAATTTATTGTTATTCACGTTTTATACTGTATTTTAAGCTGTTTTTTGTTGCATCAATTAAGTGTTTAAAATTTGTTGTTAGCCGCCCTGAGCCCGGTATCCTGAACCGGGAAGGGTGGGGTATAAATAAAATTTTATTATTATTATTATTATTTATTAAGATGCATTTGCAAGCAAACTGGTTGAGCAGGAGGATATATGAAAATGACAGCCACTTAGCAGCATGTTTTCAATTTCACATGTAGCAATTATGTACCACATGGCTGGGCAACCTGCTGTCTGGATACCACAACTGGCAAAGGCACTTGGCGTTTATGGGGCTCCTAGGCTGAGGGCAACCGCTGCATGCAGAATGGATTAGTCAAGGCAATTTGTACACCAGTTTATGAGTGCAACCACTGCAATTATGAGGTTCAGTGTGGCATGGAATTGCACACCCAAAACCAGCCCTTGAGATCATAGCTATAGATTAAAGAGGAAGGCTCCCATTTCTATTTCCTTGAATTAGAATCCCTGTAAATGCCAATTCCTATAGCCAAAGGATTCTCAAGACCAGATTATATCATCTGAATTACAAAGCCCGTTTGCTTAAGCCAAACCAGAAACTGCAGAATTGAACCCAATGTTGTTTCTTGGCCTGGATAATTTGTGGTAATATTGTGGGTTTCAGGAAAGGAAAAGAGCAGGGAGAACAGGAATGGATATTATATCCCCTCATGTCATGGCATACAGCCGCAGACTTTGGAATTCCTTATACAGTGGGCACTCGGGTTGCAAACGTGATCTGTGCAGGATGCACGTTCGCAACCTGCAGCATTCGCAACCCGCAGCGGCACGTCTGCACACATGCGGGTTGCGATTCAGAGCTTCTGCACATGCGTGACCATCAAAATGTGGAACTAACCCATTCCGGTACTTCTGGGTTTTGGCGATCCGCAACCCGAAAAAACACAACCTGAAGTGTCTGTAACCCAAGGTATGACTGTATAATGTGTTGAAGAGCATAAGAACATGAAAAGAGCTTGCTGGATCAGGCCAATGGCCATCTAGTCCAGCATCCTGCACTCACAGTGGCAGGTGGCACTGTGGTCTAAACCACTGAGCCTCTTGGGCTCGGTCCCTGCTCCTGCCAACCTAGCAGTTCGAAAGCACAAAGTGCAAGTAGATAAATAGGTACTGCTCCAGCGGGAAGGTAAGCGGTGTTTCTGCGCACTGCTCTGGTTCGCCAGAAGCGGCTTAGTAATGCTGGCCACGTGACCCGGAAGCTGTACGCTGGCTCCCTTGGCCAATAAAGCGAGATGAGCGCCGCAACCCCAGAGTTGGCCACGACTAGACCTAATGGTCAGGGGTCCCTTTACCTTTACCTTTACCTTTACCCAGATAAATAAACAAAAGATTGCCCTAGTGGGCAACTGGGTGGTAACTGAAATGGACTCGAGAGGCTAAAATCTGCTTGCAAAGGTTTGTTTAAAATATATTAGCAGACCACGGGCGAATGCATTTGAGTTTATGATTGATAAGAGCCTAATAATATCAAAGAGAAATCAAAGCACATTGTACATGAACGAATCTTGGGGAAGGGAGAAATAAGGCACAGTATCACCTCCTGGCAAATAGAAGGGGAAGAAATAGAGGCAGCAAGAGATTTTACTTTCTTGGGCTCCATGATCACTGCAGATGGTGACAGCAGCCACAAAATTAAAAGACGCCTGCTTCTTGGGAGAAAAGCAATGACAAACCTAGACAGCATCTTAAAAAGAAGAGGCATCACCTTGCCGACAAAGGTCCGTATAGTTAAAGCTATGGTTTTCCCAGTAGTAATGTATGGAAGTGAAAGCTGGACCATAAAGAAGGCTGATCGCCGAAGAATTGATGCTTTTGAATTATGGTGCTGGAGGAGAGTCCCATGGACTGCAAGAAGATCAAACCTATCCATTTCTGAAGGAAATCAGCCCTGAGTGCTCACTGGAAGGACAGATCGTGAAGCTGAGGCTCCAATACTTTGGCCACCTCATGAGAAGAGAAGACTCCCTGGAAAAGACCCTGATGTTGGGAAAGATGGAGGGCACAAGGTGAAGGGGCTGACAGAGGATGAGATGGTTGGACAGTGTTCTCGAAGCTACAAACATGAGTTTGATCAAGCTGCAGGAGGCAGTGGAAGGCAGGAGTTCCTGGCGTGCTCTGGTCCATGGGGTCATGAAGAGTCGGACGCGACTAAACAACTAAACATATGCAAATAATTATTGCATGGAGAAACAAAAACAGAGTATGAATATGCAACTTGACTTTTTAAACTAACAAAACAAAAACATGTAAAAATCTCAGAGCGTGATCCATAGGCCAGTCTACTGTGAATGTGGGAGGAATTCCCTTGAGGTGACTATAAAATTATTCCACCTCAATAGGCTTCTCATGATGACTGCTTCTCATAACTAGGTCATTGTGCCTCATGTGGACATTGCAAATTGTTAAGTAAGAAGCAGTAATACAATCAAGGAAGATCTCGCGAAAACTATCCCACTAGGATTCTGTGAGTATACACAAAACTGCAGAGAGCAGTTAAGATTTAATTCCAATCATGCTCTCATTCCCAAAGAACTTCCATCACTCCTCATCCATCACTACGGTCCTGAACAGCTGTTGTAAAAACCACAACTTGTTGAATTCTTGCCAGAAGAGGAGACATTATGAAACTCATGCACCCTTTGAAACTTGGGTCTCTTTCTTGTTACTGTGAAGTCTAAGGTTAACTTCTGTAAATTCACAGGCCCTGAAAACCATTTCGCTCACTGCTGCTTTCTTATGACTTAGGCGATTCTTAGGATCTTGGAAGGGCATGCAAGGATATATTGGATCTCCCTCTCTGATGTCAGAGAGAAAGCGTTCATAAGAACGGAGAGGAAGATCTCATCTTAGATCCCACCCCCTTTCCCCATAGCTTTCAAAACCTCTGACACCCTGGTCTACTGACACCACAGATTCAGCATCGCTTGGGCCACACTGGTGGGGTTACCTCTACGTCCAATGCTGTTTCAGTCACCTGACACACCCACAAATCAAGCAGAAATTTAGACCAGCCCAGGAGCCCAGCAGTGCTTAGGATATGTTAACAGGACTGTCTTCACACCCAAACACAGCCCTTAAGATTGCACCCTAAGGATTCTAATACAGCTGCTGTATTCTGGTGTGGGTTTACTCCTATCTTTGTGAATCTGCAATTTTACAGGGCTGCATGTTGTTTTAATTAATTGCTGATACTGTTATTTATGTCTGTGTTTTTGAGCTTTCCTGGTTTTAATTTATTATATGGGTTTTATATTGCTGAGACACTGTTGGAAGCAACTTTAGGAGGCTCTGATCCTAAAACATGGCTTATTAAAATATTTAATAAATAATAATAATAATAATAATTCAATTAGTATGGGTCCAGTTTTAGTGCTGTCTAATCAGCATTGCACAAAGTTGTGTGCAACTGCCCCCCTAAGAAAACTCCAACTTGTGTGGTAAGATTGTACAACCCATACTGTTGGTAAACGTAGTAATATTCCTGGTGACCTTGGAAGAAAATGCATTGCCACATATGGTGTTTTGTTTGGCCTGTGCATTGATTGAATTGCATTGTTTAATGTAATAATATCACTTGTGTTTAGCAAAGTGACTTATTGCTTCCTTGTCTTTAAATGAACAAAGCATCCCAAAGGGATGAAACCGATCATCTAGTCTTTTGCTTTGGATGAGATTTCTGGCAAAAGTGAATATCAAACTATTTCTGCTCAGCCTTATAAATAACTATTATGTGGGTTTTTTAAAAAAGATGTCCTGCAATTGAAACCTCCGTGGTTCAGCTTGTTACTCAAGGATGAAAAATCTCTGTAGTTTTCATCTTTAGCCACCAGCTATGGAATTTTGCCACTGTAGAATCTCAGGTTCAGGATTCCTCAATGAATGTGTATAAAAGGGACCCCTGACCATTAGGTCCAGTCACAGACGACTCTGGGGTTGCGGCGCTCATGTCGCTTTATTGGCCAAGGGAGCCGGCGTACAGCTTCCGGGTCATGTGGCCAGCATGACTAAGCCGCTTCTGGCAAACCAGAGCAGTGCACGGAAACACCGTTTACCTTCCCACCGGAGTGGTACCAATTTATCTACTTGCACTTTTATGTGCTTTCGATCTGCTAGGTTGGCAGGAGCAGGGACTGAGCAACGGGAGCTCACCCCGTCATGGGGATTCGAACCACTGACCTTCTGATCGGCAAGCCCTAGGCTCTGTGGTTTAACCCACAGCTCCAGTGTGTATATCCTACCACAAATCTCAGGCTTATTTGGTCTCTGAAATGAAAGAAACAGGACTTCTGAACATTCTCCGGCCCCTTTTTTATCCTGCATCTCTAAAAGTGTCTTCTCTAAGGACGGGTATGAGGAAGCCAACATGATTTTGAGCCAGTATTTTCAGACAGCTTGAATCCCAAGTTAATACATGGGCTGAAAAAGGAGATGAGATGGTGGTATGTTGGAAAAGAAGTGCCGCTTGGGATTGCAAACCAGCATGCAAATATCTGGTCAGTCAGAAGAAGCAGAAGCAGCAGCAGGAGAGTTATGATGCAGTTATAAGAGGAGGAACATCTCTTTTTCAATTGCTGTCAAACTGAACTGCTGAGACTGCAGCGAGGATTGATGTTCATTTATATTGAAAATGAATGGGGGGGGGATAAAATTGGGAAGTGCATGATAAGTGTAGGGTTGCAGCACTTGGCGCAAAGCCCATGAATGTTGAATGTAGTACCGGCAAAGGGCAGAGCTAAATGCACGATCCTTCAGCCTCTGAAATGTCTCTCTTCAGTTTCAGGAATCATGAGAAATGAATGGGGAACTCATTCGACTCATTCACTTCCCAGTGGGGAGGAGTTGCGATGGACCGCGTGGCCACCCACTCCCCACCGGGGGTGGGGGACTTTGTCCCCCATTGCCCGGGTATCCCTGCCCTGTCAGAGCCTGGCCAGCCAATCCGAGGAGCGAGCCGGAGGACTTCCTCTTTGGCTCGCTTCCTCAATCACCCATCCTCCCTCCTTATTTGCAGGTTAGGCACTGGCCTTGCTATGGACCTCGGTTGGTCACCTTGGTTGTCCAAGTGGCCTGGTAGAAATTTTTCCACTTGGCAAATTGGCACTGGCCACTTGGTTTTCGCCTACCTCGTAGCAATCGTCACAACTTTGTTAGGGTTGCGGTTAGGCATTGTTTGACCTTGGGGGGGGAGGTGTGGCCATCACCTGCCCCTCCATACTTAAGGGTATTCCATTAAAGGAATCCAGGGGTGTATGACTAGTCTGAAGACCGGCTAGGGGCTAGGGCCTTGACATGACCCTGACGGAAACACCAGGGGGAGCTTGAGTTGGTTCGCATTGACAGGGCTCCCCCTACCAGTGGTTTACCCTTACCGGACTTCCTGCGCAGTGGGCAGGAGTCAGCTATAGCCGGGTCCAATGAATGTCTAAGACAATATCGCTCACATTCTGTAATTCAATAAAGTTGTGGCCAAATTTGCCCAATAACATAAACCTAATACCTGTGTCCTTGTGTGAGTTATTTCCCAACATAGGGGTGGCTGTGGGATCTCAACACGCAATGAACTATGATTGCTTATGTCACCAGATCCTGTTTGAAAACACTGTGTTTTGCAGAAACTTGTATAACCTTTTTAAAAAAAATTATAGTAAGTAATGGGGGGAACCAAATGAAGCCATTCATTTCTCCCATTTGTTTGTATATAGAATTGTCAGAGCTGCTTCCAGATCCCAGCTCACATAGGATCACGCTAGCCAGCGTTCACTTTGTAAAAGTCTTTATTGAGTTACAGATTCCATTTCCGAACTGCAGCGTGCAGCTCTACGTCTTATAAGCTAGACCGACGAAGCTCCGTCTGAGTCCCCGCCTCCTGTACACCAACTTAATACCCTAGCCTTGCTCCACCTCTTACGTCTTTCCTTCCTCCTCTGGGTCCCTCTGCCCCCCGGGGTCCCCTCCTTCCTAGACTCCTCCGACGCTGACGACCCCCCGGACCCTTCTGCCTCCTTGCGGCGGGCTTTAGGACCTGGCTCCCTTTCCGGGCTGCTTACTGTGCCGCCTTCCTGTGTATTTGAACTTGGCGCGCGCGCCCAACCTTCCACCTTCCGCTTGACCGTTTCTTCGCTCCCCGATGGAGGTGTGGCCACTCCTGACTCATGCCCTCCCTCCTGCGGCGAGCCGCCGGATCCCGATGCCTGGCGCCCTTCCTCCCCACTGCGCTCTGCTGGGGACGCTGGCCCCGATCTCCAACTGCTGCTCTCTGAACCCCCTCTGGTTCCTTCTTCCTGGGGTGTCCCCCTAGGTTTCCCCCTTGCTCTGGCCACTGGCGCTCCTTTCTGTGAATCTTCCGATTCACTGGAAAGACTCGGAGATCTCGGGTCGCCATCATCACTCATCTTTCCTTCGGACTCCTCCCCCTCACTCTCTGTTTCCTCCCTTTCCCGCGACTCTGCTCCTGAACCCCTGACAAGAATCATAGAATCTTAGAGTTGGAAGGGATGTTAGGGACCCTGAGGGTCATCTAATCCAATGCCCTGTGATGCACAGATCTCAGCTAAAGCATCCATGGCAAATGGCTATCCAACCTCTGCTTAAAAACCTCCAAGGAAGGAAAGTGCCAAACCTCCCAAGGGAGACTGTTCCACTGTTGAACAGATCTTACTGTCACAAAGTTTTTCTGTGTGTTCAGTCAGAATCTCCTTTCTTGTATCTAGAATCCATTGGTTCGAGTCCTGCCTTCCAGAGAAGGAGAAAACAAGCTTGCTCCATCTTCCATGTGACAGCCCTTGAGATATTTGAAGATGGCTATCACATCTCCTCTCAGTCTCTTCTCTTCCAGGCTAAACATGCTGTATTGTGTATGGGTTGCTTGTGCGTAAGTTGCCGCCTCTCCTGGTTATGTTGCCTTGTTAAACCTTTCTGTCTGGACGGCCCTTCAATTTGTGGCTGCCTCAGTCGCTAGCAGAATCCGTCAGTGGGCGTTTCTTAAATCTTTTCCAACATAAAAGTTGTCTGACACCCAGTCTCCTCCTACTCTCTCTGCGCGGAAGTCTTCTGCACAGGGTGGGCGTGGGTAGCGGAGGACCCGTGCTCTCCCCGCTGGTGTCCGGTGAAGAGTCCTGGAGCCCTCTCGCCGATTCCCCCATCAGCCCCTCTATATCCCTGGTGTTGCGCTGATTTGCTTCCCCATCTGCTGAGCTGCCTCTCTCCCTGCTGGGCCCTTCTCCAGCATCATTTGAGAGCCTTCCCTCCACCTCTAGCTCCGATGTCAGTTCCCTGACACATACCTAACTCCTTCAACCGTTCCTCATAATGCTTGGCTTCTAGAGCCTTGATCATCCTAGTTGCCCTCTTCTGCACACGTTCCAGCTTGTTAACATCCTTCGTAAATATTTTCATTCATTTCTCACAGAGATTAATTGGAAATGAATGGGGGTGCATCAATTTCATTTTTTTCATTCTTTTTTTTAAATGAATGACCATCAATAGCCAGGAGAGTCTTATAGTCAATATTGTGAAGTATCGTGTGAAATACTGAAATTCATTTTTTCTGAATAAAAATGCAACACTCTGGTATCTATTTATTTGATTCCACTTATTAATCACTTCCCGTTTAAAAAAATCAACAATAAAAACAGTTAAAAGCCATTCCTTGTGTAAAAAAATGAAAACAATCCCATATATAAACACACTTTCATATATACAAGCAATAAAAAACTGCATCTATATGAAAACAATTAAAAGCAAAGCAATGTGACAAATAAAACTATTTCAAATTCATTGCAGATGCAGACTGGGAAAAATCCTTTGTACTGGGAGAGTGAAGCATGTGAACCAATCAATTCAAACAACTGAACTCAGGAAAAGTTAGATTTATTTGTTTGCTTGTTATTAGAATCATTCTTTGGCTACTTTTCCAGTGCTCACGGAAGCCTATAGTGAAAATTTAAAGAAACTCAACAGGTTTAAAAAATAATAATAATAAAAGCAAAAAGGCAGGACTAGTAAAAAGCAAAGGTGTCCTGCTGAACTAAAGGTGAAATGGAAGAGAATGTTTGGCACACCTTCCAGAAGCAAATAAGAGGAGCAATTTTGGACTGGTCTGACAGTACTCACTTCATGCAGGAGTGGCACTTAGAGCTGGGCGTAAGAAAATCCAAGCCAGCGAATAGGTAAAGGTAAAGGGATCCCTGACCATTAAGTCCAGTCATGACCGATTCTGGGGTTGCGGTGCTCATCTCGCTTTATTGGCCGAGGGAGCCGGCGTACAGCTTCCGGGTCATGGCGCACGGAAACGCCGTTTACCTTCCTGCCGGAGCGGTACCTATTTATCTACTTGCACTTTGACGTGCTTTCAATCTGCTAGGTTGGCAGGAGCAGGGACCGAGCAACAGGAGCTCACCCCGTCGCGGGGATTCGAACCGCTGACCTTCTGATCGGCAAGTCCTAGGCTCTGTGGTTTAACCCACAGCGCCACCCACATCCCTATAAGCCAGAGAACAGGGTAGAATTAAAGAGGTTTGGGAAACATGTGGTGCTCCCAGTTACTGTTGGACTCCAATACCCATCAGTCCCAGTCAGCATGGCCAATAGTCAGGGAAGATGGGAGTTGTAGTTCAGCAATATCTGGAGGGCCACAGGTTCCCCACCACTGGCATAAAGAAAGACGACCTCTTTAATAGGGAGATTGTCTCTAGGAAATCCGAACACAGTGCAGTCACTATAGTTAAGCTGTCAGCTGGTTTCCATTCACTCATATTGGCTGACGCACTGATGAGCGGACGCAGACATCAAGGCAGCCCTTAAAGAAGAGGGGGGGAAATGGGAAAGGGATTTCTTTTCTTTTCTTTTTTTTTTTCATCAAGAAAATCTGCTTTTCTTTATGGTTGTATATTTGACTCATGGAGTGTCATTCCATGAAATGACACTGCACTTGGCCATTTGTAATTGCTAATTTCGGATCACTGGACTTCTTGTCCGTTAAGCTATTATTACACATTCCGAAGTAATTTCAGGCAGTAAGGAGAAGCATTTTAATTTCCTGTTCAGGCTGGCTCTGGTTTTAATCTGTCTCCAAATGGAAGTTTTAAGTGCCTGTGCCTCAAGTGCACATCACAGGGATCTTCTAGATTTCGAGAACCAGCAATATTTAGTAGTTCCAGTGTATACATAGTCAGATATGGCATTCATTTTCTCCTAATCCTCATAGCTGGCGCAGACCAGCATTCCACTTAGTTGAGGATGGACAACAGGTGATACTCTAATAAGGCAACGTGTACAATGAAGCCGAGATGAAATCTTTTGAAGAAGAATTTTCTGACAAAACTTTGATGCCCCATACACTCACATTTCTCTTCCTCCTCCTCCTCCTCTTCTTCCTCTTATCTAATTTTTTATTTGATTAAAAAAATATAAACATACAACAGAAACAAATTCAGAATCCAAATATCAAGATTACTCTGAATCTCCTGACTTCCCTCCATACCTTCCACAGGTCCTATTGATAATATTTTCAACTGCATATCAATACTTCCCCCATTTTTTGTCTTTCTAAGTTATCCATACATTCCGTTACATTACAAGTGTGTTTAAAATCCTGCCTATGTTTTAACCTGCTTACAATGGTCTCGTATATAAATTATAAGCTTATCCCATTCTTTTTTTAAAGTTCTTGTCTTCTTTATTTCTGAGCTTCCCAGTGAAATTTGCCACTTTGGCATAGTCCATCAATTTGGTTTGCCATTCTTCTCTGGTCGGGATGTTTCTCTTCTTCTTCAAGACCCTTCTGAGTTGTTGGAGAAAGTTAGTCATTCCCTGGAGAATATTCAGCAATTTTGCCATCCATGAATTTTGGGTTCACCAATGGATCCAATGTTAATATTTCTTTTATTAGGTGTTGAAGAAAGCAGTAAATGTGGCTTCTAGTCCTTCCAAACTTCCTGTTTGCCCATTGCTTTCATTGTCCACCAAGGACCATGGCTCAGTGCTACTGCATGTGCTTTCCACATAGAAGATCCTAGGATCTCCAGGTATGACTAGCGTGATTTCCTGTCTGAAACCCTGGAGAGCTGCTTCAGTCTACACTTAGACCACACCAAAGACCTAGAATCATAGAATCATAGAATCATAGAATCATAGAGTTGGAAGAGACCACAAGGGCCATCGAGTCCAACCCCCTGCCAAGCAGGAAACACCATCAGAGCACTCCTGACATATGGTTGTCAAGCCTCTGCTTAAAGACCTCCAAAGTAGGAGACTCCACCACACTCCTTGGCAGCAAATTCCACTATCGAACAGCTCTTACTGTCAGGAAGTTCTTCCTAATGTTTAGGTGGAATCTTCTTTCTTGTAGTTTGGATCCATTGCTCCGTGTCCGCTTCTCCGGAGCAGCAGAAAACAACCTTTCTCCCTCCTCTATGTGACATCCTTTTATATATTTGAACATGGCTATCATATCACCCCTTAACCTCCTCTTCTCCAGGCTAAACATGCCCAGCTCCCTTAGCCGTTCCTCATAAGGCATCGTTTCCAGGCCTTTGACCATTTTGGTTGCCCTCCTCTGGACACGTTCCAGTTTGTGGAACTTAATATGAGGCACTTCCTACTTTTCTGACTTAATATGACTTAATATGACTTAATATGACTTAATATGAGGCACTTCCTACTTTTCGATATGAACTATCAATAGAGTAAGATGAAACCTACACATTAAGTAAAACGAAATTCCTCAGAAGATTATTTTCTAAGGAAAAGATTATTTTCTAAGGCATGTTTAGCCTGGAGAAGAGGAGGTTAAGGGGTGATATGATAGCCATGTTCAAATATATAAAAGGATGTCACATGGAGGAGGGAGAAAGGTTGTTTTCTGCTGCTCCGGAGAAGCGGACACGGAGCAATGGATCCAAACTACAAGAAAGAAGATTCCACCTAAACATTAGGAAGAACTTCCTGACAGTGAGAGCTGTTCGACAGTGGAATTTGCTGCCAAGGAGTGTGGTGGAGTCTCCTACTTTGGAGGTCTTTAAGCAGAGGCTTGACAACCATATGTCAGGAGTGCTCTGATGGTGTTTCCTGCTTGGCAGGGGGTTGGACTCGATGGCCCTTGTGGTCTCTTCCAACTCTATGATTCTATGATTCTATGATTCTATGAAAACTGTTTGGAATGTTTCACCTCTCCCCCAGCCAACCCCCAAGAGTTTTCTGCAAAATTTTCTTCTTCTTCAATTTTGTTGCCCTCAACTAGCCCCAAAGCCATTTTCACACAGCCCTTGTGTAAAACAGCCACAGCACTGGCTAATTTCCCTACACCCAGGAATTATTAGGATGGAATTCTGTTCTAATTTAATTTAAACTTTAACTTAATTACAATCATGAACACAAAATATAAGAATCCAGTGCTTTGAAAGTTCACTTTTAAATGAACTAGTTCTAGTTCTGTCTAGTTCATCCACAGGGGAAAAACATATTTTAAAAATGCATTATTCAAATGTTACAAACTGCTGTGCTGAAATTTAGACTCCAAACATTTCCTCCACAGATTGCTTTCTAACTTTCTTCATAGAGGTCGAATTGAGTTACTTTTTTCCACAAATGAAAGCTAAGAGTCCATGGCTCCTCATGGGCAGGAATGAACTTGAAGCTAAACTAGAAATCATTCAATATTCTACCCCCAAATTAACTTAATTCATCTTTAGTTCATCTGGCAATGATGGGAACTACTTTCAGGTGTAGTTCAGATATTTTTGAACTAGTTCAGTGAACATAAATGAACTAGTTCATTCCAAGCATTATAAGAATCACACATTTGAATACCCTCAGGAGAGAAGCCAGAAGTAGAAGTCATCACCATTTTGACTTACAGAATTCACACACTGTGAAATCTGCCCACAGCACTCTTGTGATATTTCAATCCCAAGCCCATGATATTAGAGTGTTCTAACTGGGGAGATTCTGCTGGTGTCAATTGCTCCTATGTGTTTGTCTTTTCTGAAGCAGCACTCTCCAATCCAGTACCTTGTGTGCACAAAAAAATCATACAGGCCATCCCATTCACTCAAAGGGAGGGGCAAAGATATTCACTTGCAGACAGCAGAATATTCTTACCCTCACCCATCTGGCGATGCCATCTGGCTACATGTTATTATTACTATTACTTCATTTTAAAAAATGTTTCCTTGGAAGAACGATGAATCCTTCGTTTTGTCGACTACAAAGGGCCGAAATCTCAATCTCTGACACAGAAAAGAAATAAATTTCCCATGCCCCAATCTATAGCAGATGGAAATTAAACAAATAAATATAAAAACGATACTTTTGAAATCAGTACCTGATGACCGTCAAGCAGTATACTAAGAGCATACACTTCAAAGACACCACAAGGCAAGTTAACTTTTTTTTAATGTAACCTACCACATCTCTTGAAACACCTTTAAGCACAGCAATGAGGCCTTCAGTGAAGACTTGCTGAAAAGATAGTTCCTCAAAACTTTATGCGCTTAGAGTTAAAATGCTTTTATCCCATTGCTTTTAGTGGAGTGGTTATAGGGCCTAACAGAGAAGCACCCAAGCTTTCCAATGTGCCCAGAAATGAACTGGTGTGATATGTTTAATATAACCACTTCCACTGAGCACTCCAGCTGCTGCATTTCATCTGAAACAGAGCAATCCAAATGGGAAACGGTAGATTCACCCAGCGCTGCATATGTAGCCCTGCTGGCTCTGGCCAGACATCACAAAAGGTATGTGTGGCCACTTAGGAGCAGGGTTGTTGCACCAGCTCCCTGCTAACACAGCAAAGGAGGCTATATTTGTTGTTGTTTAGTCGTTTAGTCGTGTCCGACTCTTCGTGACCCCATGGACCAGAGCACGTCAGGCACTCCTGTCTTCCACTGCCTCCCGGTGCTGGAGGAGACTCTTGAGAGTCCCATGGACTGCAAGAAGATCAAACCTCTCCATTCTTAAGGAAATCAGCCCTGAGTGCTCACTGGAAGGACAGATCCTGAAGCTGAGGCTCCAATACTTTGGCCACCTCATGAGAAGAGAGGACTCCCTGGAAAAGACCCTGATGTTGGGAAAGATGGAGGGCTCAAGGAGAAGGGGACGACAGAGGATGAGATGGTTGGATAGTGTTCTCGAAGCTACCAGCATTCCCCACTAAAGATGCAGAGTTCACTGACCTGCTCTGATGGGTGCTAGTGGAGACTAGTAGATGGGGGCACTTCCAGCAATACGGATCAAAGGCTAGGAATACAACCACCTAGCTGTAGTTCCCAAGATTCTGTGAGCTGATGTATTATCCATAATGGCTGTGGTCTGTAAAGTCTGATCCTTCGCATAATACAGTTTCTCAGATGAAAATATTGGGGGTCCAGAATTATCACACTGCCCATCTTCGTTCTAATACCATTCAGGCTCAGAATGTTGCCATCTTGTTTTATGATGCTGAAGCTTATTAAAGTATGTCTCATCTTTACCTTAGGTTCCCAGAAATAATAATTTCTTGTTCTCCTCCTTCTTGTGGTTATCTTAAAGGTGAGGATGTAGGGCTCAATCGTTTTCAAAAAGATTTATTCCACACTTCCAAAAGAGTGATTACAAAGGAGTTTCCATGCAAAACCATAACAATGGAATTGGAATTGTTTATATTGTTATTATGGCCGCCATCCTCAACCTTGTGTCCTCCATGTTTGGGGCTACAGCTCCCAAACAACTGAAGGGCACCAGATTAGGGAAGGGAGATTCACGTCCTTATGTATCTGAAGATGCTGCTCATAAAAGAGAATGGAGATCCAGATGGTTGGGTACCAACACAGATGCTTTATCATCTTCTCTAATGCTAAATGGATGCAAGGAATGTACAGGTTTCCTGAATAATGATTGCCCTAGGTTGAACCTTGACCTCTTTGGGTCAGGTTGGGAGTGTATATTAGGATCATGAAAATGAAAACTCTGGCAGTTCTAAATCAGCCAACTGTCTTTCCACCCTGATCTGCAATGAACGGTGAAAAAGAGCCCATAGCTCTTTTTTAATAGTTAATAAGCTCCAAGGTCGGGAGGTTAGGAGGACGTCATTAACAAGCCAGTTTCCAGGGTCCCATCCTGTCACTCTCTGATATTGCAATAAAGCAGCAATGAGGAACCACAGGCCCAGCAGGGCAGATGTGTCCCTTCAGAAGGAGATTTCTTCTTCTCTTTTTTTCTTTATGTTATTTTATCTTTCTCTCTTTTTGCTTCCCCCCCCCCCCATCCCTTGTTAAATTTTGAAGAAGAAGGAGGAGGAGGAGGAGGAGGAGGAGGAGGCGGCAGTGGCATAGCGTGGGGGTGCAGGGGGGCCGGCCGCACCGGGCGCAACATCTGGGGGTTAGGGTTAGGGGGCGCAAATCCACGGGTTAGGGGGTGCAAATTACTTGCTTTGCCCCGGGTGCTGACAACCCACGCTACGCCACTGGGAGGAGGAGGAGGAGGAGGAGGAGAAGGAGGAGAAGGAGGAGAAGGAGAAGAAAAAGAAGAAGAGGAAGAAGGAGAAGGAGAAGGAGAAGGAGAAGGAGAAGGAGAAGGAGAAGAAGAAGAAGAAGAAGAAGAAGAAGAAGAAGAAGAAGAAGAAGAAGAAACCCTAAACAGCCTTGGCCCAGTATACCTGAAGGAGCATCTCCACCTCCATTGTTCAGCCTAGACACTGAGGTCCAGTTCCGAGGACCTTCTGGTGGTTCTTTCACTGCAAGAAGTGAGATTACATGGAACCAGGCAGATGGCCTTCTTGGTAGTGGAACACCCTTCCATCAGATGTCAAGGAAATAAACAACTATATGCTTTTTAGAAGCTACCAGAAGGCTAGCCTGACTATTTCAAGAATCAGAAGTCTTGATTAAATTTTAACACTTGCTGGATCCAGGTCTGGCATAGAGCTTACCACACACAAACTCATAATAGCAGTATTTTATCTAAGGCATCAAACTGCTGAGAGGATACTATTATGTTATTGCCTGGGAAAGACGAAACAGTGGTGCTAATGGAGGCTTGTGGAATATTGAGTGCCTGTTTCCTTTGTTGCAGGTCCAGAACAAGCTCGTGGTTCCTGCCTTGTGGTTATTTAACCTCTCCTCTGGAGCAGAAATGTGTTAGCTCAGAAACTGGAGCGCATTTGAAAAAATAAATCATTTACACTAATGAGTTTGCCATACATCCAATTCAGCAGATTACTGGCTCCGATAAGCGTAAGCCACCTAAATGGACAGATGAGCTAGACTTTAGCTTGCCAGAATAACCAGAGTGGGTATATACACAGCAGAAAAAGTAAATTTAATTGGATAAACCAG
This sequence comes from Podarcis vaucheri, assembly GCF_965113315.1. NCBI lineage: Eukaryota > Metazoa > Chordata > Lepidosauria > Squamata > Lacertidae > Podarcis > Podarcis vaucheri. The sequence goes on along the minus strand of NC_138764.1, from coordinate 94,230,560 downwards.
AATATTTCCCACACAAAGATCTACTGCATGTTGCAGGCCGTGTGAGGTTATGAAATGACCGAAGAGAGAGGGAATGCTCCCCTGTTATAAAATGCAGCTAACAAATCATCTTTGATTCAAAATTTCTTAAGCTGTCTTTCTATTTTACGCAAGGCAGTGTAGGAAATCAAAACTGCTGCTATTAAAATCATAAGAACGCAAGAACATAAAAAAGAGTTTGCTGGATCAGACCAATGTCCCATCTAGTCCAGCATCCTCTTCTCACAGCAGCCAACCAGATGCCTATTATGGGGAACCTCGAGCAGGATTTGAGCATAAGAGAAGCCACCCCTCCTGCAATTTCCAGCAACTGTTATTAGAAGCGTTACTGACCCCAAGTGTGGAGGCAAAACATACCCAACATGGCTAGTAGCCCTTGATAGCCTTCTTCTCCATGAATTGGTCAAATCCTCTTTTACCTGAAGGAGCGTCTCCACCCCCATCGTTCTACCCGGACACTGAGGTCCAGCGCCGAGGGCCTTCTGGCGGTTCCCTCACTGCGAGAAGCCAAGTTACAGGGAACCAGGCAGAGGGCCTTCTCGGTAGTGGCCCCCGCCCTGTGGAACGCCCTCCCACCAGATGTCAAAGAAGAGAACAACAACTACCAGACTTTTAGAACACATCTGTTTAGGGAAGCTTTTAATGTTTAATAGATTATTGTATTTTAATATTCTGTTGGAAGCCGCCCAGAATGGCTGGGGAAATCCAGCCAGATGGGTGAGGTATAAATAAAAATTCTTATTCGTATTATTATTACTATTATCATTATTTTTAAGCCATCCAAGTTGGTGGCCATCACTCCTTTCTGTGGGAGTGAGTTCCATAGTTTAACTAATATTAATGGGCAAGAGGGTTCTGAAGAGTAGTTGAACACCAAAGTATTGATCCCTTACAGGTTGGGTGGCCATCTGTTATGGATGCTTTAGCTGAGATTCCTGCATTGCGCCCTTATTTTTCATTTTTATTGGAAATTTTATTTACAACATAACATAAACCCCCCACCCCAATACAGAAATACAATAAGCATAGCATGCAACAATATAAACAGCCAAATAAAAGATATTTAAGTTATAATTAGAAAAATCATAATGATTCATAAAGGAAACAGCTTATAAGAAGTAAATAAGGCGGCCAGATACAGGATAAAGGAAGTCTTTTATTTGAGATTCCTGCATTGCGGAGGGTTGGGCTAGATGACGCTTGGAGTCCCTTCCAACTCCACGATTCTATGAAATGCAGATGCAGTGATCAATAGTTCAAGAAGCTGGAGCGATGCCAGTGCAGCAGGAACACTGGATTAATCTGCCCACCTCATGGCTTCCCTGGGAGACAGGTTCAAAGTGAGCAGCTTCCTCCAGACCACCCAGAAAGCTTGATAGATGGAGTGGAATATGAAACTGGCTTCCCAGTGTCCAAGGCAAACTCCTTCCTCCACGATGCACATGACTGAGCTCTCAAATTTAGAAGGGAAAAGCGGGGGATGGTGAAAGAACATGCGTGGAGCATAACATTAAATTTTTAAAAATCATGGGTGAAAATATTTATCTACGAAGAACTAGGCTTAGCTGCATTAAATTTTCTTTTGGGAAAGAATGGTATGTTTGAATTGGATCCCCACCCCCACCCCCTGTTCTTAGCAGGGAGGGAGGGACTCTGTGACCATTTTTCAAGCCGTATTTTGAAGGAATTCTCATCTGTGTGCTTTATTTAATTCTAATCCTTATCAGTAGGAATTAGGGGACAGGAATAATGCATTAAACATATACACCCTGCTGCCGGCAGAATTAAAAAAAAAAAGGGTCAGCAAAACATCTACAGTGGTACCTCAGGATGCGAACTGGATCCGTTCCAGAGCCCTGTTCAGATCCTGAAGCGAACGCAACATGCATCTACGCGTGCGTGAATCGCGTTTCGCCGCTTCTGCGCATGCGCACGACGTCATTTTGACCGTCTGTGCATGCACACGTGGCGAAACCCAGAAGTAACATGCTCCGTTACTTCCGGGTCTCCGCAGAGCACAATCCGAAAATACTTAACTTGAAGCACATTTATCCCGAGGTATGACTGTACAGTGGTACCTCGGGTTACATACGCTTCAGGTTACATATGCTTCAGGTTTCAGACTCCACTAACCCAGAAATAGTGCTTCAGGTTAAGAACTTTGCTTCAAGATAAGAACAGAAATCGTGCTCTGGCAGCGCGGCGGCAGTGGGAGGCCCCATTAGCTAAAGTGGTGCTTCAGGTTAAGAACAGTTTCAGGTTAAGAACAGACCTCTGGAACGGATTAAGTACTTAACCTGAGGTACCACTGTATTGACAGATGAAACATTAAGAGTGAACAGCTGGCTACAGTTATAGGGAAAGCAAGACTTTGGGTTGTAGCCAATGCTATTCAGAGTAGACTTCTTCTTTGGTGATCACTCGTAGCCGAGTAAGATTGTCTTCCATAAACACGGTTTTAACAGTGAGTGCTTAAGTAACTGTGGAGGCCAGTTCTGGATCCACACACCCTTCCATAGTGGGGACATGGGTTCCTGAGCAAGCGTTGATCATGCTGAGGGTTTGCCAAGCATGCCTTCCACTTAGCACGTTTCTCACTTTCGTCCTGAGTTCGAGCATCTTCAAAGGCCATGACACCTTTGGTAAAGGCTGTTCTTCAATTGGAGTGCTCGCAGACCAGTGTTTCCCAGTGGTCGGTGCTTATGCTACATTTTTTTAAATTTGCCTTGAGAGAGTCTTTAAACCTCTTTTGTTGACCACCAACATTAAGCTTTCCATTTTTAAGTTCGGAATAGAGTACAGTGGTACCTCAGTTTACAAATTTAATCCGTTACGGAAGTCCGTTCTTAAACCAAAACTGTTCTTAAACTGAGGCGCACTTTCCCTAACGAGACCTCCCACCTCCAGTGCCCTTCCACCGTTCAGATTCTGTTCTTAGACTGAGGTAAAGTTCTCAAAACGGGACACTATTTCCAGTCCAATGAAGTTGATGTTGAAGAATCATCGCTTTGACACTGGTGATCTTTGCTTCTTCCAGCACACTGGCATTAGTTTGCCTGTCTTCCTAAATGATGTGTAGAATTTTTCAGAGACACTGTTGATGTATTGCAGTAACACCTGCCAAAAGATTGTGTAGGTAACTGTATGCATAATGGGGTAGAGCATGCTGAATTTTTCAACTTTCAAATTCCAAAAACGAGGGGTGCTAAAAATTTGCAAACACAACTTTGGAATCCAAAATATATTTTGGTTAAATGAGTACAATTTAGTTTTGCTTGGTAAGAAAATGGGTGTAAAATTACACAGAAACCATTAAAAATGATTGCCAAGTTGCAGTTCATCATCATTATTATTACTAAGCATTGCCTGACATTTTCAGAACCTAAAATTAAAATTCTTTGGTTTTCCGAAAGCAGTTTGTGTGCTTCTTCATCAAAAGTAGACTTATCAAGCTAAATGGTGTCCAATCACAAAAATAATACCAGATTTTAATTCCTCACACCCAGAAACATATTTTACACATTTTAAATTTGCAAAAAAAAAAAAAAAATAATTTTCACCCCCTAGAATGGCATACCCAAAATGGAGAAATACAATTTGGGTGCAAGTTTTTCAAAGCGTCCCCTTCACTCATCTCAACCTTCTCATAGTTTAAGATTGACAGCAGAGATCCTCCTCACAGTCTCACTGGCGGGTGCAAAGGAGAGGGGGTTTTCTACAGCAGCCCCACATCTTTGGAACTCATTACCAATTGCATTCTGACAGGTCTGTCTCTTCTGATGTTTAAGGTAAAGGTAAAGGGACCCCTGACCATTAGGTCCAGTCGTGGCCGACTCTGGGGTTGCAGCGCTCATCTCACTTTATTGGCCAAGGGAGCCGGCGTACAGCTTCTGGGTCATGGGGCCAGCATGACTAAGCCGCTTCTGGCGAACCAGAGCAGCCCATGGAAATGCCGTTTACCTTCCCGCCGGAGCGGTACCTATTTATCTACTTGCACTTTGATGTGCTTTCAAACTGCTGGGTTGGCAGGAGCAGGGACTGAGCAATGGGAGCTCACCCCGTCGCGGGGATTCAAACCGCCGACCTTCTGATCGGCAAGTCCTAGGCTCTGTGGTTTAACCCACAGCGCCACCCACGTCCCTCTTCTGATGTTTAGGAAAGTCCTAAAGATTGACTTGTTTTTGCTAGCTTTTCCTTGAATTCTATTACTCACCAGCTCATGATTTTGGTGGTAGTTTTCCTCTACATTTTAGGCTGTGTAGCCACCATACGTTTAAAAGCACATTTCCCCACCCCAAAGAATCCAGAGGGCAGTATTTTATTCCTAATGGAGCTACAATTCCCAGCACCCTAACAAACTACAGTCCCCAGGCTTCTTTGTCAGAGGACATGCTTTAAATGAATGGTGTGAATGCAGCCTTTGTGAGTGAATGAATGAATGAATGAATTTTATTATTTCGGTCACAGACCGGTTCCAGCTCACATACAATATGAAGGAAGTCATAAAACACGATAGGGATACATTTGAATTTGCAATTAGGTATAACAAGGACAATACAGATATAGCAACTTTTAAAAAATATATAAATTAAAACTTTGTTGTTGTTGTGTTTGTTGTTGTTGTTGTTGTTTAGTTGTTTAGTCGTGTCCGACTCTTCGTGACCCCGTGGACCAGAGCATGCCAGGCACTCCTATCTTCCACTGCCTCCCGCAGTTTGGTCAAACTCATGCTGGTAGCTTCGAGAACACTGTCCAACCATCTCGTCCTCTGTAGTCCCCTTCTCCTTGTGCCCTCCATCTTTCTCAACATCAGGGTCTTTTCCAGGGAGTCTTCTCTTCTCATGAGGTGGCCAAAGTATTGGAGCCTCAGCTTCACGATCTGTCCTTCCAGTGAGCACTCAGGGCTGGTTTCCTTAAGAATGGATAGGTTTGACCTTCTTGCAGTCCATGGGACTCTCAAGAGTCTCCTCCAACACCATAATTCAAAAGCATCAATTCTTCGGTGATCAGCCTTCTTTATGGTCCAGCTCTCACTTCCATACATCACTACTGGGAAAACCATGGCTTTAAATATACGGACCTTTGTTGGCAAGGTAATGTCTCTGCTTTTTAAGATGTTGTCTAGGTTTGTCATTGCTTTTCTCCCAAGAAGCAGGCGTCTTTTAATTTTGTGACTGCTGTCACCATATGCAGTGATCATGGAGCCCAAGAAAGTAAAATCTCTCACTGCCTCCATTTCTTCCCCTTCTATTTGCCAGGAGGTGATGGGCCCAGTGGCCATAATCTTAGTTTTTTTGATGTTGAGCTTCAGACCATATTTTGCACTCTCTTTCACCCTCATTAAAAGGTTCTTTAATTCCTCCTCACTTTCTGTCATCAAGGTTGTGTCATCTGCATATCTGAGGTTGTTGATATTTCTTCCGGCAATCTTAATTTCGGCTTGGGATTCATCCAGCCCCGCCATATAACCTAAAATTATCATTTAAAACCTTAATCATTATGATAGCACAGCTTGTTCCCTAAGTGTTATTACATCACAACTGACATATGGGTCTCAGATCTGCAGCTTCTTTAACCTTGTTCCCTTAGAATCATTCCAAACTAAGTTCTATCGTTGCCTGCTAGGGATCCCTTCTTGTGTGTCTAACGTAGTTGTCCACCAGGAGGTCAGGCAAATCCCTGTTAGCGCTTGGATAGGGATTCTGAAGATCCATAATTGGTTAAAACTTATCTTTTTCCCTGTTGGGTTGGCACCCTTAACCCTACTGGATTCCTACCAATCCAAATGGAAAGTGACACTACATGAAAAGCTAAGAGGCTTGGGGTTTTCCCCACAGGCCCTGAGAGCTGTAGGTTATGAGAAAGCTAGAGCAATAATCTGCCAACGAATTTGGGATGTGGAACTGCAATGCCACGTGAGCGAGATGAATAAACACCCAGCAGCCTTTGTGTCTTTAGGCTGATAGCCGGTTGCTTTAATATTTCTGACTTTTGCCAACAATTTTATTGTGATAGTTGTATTCTGTTGCATTCTAATCATAAGTAGTTTTGAGAAGGTTTTACCGTTAAAGGTGGTCTAAAAATATTTTCAATTAATAAATCTAAACAGTCGTGGTGGTTTTGCTCCTCTATTGCCTTTATAGCACAGGCCGTAAATGTCACCTGGGAGTTACATCTCTGACCACAATATAAGGACAGGATTCCTCTCTGCAGGTGCTTCCCCTAAATTCCTGATCATTTCCCAGCAATGGGGGGGGGGGGAATTATAGCCAATAAACTCAGCAACAATTTTAGCATATATATGTTTACACTGCCAAATAACTTGTCCAGCCACCATGAAATACAACTACGCAGGGCTATTTTTCAGAAAGATGCAAATTTCTGAGCATTCCCCAACTGCATTCCTTTAAAATCTTGCCAGTAATATCCCTTAGCTATTCCCTTAAGGTATAATACGATTTATTAAACATGTGTCTGTTATTGCCTTGCAGAGCTGTTAAGATGACATTTGTAATTTATTTCAGCGCCTTGCGAAGCTTAAACTTGGCTTGGAGAGATAAACATGAAGATTTACGCATGGAGATCCCACACCAGAAAAAACCCAGCCTTGCACTCTTTTGTTTACATTTTAGAGTCCTAGATAAGGTAATCGTGAAGCCCCAAGTGTCATTTGTATACCAATTTCATGTGTGCAAAAAAAATAAAATATAAAGGTTTCCCAGTTTTTCTGTAAATCAAGATCGCATTTGTGATATCCGTAAGGGTCAAACTAGAATTGATGTGGGAGAACTGTGACTAGGATATTCTGCAGTTCTGACCAAAAAAAATGTACCCTGAAACTGCAGAACAAAACATACAGCTACCCTAACACTGTAACAGCCCCATCTTTAAAAGGAAAACTTGGGGAGCACAATAAATTCCACCATAGAGAATAAAAATGTAGAAGCTTGCCTACTTTGGGCTTTTCATAATGTTTCCTATCTGTTAAATGTACCTGAGATGTTGTTGTTTAGTCGTCTAGTCGTGTCCGACTCTTCGTGACCCCATGGACCAGAGCACGCCAGGCACTCCTATCTTCCACTGCCTCCCGCAGTTTGGTCAAACTCATACTGGTAGCTTCGAGAACACTGTCCAACCATCTCGTCCTCTGTCATCCCCTTCTCCTTGTGCCCTCCATCTTTCCCAACATCAGGGTCTTTTCCAGGGAGTCTTCTCTTCTCATGAGGTGGCCAAAGTACTGGAGCCTCAGCTTCGTGATCTGTCCTTCCAGTGAGCACTCAGGGCTGATTTCCTTAAGAATGGATAGGTTTGATCTTCTTGCAGTCCTTGGGACTCTCAAGAGTCTCCTCCAGCACCATAATTCTAAAGCATCAATTCCTCGGCGATCAGCCTTCTTTATGGTCCAGCTTTCACTTCCATACATCACTACTGGGAAAACCATAGCTTTTACTATACAGACCTTTGTTGGCAAGGTGATGTCTCTACTTTTTAAGATGCTGTCTAGGTTTGTCATTGCTTTTCTTCCAAGAAGCTGTACCTGAGATAAGTTGGGCTTATTTTCAATTTTCACTGAAATGAATTAAATGAGGGCAGGTTCCCCACCTGTTTGTGGAAAGAGAGCTGCTGCTTGTTGGACTGCAGCTCCTATCCTCCCTAACCATTGATCAGCCTGACTGGGGTTGATGGGAACTGTAGTCCAACAACACTTGAAGGATTCCAAATTGGGAAACGCTGGTGTACAATTTACCCAGGCAGCAATCTGACTTCACAGTCACTGTTGTATCAACAGTATTAAATGCCTTCTCAGTTTAAGGCATTATAAATTTATTTGTAGGCTTATTAGGCACTCGGAAATGAGGTGCTCAAATAAAAGATCTTTCGAGAGGCATTCATCATAGTTGATTTAATGCCTGTCATTTCTGCAGCACAGGGTTTTCTTCAACAAAGTGCTGTTTTAATGAGCGGTACTCAAGATTATTCTTATTATTTATTAAACTGTGCATCATTTGTTCTTTATTTATAGCGAAATGCTTTTTTAAAAAAACTAACTAATGGATTCTGCAATTTGGTGTTTAAATAGTCAACCTGGTTCAAGTTATTTGCGTCAGATCAATTAGCTTTCACTGTACTTAATTCCCCCAGAGGGGGATTAAGGGTTTACTCCTTAGCCTTTTGTGTGTTCAGACCCAGAGACCTCCCCCTAAATAAATTCACCCTTGACTCAAATTTTAGTTTTGGTTTTTGACAGAATTTAGGCCACAACTTTATTGATTACAGAAGGTGAGTGGTTGCATAGGCTCTGGTTCGACTAGCTCCCTGCACCCTTGCAGGCAGCACTAACCCAGGGCACCAGCATAGGTCAGCCAAGGGTGAATACCTGGGTAGGCCAAAAGCCAGGAACAGACTATGTTCACCACCCAGATGCTCCCCTGGACTCAGGCATAGGCACAACCCCCTCTCAGGGGTTGACCAAACCAGCTGAGTCCCTGGATTCCTCTAACGGAATACCCTTCACACAGGGATGGCGAGACCGCTCTCCCATCCCTATCACCTGAACCATTGCCTATCCACAACTTTACAAGTTGTGACAATTTGCTACACAGCAGGCAAAACCCAAATGGCAACAGCCAATCAGCCAAGTGGGGAAATTCCTGTCATGCCCCTATCGCAACGACAGACGACACACGACGGCATAGCAAGGTCAATCGGACAATGCCCTAAAAGTAGGGAGAGGTGGGCGGGTGTTCCGAATGCACGAGCCAAAAGAGGAAGCTCTGGGTCACGTGCATGGGTATATATAGGTCCCACAATCAGTTTAGACCGTGCCCCATTGGCCAGATTGAACCCAACATCGAGGGACCAACCAATCGAGTGTTGTGGCCAACCAATCCAACCCACCCACAACACAGGAGGTCAGTCTCCAGGTCTCACCGCAACACGTGCCCTCTTTCAGGGAGGACAAATTTCTTCTTCCCAAGATATTCTGCAAGGATATTTAGGATATCCTGCAAGGAGGTTTAGGGTCAGAGTTTTCCTTCTCCTAGATGAGCTACCTTCCCATGTTGACAAGTCCCATCTGCCCCTCACTTCCCTCTACAGCATGTGCAGAAATTGCCTTCTTGACTGTTGGACCTGCTATTGGTCTTGTCCGCTCAATCTACCAGAGCCAGTCTTTGCATGCAGGGGAACTCCCTAACTCACGGAGGGTTTGAGACCCATTGGCTACACTCACCTGATTTAGCAGGCCAACCGAAGCCATTTCCAGGGTGTGCCTATTGTGGCATGCTGACACTGGGAGCAACAGATAAGAACTGAGTGCAGAATGAGGGCCAAAAGTTAACAAATGTCCCCCACCAGAGGTACTACCCCTGGTTAAAATATCGTGCAGATGCTGATCATTTGGTGTGAAATAATTGACTGAGAATTGACTAATCTCCAATATATTCCTGATTGTGTTCGCTTCACTGCAGACCTCTTATCATAAGATTGCAAACAGGACATATGTGTCTTTAATAATGGGACTTAAAAACTGCCTAACTTTAGCTACTTTATCTATTTATTTGTGCATTTGAGGCATATTTACCCTGCTGCGCAGCCAAAAAAAATCCTCCCCCGCCACTCTCAGAGCGGGTCATAAAGATTAGCAGTAACACAGCTCCTGCCCTCAGGATATCAATATAAAACAAATGGCATATAAGGAAAAGATGATGGGAAGGGAGGAGGAAAAACATTCTTAAAGTTACAGTTCCTGTAATAATAAGCTGGGATGGAAACAGTTCAGGGAGCCTGATGGGATGTTGACATTTGAGGGAGGGCAAAAAGCAGCTTTATGTCCTTACTGTGATTCACTGCCTTAGCTTTAAAAAGAACACTTAGCGTTTTTCCATGAACAATATAATCTGCTGCAACATCTCTTTTAAACCTGGGGGCTTTAAGAACTCCCTGTTGTGGTTAAGCACCACACAGCATCCCCAGATCCTATCAGCTAGCTGTTTCCACTATTAAAGCCACAGCCATGACAATACCAAAAGAAACTCGGGCCTTTTCCTGTTCAAACCTCATTAAAATGAATAGCACATGTTCAAGGGAAGACATCCCCACACAGACTGTGTACATGTTACCAACTTAAGACCAGTTGGGATCAGAGCTGGTTTGGGGGGGGGGGAGCCTCAAGGCAGGCATTTCATAAGAAACTGCGAGATAGATGTGTATTAGTGTGGGTAACTGATTTGCAAACGAGCAGCAGGGGCAGACTGGATGCAGAGTAAACTGGAGAATGGCCTCTCGTTGTTTTTTAAAAAATGGCTAGTATAGCATTATGTCAGGGAACTGACATCAGAGGCAAGAGGAGAGGTAAGGCTCCCCAATGATACAGGGGAGGGAACCAGCAAGGAGAGAGAGTTTCCGCTGGGGAAGGAAATCCAGGGGACACCAGGAAGAAAGGGGAGGTTGAGAGTACTGCGGAGGGAAGGCTCCAAGACTCTTCCAGTGAGATCAGCGGAGAGAGCACAGGACCTCCACTTGGCACGCCTACGCTGCGCAGAAAGCTTCCGCGCAGAGAATCTAGGCGGAGACTTGGAGTCAAGGAACTTTTATGTTGGAAGAAGTTTAGGAAACGCCCACTGACGGATTCTGCCAGTGACTGAGACAGTTGCGTTGTAAGAGCTGTCAAACCCGGGAAAGGTTTAGCTACACAACCAGCTTGGAACAGTTTGCAGTTTACGCACAAGCAACCCCAATTCCCATTACACATCACATGCCGTGATGTTGCCCAGTTGGATTCCATTTTGTGCCTATTCTCATTGTTATGTACTGAATTGAATAGGATCCAAAATGCAGCAGTCTGATTGGTCCTAGAACAATAGGATTCAGAATTTAGCAGTCGGATTGGTCCACAGGAGCCACCCAATCCAGCTCCAGGTGGAAGTGAATCCACAACCTGATTGGCCTACAGGAGAATCCCAGAATTAGCCAATCACGTGGGGCCCATTGTGTAAATAATGTATATAAAGCAGACATTTGGGGGGAACTTCATTCCTCCTCACCACTATGAGCTGAATAAAGAGCATGAAATCCACTCTTGACTCCGAGTATATTTCACTCATCCTCCTGACAGCCAGAGAAAGCTATGATAATCTTCTAAGCAACCTGAGGGATACATCCCAGTCTCCTTTGGCTACTGCCTCTTTCTACAGTTGTTGATGTCACTGAAAGACTTCACTCTGAATCAGTATTTCTAGGAAAATCTCACAAACAGAGAGAGAGAGAGAGAGAGAGAGAGAGAGAGAGAGAGAGAGAGAGAGAGATCGCATTACCTAAAGTCAGGACGCACACAGGCAGGTACGATGTAAACATCACACAACACTCTCTCAATAAATACCATCTTCCCTCTTCATTTTGAAGGCACTTGGTGTCCTACTCCAGGAGTTTTATTTCCAGAGAAGAGCACAAGAAGGTCTGGCTTATTTAAAAACTGTCAAACAATCAGACAAGAAGTAAAACTCATTTTTATATAGAAACTTAGGAAAATATGATGGATTGTTTGAAGGAACGAGAGAAGAAAGGCACAGTCCCATATCAATCTGCCAGGGAATAATTCTCATTGAACTCAATGGCAGACCCTCTTAGTGTCCCTATCTTCCAGGGACATCCCGGATTTACAGAAGCTATCCCAGTTTTTTATTTGATCCCAGAATGTCCCACATTTCCTTAGGATGTCCCTCTTTCCATCGAAGAAATGTTGAAGGAATGGAGTTATGCGACCCCCGAGCCAAAGAGATAAATAACTATACAACCTTTAGAAGACATCTGAAGGCAGCCCTGTAGAGTTTTACCTGTACTGTTCATAAAATATTTCTTCTCCCTGGGAGATCTTCCCTTCCCTGTCTCTCACACAAGGTCTTCCTGTTTCCTTTTCTTCTTTTTTTCTGTTGCTTCATTTCTGGTTTTTATTTTGCTTTGCTTTGCTTTTTGCTTTTGCTTTTGCCTTGGTGTCCTCTACTCTGGGTCACTGAAGGGATTGTACCCACATGAAGGTGATGGACCATTCATTCCAACAGTAGGAGTTGAAATTGCACAGCTCTTTCTCTGAGTTTTAAAAAAGTCATATGATTTTCCAAGCCCGGGAGAAAGACTGATCAGGAAAACATGAGACAGAGGTGTGTGGTCCATGATACCATCTAGATGCTGCATAAAAAGCAACAGAACAAATTGTGACTGTCCCACAGTATCCAGTGTGGAAACAGCCTTTGGGCACTAAATAAAATAACTATTCTCAAGCAAGGATCCTGTTGTAACCTATGATTGTTGGCTTCTCTTGTTGGGAGGTTCAAACCAAAAACAAGATACTCCCATTCTTCCCACCATTATCTAAATCTTGGCAATCCGTGATCTTCTGAGGATTACAAAACTATGATTTAAAAAGAGAATATTCAAGCTCCACAGACCCCATGGAAGGCTCAAGTCACTGTCCTAGTTCTGGATGAAGTTCTCAGGAAAGCTGGCTGAATAAGATTTCCAAAAATGTGTTTGTGGAAGGGGTCGTCCACAGAAGAAGGCCTCATCTGCCTTAAGAACTTAATTCATTCCGGAGGTCCGTTCTTAACCTGAAACTGTTCTTAACCTGAAGCACCACTTTGGCTAATGGGGCCTCCTGCTGCCGCCGTGCCGCCGGAGCACGATTTCTGTTCTCATCCTGAAGCAAAGTTCTTAATCTGAAGCACTATTTCTGGGTTAGAGGAGTCTGTAACCTGAAGCGTCTGTAACCTGAAGCATATGTAACCTGAGATACCACTGTATTATAGTTTGACTTCCAGTGCAGCCACCATGGCGAACTGCCGATCCCATGTTAGCCGATGCCAGCCGTGCAGTTAATTAAGGATAGTTTGGGAGCGATTATCCTTGCAGGTGTGGTCCCCCCCCCCTGGGGAGGGGGGAGAGCTTTCTCTCACAGATCGTCCAATAACTGCTTCTCTCTTATGGAATGCAGAGACAAGGACACAGAGGGCACAGCACTGCACGTATTGGAAACTCCCCAATGTGGTCGCCATGAGCGGAAGTATCTCTGTTTCTTTTAAGATGTATCTGAATTTGGACTTAAGAAACAGACGTGTTTTGGAAGAAGGAGAAAGATAACCTGTGAAATGAATCAGCCACTGAGTTCCAAGGTTTTGATCTGGAGAGGACTCTCTTCATCATAACTAGAATGCTATGTAAGTGAAGGGAGCCTCTGTTCTCTTTATACATTATTTTTGCTGTGCTATGAATGGGGAAGCCTTTGCTGAAAAAGAATTGATTATTAATGGAAGGAAATCACTAATGGAATTTAGTGGAGGAAGGTGGCATGGGGATATTGACCCAAATTTAAAGAGGTTTGTGCAAGAAATACAGTGGTGCCTCGCAAGACGAAAAGAATCCGTTCTGTGATTCTCTTCGTCTAGCGGTTTTTTCGTCTTGCGAAGCAAGCCCATTGAAGGATTAGCAGATTAGCGCTTTTAGCGGCTTATCTGCTGATCGGATCAGCTGATAAGTGGCTTAGCGGCTTAGAAAAAGGGGGGGAGGGGAAAAAACCAGCAGGAACTTGCAAGACATTGTCGTCTTGCGAAGCAAGCCCATAGGAAATTCGTTTTGCGAAGCACCTCCAAAACGGAAAACTCTTTCGTCTAGCGAGTTTTCCATCTTGCGAGGCATTCGCCTTGTGGGGCACCACTGTACCCCTTTTGGGCCTGCTAGAGTTCATCTGCTGCAGCATGACAGGGACACTCAGGCCTGAGAAGCAAATGTCAACCCATCATTCCAGTTCTTTAGTTGTTTTCCCATTATTACCATCTAGAGCATTACTGAGACTAATAATAATAATAATAATAATAATAATAATAATAATAGCAGCTTGCTGGATTAGGCCAATGGCCCATCTAGTCTAGCATTCTCTTCTCACAGTGGCCAACCAGATGCCTTTGGGAAACTTGTTATAGCACAATGGAAATGGGAGAAAAGAAAAAACATAGCTGGAACATTTGTGATATAGAAAATTACTGGATTTCAGCAGGAGGTTGAAGGGCATGAACTGGTTGGAAACTTCCTAGAGCTGCTGCCCTCAGAAGTTTGAGTGCTGCTCCAGGAAGAAAAGCATTTTCTGGGGCAGCTTCTCAGTTATGGAATTCCCTTGACATAACTGCAGAGACACCTCTGTACCCTGGACTATGATAGCTGCTCCTGTGACTGTAATTGGTTTTAACTGTTTTTAATTTTTAATTATTGCAACCTTCCTTGGGACTTGCTGGTGAGGGGTAGGTGATAAATTTAATCATCACCTTGAAGGCACAATACAAAGGATGTGGGATTAGAACAATTAAGATCACCATGTTCCAGATTTTCGGAAACAGGACTCCTCAGAAACCCCATCTTAAAACAAAGACCCCATGCTGATTTTATGACTTAATTGTCTGCCTTGTTCCCTCTTTCCTCACCCAGAAGCAAACAGAAGAAGAAGAAGAAGAAGAAGAAGAAGAAGAAGAAGAAGAAGAAGAAGAAGAAGAAAGTGTTGGCTGGTTGTTGTTGTTGTTTAGTTGTTTAGTCGTGTCCGACTCTTCGTGACCCCATGGACCAGAGCACGCCCGGCACTCCTGTCTTCCACTGCCTCCCGCAGTTTGGTCAAACTCATACTGGTAGCTTCAAGAACACTGTCCAACCTCCTCTGTCATCCCCTTCTCCTTGTGCCCTCCATCTTTCCCAATATCAGGGTCTTTTCCAGGGAGTCTTCTCTTCTCATGAGGTGGCCAAAGTACTGGAGCCTCAGCTTCACGATCTGTCCTTCCAGTGAGCACTCAGGGCTGATTTCCTTCAGAATGGATAGGTTTGATCTTCTTGCAGTCCATGGGACTCTCAAGAGTCTCCTCCAGCACCATAATTCAAAAGCATCAATTCTTCGGCGATCCGCCTTCTTTGAGTTATTCAAGCCCCTTCGCCACGGCAAGGCAGTGATCCATGAAGGGGGTGTTGGCTGGTACAACCTACTTTAGGTCAACGCAAGACCTAAATGTGGGCTTCGTGTTAACCTGACACACAGTGATTTAAATAGTACTGTAGAAGAATTGACAGGCTATGTGGAAAATCAGCTACAGTTTATGGAGACTGTACATGCATACTCTGTGAAATGGGAATAGTAATTGGGGCATGCCATGACAAATGCTGCACCGTCAGCAGTTATGAATTGTTATTTCTCTCCCAAACTTTCAGCACAGTACATGACCCTAAGAATCATCAATGGCACATGGGTGGGCTAGAGGCTTCCTGCCACTTCTCCTCAGGAAATTCGTGCTCTTGAATTACCCATGCTATAAATAGCTATATATGTATTTACATGGATGCCGGTAAATGCCTGAACTGCTTTCTGGTCTTGCTCTCCTGGCATTTTCTTGGAATCAAAAATATTCCCTTAGCATGTGTATCCAATCCTAAATTTTGGATCGCTCAACTGAGCAACCTATTTGCCTGAAATTATCCAAAATTCCTTTGGATTAATAACATCTTTTTTGTTTGGTTTTTCGAGCTCTTGATCATTTATAGAAAAGCAATTAGGCCGTCAGACCATAACTGACCTCATATACTCCAGGGAAAGTGTAATTTCAGCAATTTTTGGAACTCTGAAAAAGTTCTGCTTCTCGACTGTGTCGAGCGTTGTGCAGTCTTATGCCAAAAAGTGTGCTTGGAAAGGCAGGCAAAATGGGTTGCAATTTTAACCCTTACTTGAGAAAACTATAATATCATTAATGGAACCAGAATGGAAGAATCCTCCAGTGCGCTGGAAGCACTGGCGGAGGAAGAGGAGTGTGGGGGAGTACACCGCCCCGGCAGTGCGATCCCCAGGGTGCCATCGCGGCTGCCCCCCCCCCACCCACACTGGGCACCCCACCACCGCAAGTGGCGCACCACGCCCCCAGGACGCACACCACACCCCCAGGATGCGCTCCAGCCCTGCCCCCGGCTGCTCTCCATAGCTGTCAACTTACAGATTTGAAAATAAGGGACCAGCAGCCTCAAAAATAAGGGATCAACAGCCAAAATAAGAGATTTTCTGTACACAGGTATGTTCAACTTCTGAGCCCCTCCGAGCCAAAGGCAGAAAACCCAGCCAGCAGCCAAATGAAGCCTCAAGCGGTGGTTCCCACATCACAGCAACCCAGCAAAGGGGATGCAGCAAGGAAAACCACCGCCACCTCTCTGCTGGGAAGCACTGAGCAAAGGTGAGTCCCCGGACAATGCGGCTGTTTTGATCAGCACAAGGCATTCAAGCTCCACTCCCCCTCAGTCATTCTTAGACTCCTTATTGGGTGAGCAACGCAGCCAAGCAACACAGTTGGAGCCTCCCTCCTCCCTGGCCGGCAGGCAGGGAGGGAGAGGAGCTGCTTCCTTTGAAACCCGGGAAATTTAAGGGACATCATCAATAAGGGACAGCAGTGGGACACAGCCCTGGGATAAGGGACTTTCCCACCAAATAAGGGACAGTTGACAGCTATGCTGCTCTCACGTCCCCTGGTGCCGCAGCAAGAAGCTCCTCCACTGACTGGAAGGCTGCCACTGATACAACAATGTGTTAGTGGGGAACTGCATTGCCAAAAAAAGAGGTCAAAAGAGGACACAGATTTGCCTGAAACTTGCATGTGCTGATTTAAATGTATAGGTGCAAACTTAGTCATCGTTACTATAACTTGAATACAATCCATCTCACCATAGACTGCTATCCAGTTGCTAGCTGTTGATGTGCAACTTCCCCAGCTCTCACTTCCTAGGGCTTTTTGTCTTTAAAGGGTTTTTGGGTGAGATACCCCCTCAAACTGGGGGTGCCTTCAACTTGAAGGTTATCCTCCATAAAGACAGACAGTCAGTCACAACCCAAGTGGCTTGTACCATTTGTAACACGTTCTCTATAGTGTGGTATACAGTTGTATATATAACCAATGTAGCAACTATTTTATTTTATTTTATTTTGCAAGGAATGTCACCCAGGGATGAATAAATGAGCAGACTTGAAAACATATGATTTCTGGGCCACTAGGTGGCATTGCATTGTAGCTTTCATAGCAAAATAAGAAGCATCAGAATCAGAAGAACCTTTGTTTGCATCAGCCACTAGCCATAGCAATAAAATAAAATAAAATGTACTGAAGACAGAGGTAAAAACTTAACTATAGAAAATACATTTGGGGGGTTTACATCAAATTACATAATCAAATAATAGATCTTACTCTAATTGCCCCACTAAAAACCTTGCAGTTTTTGCTGATCATCTTGATCTGCTAGAAGAAAGGACACAATAGCAATGGTTGATTGACCCAGCATGGACGAAGAAGAAGAAGAAGAAGAGTTTGGATTTGATATCCCGCCTTTCACTCCCCTTCAGGAGTCTCAAAGCGGCTCACATTCTCCTTTCCCTTCCTCCCCCACAACAAACACTCTGTGAGGTGAGTGGGGCTGAGAGACTTAAGAGTAGTGTGACTGGCCCAAGGTCACCCAGCAGCTGCATGTGGAGGAGCGGAGACGCGAACCCGGTTTCCCAGATTACGTGACTACCGCTCTTAACCACTACACCACACTGGCTCTCAATAATAGAGGGGTAATAACCTCATTCCTCAAAACTCTATAAAGTGTGTAAGCCAAAAGCACGTGAGCCACTGACTCAATACTGCCATCTCCGTAGGGACATAACCGTTTTTCTGTATTAAATACTGAGAATGGATGAGAATACAGGTGGTGGGGCAGCTGCATTTCACGGAACTTGAAGCTGCTCCCTGACATCTAGCAAACGGATCAGAGCATGCTCGTTCTTTCGCCTCTCTGATAATTACACGCATTGTGGTGCCTCTGGTTATATAGCTTGGCTTTGATTCATCTGCTCTACACATGGAGGGAGGAGCCCGGCAGTTCCATGAATGGAAGACAGAAGACTGGCAGAGGCTGAGTGACGAGCAACAGAGGGTCTATGGGAAGGAGGGCGAACCATTTTGACCCTACCATAGTCTACCCGAAGGAGACCTCCATGGTGGCCATCATCTCTGGGTGCTTTGCGTGTTTCTCTGCATTCTGCAACCTTCCTAGTATGGGGTACTCTTGCTCTCTATGGTAACTCATACATACCAGGAGGCAACAGTTAGGTTCATCAGGTGCACTAAAGAGCACAGAAGCCCAAGGAGGGGGGGAACACTATACATAAGTCATAAATTAAATCGTTATAACAAAAGGCAATGGCAAACCTAGACAGCATCTTAAAAAGCAGAGACATCACCTTGCCGACAAAGGTCTGTATAGTTAAAGCTATGGTTTCCCCAGTAGTGATGTATGGAAGTGAGAGCTGGACAGTAAAGAAGGCTGATGGCCGAAGAATTGATACTTTTGAATTTTGGTGCTGGAGGAGACTCTTGAGAGTCCCATGGACTGCAAGAAGATCAAACTGATCCATTCTTAAGGAAATCAGCCCTGAGTGCTCACTGGAAGGACAGATCCTGAAGCTGAGGCTCCAATACTTTGGCCACCTCATGAGGGCACAAGGAGAAGGGGACAACAGAGGACGAGATGGTTGGACAGTGTTCTCGAAGCAACGAATATGAGTTTGACCAAACTGCAGGAGGCAGTGGAAGACAGGAGTGTCTAGCGTGCTCTGGTCCATAGGGCCACAAAGAGTCGGACATGACGAAACGACTAAACAACAAAAGGGGAAAAAACACTCTGTAAAACAGCATAGAAACATTTTGTGCTCTACAGCACCATCTGGTGTTGCATGTTTATAATGCTTTTTTCTAACATGTTGTTGTTGTTGTTTAGTCATTTAGTCATGTCCGACTCTTCGTGACCTTTGTAGTTTCGAGAACACTGTCCAACCATCTCGTCCTCTGTTGTCCCCTTCTCCTTGTGCCCTCCATCTTTCCCAACATCAGGGTCTTTTCCAGGGAGTCTTCTCTTCTCATGAGGTGGCCAAAGTATTGGAGCCTCAGCTTCAAGATCTGTCCCTCCAGTGAGCACTCAGGGCTAATTTCCTTAAGAATGGATAGGTCTGATCTTCTTGCAGTCCATGGGACTCTCCCACCACTCCACCTGCACCACACTGAGCTCCCGCTGCCTCTGTCTCCCTTTGGGTAAGCAGCAGTAACACAACACAGTCTGAGGACAGGATAGCAGTGCCCCACCAGCCTCTTCTGCAAACTGATTTGAAATGCCCACATTAGCAGGAAAGGTCATTGCTCAGAGGAAGAGGGTATGCTTGGAGTGCAGGAGTTCATGACTTCACTTCCTGTCTGTGGCTGCTGTGACTGTAGAGATCGATGCTGGAGAGACAAGTTTTGTTGCAACTGGGCCAGAGGAAGACGTCCAGTTGTGCAGAGCAATGAATGTCGATTTTAACTTTTGTATTGTAGACTGATTTTTTTCTACACACAGACCCCTCTCTATTGTCCAGGCAAACAAAAGGCTGCAAAGTGGGACATTCTCAGTGATAGCACCTCAACTATATAAAACTCCCCGGCAAGGGGAAATCAGGCAGTCCCCCTTTTCAGCTGCAGGAGCAATGTCAAAGCTATTTTTTCTGAGTTTTGAAAAATAGCTTCATCAGGGTTTTACAGTGTTGGTATCAACCGCTATTTGTAATATGTTACAGTGTTGCTTTACATTTCTGATTTTTCTAGTTGTGGGAAGGAAGGGTAGGTTATGAAAAATTAAAAGATAAACAAACAAGGAGTCTGGGTAGTTTCTCTCATAATAAATCCTGTATTTGCATAATTTCCTCTGCAGTAATCATATTTATTCGGATCAGCTCTTATTCCTTCATTTTTGTGCTTTAATGTTTTGTTGGAAGCTGCCCAGAGTGGCAGATGGGCAGCTTATTATTATTATTATTATTATTATTATTATTATTATTATTATTATTATAGATATTACCTCCTATAATTGAACCTCATTCACAATTCATCTTTGTTCATAGTGGATGATGACAACACAAGTCTTATTTAGAAACATGCAAACTGTTGGTACTCATTATGTCATCTGCTTGGCTCCACAATCTCCTGAGGAGAACTGGGTGGTGACTTGAATGTACTCTAGGCTCTTAATAGTCCTGACTAGTGTTTCCGTTTTTATTATCCTTATGATCGTATCTTTTTTGTTTGTCTGAGGGAAAGAGGATTATATGTACTCCAACGTGAGCCTCCAGACGGCCCCATAACATAAAGGTTATGGGACTGAGCCCTTCTTAATTTTCGGTGAATAAATAAATTTATGCCCCAGGGTTTTGTTTTTTTCTGAATAACTTTATGAACAAAACAAAACAAAAAACCCAACTGCAATAGCAAGTTGTTAATGAAATTCCTAATTGAATCTCT